>NC_138186.1:146569023-146946224 GCF_964194105.1 Spermophilus citellus
GACGTGTAAATCACCCTCTGACCGGGAGTCCCAAATTTGGAAAAGGAAGTGTCATCTTTGGACTTGGCCCACCCCATGTTCATGCATAAGTAGTCTTTCCAGGTGATTTGCTCTGCCTCTGCACACAGGTGACACAATGCAGGCAGAGGGAATGTATTTGGAATTTATGTCCAAGATTGGGTGTTAGTTTTTCTTTTTTTTTTTTTTTAAAGAGAGAGTGAGAGAGGAGAGAGAGAGAGAGAGAATTTTTAATATTTATTTTTTAGTTCTCGGCGGACACAACATCTTTGTTTGTATGTGGTGCTGAGGATCGAACCCAGGCCGCACGCATGCCAGGCGAGCACGCTACCGCTTGAGCCACATCCCCAGCCCTAGTTTTTCAAACATTTATTTTAGCTGCCAATTGAACCACAAGTTTCTTTTTCTCTTAAAATGTCACGTCTTACTATATCCAGAGGGTAGGAGATAGAAACCATATATATAGTCAAAAGAGCAAATATTTTTGGTAAGACCAGACTTAGAACTTGGTTTAGACCTCAACAGAACTTCCAGTAACTTAATATTTACCAATAGCCTCATCCTTGCTTGCCATTATTTAAAACAAATAATTCGGCTGTCCTTCTAGGGCCTTATTCTCTGGCACTGCCAGTCTGCCTGGCATACTAGGTATGGTTTTTCTTTTCGCTCTTCCATTTTACTGGCCTCTATTTGCAAAGTGAAGTACCTAGCACCTTCTTAGGTACCACATTCCCACCTTTTTTTTTTTTAAAGAGAGAGAAAATTTTTTAATATTTATTATTTAGTTATTGGTGGACACAACATCTTTGTTTGTATGTGGTGCTGAGGATTGAACCCGGGCCGTACACATGCCAGGCGAGTGCGCTACCGCTTGAGCCACATCCCCAGCCCCACATTCCCACCTTGACTGCTTCCTAGGATTGTCACCACTTGTTCTCCCATTCTGATGCCAAACCTCCTGACCAGGCTTAGATTCCTCTCTGCTGCCTCTGAAGCTGCTACCCTCAGGGACACCTCTCCCCACATCCTCCGTCTGCATCTCCATGACTCTCAGTTGGTCTCTTTCTCATGTAGGTAATTTGGCCAAGTCATCATAGTGCCCTGAGATGTTCAATCTATGTAATTTATGAATTGACCCTCCCTTGTCCTTTTAGGCATTTCACTGACTGTTACTAGTGAGCAATAAAAGTGAAACTAAAAGCCAGACACTCTGGATAGTAACTGAGGAGCAGTTCTTGAAAACAAGGATGAAATCAAAATGAAGCATTTTCTCTTTCTGATTTTCATTCATATCAACATGGATAATCAAGAGTCATCAATATCAATGACTCTTAAATGTGAATTTCCTGAGTGTTTTTGATTCTGTAGGTCTACTCCAAGACCACCAGGCCCAACCGACACAGAAGTGGAAGACCTTTAAAACAACAAGAGCACATCTACCATAAATACTATTTCCAAAGAAAGAAGAGTTCCCATTGCTAATGCAAAAAGCAATGCTTTTGGTTAAGTGAAATTGTCAAATTATATCACTTTTAATATTATGTTTAGTTTTCAGGGAGACCTATAGACTGCTTTGTAATTCAGAGTGTTCAGCAAATCTTTATGTACCAGTCTATTTGGCTAGGGGCCAGGGAAACAGGGTGAAAGGACAGACATAATCCTTGTATTCACTGACAGTTCCCTCTGCATTTGGTTAGTTTTTTCCTATTAAATATGTCTTTTTATAACTTTATAAGCCCATCACCAACAAACAGCCCAACAACCTCTTGATTTTTTAAGTTCAAAATTGATTTGTTTTTTATGCTGGAGATTGAACCTAGGCCTGGCATATACTTCTTAACTACACCCCTAGCCCCGCAAATTGAACTTTAAACACTGATCCAAACTTTAAAAACATGTGGACAATTTTAAATGTTGGTCTAATTGGAAAGATCTTGAATCTTGCAGGCACACACACACATACATGTTTATGTTCATGTATGTGTATGAACTTATGAATTCTGCCTACCCTCATGGTCCGCTGTACCTAACTTCTCATTTTTTGTGAGTGCAACATATTGTATTGTAAATATTTGTTTACAAATCTGTCTTCTTAAATAGATTGTAAACTTATTGATAGGACCACTACTATCCATTGAGTTGCCAAGCCAGAAAGGGACCTAGTTGGGCCCACCTTTCAAATCTTCCTCTTTTGGGTTCTCAAAAATATCATCCAGGCCATTAGCACAGCCTCCTCGCTTACCTCCGCTTTGGGCCTCCTCCTGACCTCCCATTTTAAATGTCGAATCTGACACTGACCATGCCCAGAGGGACCTCTCTAAAACATTAATCACTCATGTCTTTCCTAGTTTCAGTTGATTCTCGTTACCATTAAAGCAGCATACAATTATACACACAAACATATGTGAGGTTTTACTTTTGATATACAGCTCTTTTGATATTTCCTCTGCATTTTAGTACAGTACATTAAAGATTCAGATATTACCTGTGGCTAAACAGAATTCTCCAGTTTTATTTAACCCAGAGTGTCTCAAATTTCATTTAACTATGGGATTCTTGTTTTCCTCTAGACTTTCCTACCAGTGGCCCCCAAGCCAGCATTCTCTAGAACATACTTCTGTGAGTTTACTTCTGATCTCAGACCAGCCAGATCTGAGAGCAAAGCTGGAACCCAGAGCTTCTTTTCCCCTCGGAGTGCCTGTATTGAACTGCTGTGTTGAATTAAAGACTGCTGATCCGATTTCAGATTTTATAGCTGTAGAAAACTGTTTAAAATCACTGAGTACAAACCACTGTTTTTACAATTAAAGGAAACAAAGGAGAAGGGATAGAGGAGGGACTCATTCAAGACCACAGATCACAAAATGGACATGGGTTGACACACAAAAAAAACTGTGTATCAAAAATAGCAACAATGGCATTTTGGAGGAGCAGATGAGAAGAATGTAAATTAGAAGAATCTAAATTGGGAAAAAAGAAATAAAAAGTCAAGCAATAGAAGTAATATGAGCTACAAATGCAAGCCACATAATGTAACTAAAAATTTCTAATAGCCAAAAGAGTCAGTAAAAAGAAACACATGAAATTAATCAGAAGATTTATTTCATTTAATTCAATATATCTGAATTACTATCATTTCAACATGTAATCAATATCAAAATCTATGAATGTAATATTTTTCCAATCTAATATGTATTTTATACTTACAGCAAATCTTAATTCAAACTGGCCACATTTCTCTTGCTCAGTATCTGTGTGTTGCCAGGGGCTCTCACATTATATAGCAGAGATAGAAAACTTCCATCATTTTAGAAAATTCTACTGGACAACATTGATCTAGAGCAATGGTTCATAACTAGAGTTGGCTTTTCTCTCTGGGAAACACTTGGTAATGTCAGGAGACATTTTTGTTTGTTGCTACTGAGAAGAGAATTGCTAATGGTATCTAGTGGGTAGAAACCAAGGTTGCTGCTAAACATATTATCATGCACATAAGGATCCCCTCAAGCAGCAAAAAAATGTACAGCCCTAAAAGTCAGTAGTTTGGAGGCTGAGAAATGAAACTCTAGAGAACTGCAGAATGAGGTAATAGAAAATTCCTTTCCCTGTGAAAGCTCATTTTCTGTCATTCATTCAACAATGTAGTAGAATTTCAAGTACTGCTGGCTTGCTATGTTAGCACTTTTTACATAAAGACACATCACACATCATCAAATGTGGTCACTTTTGGAATAGGTGTATGGTACATAAAGTACAGAAATGAGGCAACATTGCTTACGTTTTTATCCGCTATAGGGTTAACATAAATTCTTGCATAAAAAGAATGAAAAGTAAAAATAAAGGAAGGAAAAGAAAGAAAATGAAAGCAAAACTAGAAAAAATCCAAAAGGAAAATATTTTTGCATGAAAATAAAGATAATATACTGGATTAATAGACTGGGAAAGAAATGGAAGGCATATGGAAATGGAATCCAAGCAATAGGTGGAGAAAACCTAAGAGCAGCCAGTGGCATTTCCAGGCCAGCCACGTGCAAACATCCTAACTGCTGGAGTTTTCCCCTCCATTCCAGGTAGCTGTTCCCAAAGGACCCTCTCCAGGGTCACCTCCAACAGTGAGTTTTCATTTTGTTTTTCTTCAAGAGTGAAGAGTTTGTTTTCTGGAATGATGTCGAGTTACTGTGCAGTAGGACGGGAAATCTGGCCGGCTGGATAGACAACAGGGTCAGTGTCTGGACAGCAATCTGTCATGAAGCAGAACCTATCATAGACAGCCCTGGAGAGGCAGACAAAGGCGCTCAACCATTATTTTCCAGGGGGAGCCTTTAAAGCACCTTGTGGCCAAAGCTCTGCACAGGCCCTGAGCTTCGGTGTTGGACCACCTGCTGGGAGCTGCGTATTAGGCTGACCTCTCCCAACCCACTGTGAATAACTTCCGAGAGGTAGTCTCTTCACATAATGGCAGGGGCTGCAAGCAGGCAAAGAAAGGAAAGAGATTTATAGCTCTAGAATATCTCTCTCTTTTGAAAATAAAATGGCACATTATGGGGGCGTGGAGGGGAGACTGGGGCTTTGCTGAAAGGACTCTTCCCCAGGCATGACCAGTTCAATGTTCTTTACCCAGTGCAAAAGCTTGAGTCAGTCCAGGCAAGCCTACAGGAATGAAAGGATTGGTGTGTTTAGCAGTGGTCAAGCAGAGGGGCCTCTAGGACTTCTTTGATCCAGTTTTAAAAGGCCTTATCCAACGTAACTTTTTCCCAGAAGCCACTGCTTGCTGGGGACCTTGGCGGGCGCTCACCACTGCAGGTGAGGAATTATGGCAGCCATGTTTTGGCCACATTTTGTTCTGCTATAAAGTGTGTTGAGATCTGGAAAAGAACTCAGTATACCATTTAAAAGCTCCTTGAAATCAGAAGAGAGCTAGGTTTTGTGATGTGTGTGTGTGTGTGTGTGTGTGTGTATGTGTGTGTGTGTGTGGGGGGGGGTGTGTGGTCATTTTGGTTCTTCCAACCTCCAAGAAATTGTTTAGAATCTTGAAAAACCCCATGGTTCTTTTAACCACTGAAAAAGATCAGCTATTTTGAAAAATATGACGATGTCAGCCTCCCTGATGTGGTTCCTCTTCCTTACTCCCAAGCCATCTCTGCTTTTTGATGACTAAGGGACAAGTAATGGAGTTTCTCCATCAGAAAGCGTCACACAATTGAAGGATGGTGTCTTCTTGGGAGTTTTGAGGGACAAAGAGGTAACGTGGGCAGAAAGACTGAGGTTAAATTTCCAAGTTCCACCACAGACCTGTCTGAGGCTGTACCAGGGAAATCCACACAATGAAAACACAGGCAAGGGACATTTGCACAGCTTTTAACTTAGGTCAAAAAAACGTGTAATTTGTTAAGTAAGAGGGCACAAACACGTGCCATGTCATGCTGGATTTTCTTGAAAAATAAATTTAAAAAATAACAACGTTAAACTTTCAGTCAACCTGAAAATATTAGCTTTTTATGGGGGCAGGGCGGAACGAATGGAACAGCAGCGCTTTTTTTTTTTTTTTTTTTTTTTTGATTGCCCATTTTCTAAGTCTTCTCAGAGAAAGAACCTTAGGGGGATGATACAATAGGGACAGGACAAATTTTATTAAAGACACAGAACCAGTAGAAAAGGTAAGCCTCTATTATGGGTGACCAAAGATCAAGTCTAAGATAGGACTTAGTGATTAATAAATGTTGTTTTTCTGAGATTGAAATTTGACCTTTTTTTTTTGATTGATGGGAAAATGCAAATAAGTCAGTAGCATATGGTACATTACAGACAATGTGGGATGAAGCAATATTTTATTATTCCTGACTCAGAAGTGGCAACTACTTTTCAAGAAGTATGTATCCCATAAGTTTAGAAGGAAGGTTTAATTACAGAAAATTTTCCTATTTAAATCATGAAATGGGGGGGGGGGGAGAGAAGGATTTACACAAAGCTTGACAAGGTCAAAGATCAGGATCCAGTGGGCCAGAATTGTTCTTATTAACTAAATCTCTGTCAGAAAGCAGGGTACATAAAGTGCCATGAGAGGATTGAAAGGAAGTTGCACACCTGAATCTAGTCACTCAATGCTCATTACATACTTTTGATTAAAATTTTTTATTTTGTTATATAAAAATTATACCATCAAACTTTTAACTTTTCTTTCAATTATTTTAACTTCTTTCTTATCATTGATGCTTAGCAGTTTATTCTCTCTCCTCTGTGCATCCCCCTTCTGACCTAAGGTCAAAATCATGTGTGTTCTAAAATTAATATTTAAATGATGATCATGATGATAAAGATGTTGAAGAAGCTGATAACAGAATATTTAATGACTTCTTTTTTGAGGTCAGCGGATCCTGGTTTAAAACTAAAACAAACTCGAATTGTCCATTGTTCATTCCTGAAGTCACAATGTCAAATATCCTGAGATCAGAAAAACTGGTCTAAAAAAAATAATAATAAAGTCCTTTCTATGGATGTTCTGGGTTTTATGTTGGAGCATAAAATAGTGGGGAAATGGTGAGCACATTAATCATCTGATATTTCTGTCCGGCGCAGGCCAGGGAGAGCTTACTGTACTTACACTGGAGCTCCCTCTCCTCTGTCGTGGAGCGGCAGGAATGTGGAGCCAGCGCTGGCCCCCAGCGTCCACACAAAGCGTACTGGACAATGGCGAAGGTCGGCTGTTTCTATACAGACCTGCCTTTGTGCTCCGTGTGGGGCTTGATCCTTGCGGCCCGGGAGCTCAGTGGATGCCAGGGAGATAGATGTGATGTGTGCGCCTTCTCCAGGGCAGCAGCTGAGCGACTTTCACACAGTCAGGCAGGTACAGCCGAGCCTGGTAACAGATGAGAACCCCTGGGGGGCCCTTCACTATGGAGAATGAACAATCAAAAGAAACCATATTGGACACAGATACAAAGGGAGTCCTTGCTCCTTTTCTCTCCTCCCTTGTTCCCTTTCTCCCCTTCCTTAGGAAACAGCCATGAATGTGCAAAGCTGTCTTCCCCCTGGAAGGTCTGAGGGCTGGGGACTCCAGATGCTATTCTATGCAAATGCTTTCCTCCCTTTCCTTTAACCCATCTGCAAATCTGTTCGGTGTCTTTTCTAGGAAGGAAAAGCAAACTAAGGTATTGAAAACCTTGCCAGACAACTATTTTCTCGGCTTCATTGTCCTGAGTGGAAATGTAACAATCTGAAGTGCATTTGGGGTGCCTCTGTAGCCCACATCTGTGTATCAAAGCCTGGGTGTTTGGGAGGGCCTTGGGTGAAGGTGGGGTGGGGAATGTTCCCCGGGAAGACTCAGAGCAAGACAAATGAAATATCAATGTAAAGCTTTAAAGATACTAAGCATTTTCCTCCCATGTGGAAGTAGATGGTAAAGGAAGTTAAAAAGACTTGAGCACCAAACTTATGTAACTGTTTTTAATGTAATATAGCTAAATTGCATATTTCGCTGTTAAGGAGTATACACCTACCCTTTCCATTTGCTTTAAAAGTACTATGATGTGCTTTAAAGTATTTTTGTTGGTTTTAACATACTAGCTTCTTATGAGGTAAAGTCAGTTTTATGTAGTCTAATCATATGACTAAAAATATACAGTGCTAACCCACTTCAAGGCTTCTGAGATGATAAGTTGTAATTGTCTACCTTGTCTTCAGGAGAGTAGACCATGCTAAAATCTGCATCAAAGAGGGTTCCTGGGGTTTCAGAGCTGAGCATCCCCTATGCTCCTCATCTCTTTATACCAGATTGACCATAAATCAAAATTAGAAATAAAGCTCATATCTTGTATAAGGAGTATCATGTGGGTATCACATGTATTTACTTCCTTATTACAAAAGAATCTAATGTTCTGATGAAACAAGACATATTTGTATTGTGTTTTAAAATTTACTACAATCACATAAGCTTTTGATACTTCTAGTACATTTTTAGTTGGTCAATCTATGCTGATATTACTTAATAGGAATAATACACTTTCTGGAAATAAATTAATCTTTTAAATAAGAGAATGAAGGCCTCCTTTACCATATAGGACATGCACACACATACATGGCAGACTGTATAATGCTTCATTATGGTTGGTCCTATATTTCCCATCCAAAGGTATGTATGATTGTGAAGTTAACATAGCAGTATAAATGTGTTTGTGTGTGTGTGTGTGTGTTTGAGTGTGTCTTCTTGTAGAACAAAAGAATAAAGTTAAAAGTACTTAAAACAGTGCTAAAAAAAATCTACATTCAAGTCCTGGATCCAATTAATAACGGACTAATCTAAAGGTATAAAGTATGAGACACATGTACTCCCTCCCACGCTCATGGCAGATATCAATAATCAATCATCACACTTTATGCCTGGCTTCAGCCTCAAAATTCTTCTGAACAATACACCAAGGAATTACTACTATTCAAACTGGCACATAGATGCCTTCTTATTTACCAAATTGGACTAGTCTCTTTGTATATTTGTGCTCTAGCTTCTCTGTCAGGAAAATAATCACAGTGAGACCCACATAGATACAGGATTATGAAATTTTGAAATAGGTTATCAATAGATAATATCTCTCTCTCTCTCTCTTTCTCTCTGTAAAAACAAGAAGGATAATTTCAATATGGGAGAGTTGGGGTTAAGTACATCTGAATATAAGTAAGATTATGCATATTATCTGAAGATCTATTCATTTTCAGAATTCTGTTATGGCTGCCTTACCTTAAGAAACTGTTACTCATGAGCTGGGATTGTAGCTCAGTGAGAGAGTCCTTGTCTAGAATGTGTGAGGCATGGTGTTCCATCCTCAGCACCACATAAAAATAAGTAAATAAAGATATTGCATCCATATACATTAAAATATTTTTTAAAAAAAGAAACTTTTACTCATAATGTGATTGGTAATCAAAATGTGTAATTCATCAGAGATTTAATACAAATTAAGTGTCATAAGCAAGGAATACTCTTTAAATACATTTATTTCATGAAGACAAACTTAAGGTATTATTTAATCTCTTTTATAACTTCTTTCATACATAATATATTCCTCTGTAAGTTAAAATATGATTCCTGGGATATCTGCCTCCTGGAATACTCTTCCTTTCTCTTTTCAGGTTGTCCCTAACCTTGTTCAGGTCTTGGCTGAAGTGTCAGGTCCTCAAAGCCTTTCCATATTACTTGGTCCAAAGTAGATTGTCAACACTGCAATGATTTCATCTCATAGCATCCCATTCTTTCCCTTTACAACACTTACCACAAAATCCCTGTCTATCCATCCATCCCAACCATCTGTCCAACCATCCATCCATCATCTAATGTATCTAAACTTGTTTAGTAGTTTCTTTTGCAAAAAGGTAGGGACCATATTTTTTTGTTCTCTACCCAAAGTCCTGACATAGTCTCAAAGCTTTGGTCACACATGAGAATCACCTATGGGAGCTTTTTGGAAATCCCAATGCACCAAGCGAAACTGTAGAAGAATTCTATTACAGAGGGTGTGTATAAGCCGGCTAAGGCTGCCATAGCAAAATGCCACAGATTGGGTGGCTTAAACAACAGGAATTTATTCTCTCACAATTCTAGAGGCTGGAAACTCAAGATCAAAATGCCACCAGAGCTGGAGTATCGTCTCACTGTGTCCTCACATGGCCTGTTCACTGTGGCAGGTGTATAGTCTGTCTTCTTATAAGGACACAAACCCTATCAGATTAGGGGCCCACCCTTATGATGTTGTTTAATTACCTCCTCATGGCTCAATCTCCAAATATGATTGAGGTAAGATAGAAGGCATATTAAATGGGTAGAAAGGAGACAGGAAGGACAAGGAAATAAGATTTTAATTCAGAAGTTCTTCATATTTTCCCAGCCCTGTTGCTCCCAAAACTAGTCTCTTTCCCAGGCCTGTTCTTCACAAATTCTTGGGAAATCTGTAAATCTTCCTGTACACTACTAATTAAGTAGATTAAGTAAAGAGAGATTCCATATATGGAGAAATCCATAATTCAGGGGAATTTCCAGCAGCTATTTACTAACCAGATAATGAAGACTGCATCAGCATATGGATCTGGAGATTGACCTGACCACCAGAACTCAGCTGAGATCACCAGACTGACATCATCCCTACATACCTTTCCTTCCTAGCCCTCCACTAAGTTTCCTTTAAAAGAAGAGCTAGGAACCTCCCAAGCACATTTGTCTCTTGAGTTCGCCTGCATTCTCCCTTGAATGAGTATCTCCTTTCCTAAATAAACCTCTGTCTGTGCCTCTGACTGGTGTGTGCTGAGATTCATGTAAGCCTGATGGTCCCGGGGTGAGTTCTCTTTTCCTTCCTGGAACTCCTGAGACCGTTCTTTGGACACACCTCTTCTCCCATGACACAATCACATTGGCAGTTATGGCTTCAATATATGATTTTGAGAGGAATATATATCCGGTCCTTAATAAAATGAAACCCAGGCATTCATGGGTTTTGAAACTCTTTTTCAGTGTCCATCTAAGACTTAAAGCCCACTTATATGTAGGGAGAATCAGCAATCTAAGTTTTTCACAAAAAGTATTAGGGTTGTTTTTTTTAATTCATATTAAAATGTGCAAAATAATTCTAATATCTTATTGTGAAACCATTTTAGTAGCAGTACTGTAAATTATGAAAACCACGGAAAACATTAGGACCTAATCCAGCACCATCAAAAAGGGGCCGGGAGTATGGAGACAGATCCACCGTGCAGAACCATCATTCATCTGCAGACCCACCCAACGGACTGAATTCTGGAACAAAATGCTTCTCTTTTCAATGCGTCTAGCAGTTTGCCAGGGATGCATACAAAAGCCAGGGAATGGTTTTATGCTCATTCACAACTGGGACTAAGCTGGTGGGATCATATCTCTTGAAAGTGTGGCTAGAGGCGATTAAAAAAAGGAGGAAGATTTAAAGCCCCATTCCTCCTAGATGTTAATTGGAAGGGAGCAAGGGAGTTAATGCAAATGCAGCCACCTGCCTGGGAGACGTGTTTAGAGAACGGATTTATGCAAAGCATCTGATTGTCTTTTGCTGTGAATAGGCACTGAGTCTCCAAAGCAAGGAATTGGTGATCTTTGGGTGGGCAGCCCAGCGCATGGCTACAGAAGGCTGTGTAGGAAGCAACTGCTGGGGTCAGGGACACAGCTTTGGAGTGACAGGAGACAGATTTGAGACACTGCAGTGTCACTTATCTTCTTTGCAATCATGGGCAAGTTACCCATCCTCCAAGTTGCCATTTCTTCAGTTTCCTAATGAATGACACTTACCTAGAAGGATTGTCAGAGGGTCAGCTGCAAAGCCCTCTGTCAATGCTGGATGTGGTTACAGCACCAGAGCCTCCTGTTTGCTCTTATACAATGAGAGTAAAATCCACCTACCTTACCTCCCTCACAGGAATGTTGTGTGGGTTAATGGATCATATCAAGATTGTTTTTGGATAAAAATCTTAGAAACGCTACGTTATTTTCCTTAAATTCTAAAAATGATAGATTTAAAAGAAAAAAGTCTCATATATCTGAGAAACAAGAAATAGTGTCTGAGGTGCATCAGAAATTATGACGAAAACTTAAAAATTGGAAAAATTAAAATTAAATTTGATTTAAGGAGAAAAACCAAATAAGTATACATATATACATGTATAGATATACATGTCTGCATTTACACATACATATATGTGTGTGTATATATTTATACACTCATGTGTATAAATATATACACACATACATATGTACACACACAAAGGAATCAGTCCATAATGAGGGTGCCCCAGGTATGGATCTGTCAGTATGGGAGCTGAATGGGGTCCTAGAGTGGTTGGTTAGGTATCACACCATAAGCAGCTGTACAAACTGGCCTGTCCTTTCCTCCTGCATTAGAGTTTTTTTTTTTTTTTTTAACAAGGGAGAGCAGTGATTGTGAATATCTGTGTTAGAAAGGTTGAGAAGGGGCAGAGTTGGACTCCAAGTAGTTGGCAAAACTCAAGATGAGTAAGAAGCCATCAGCACTAACTAATGGGGCAACTCAAATAGTAACACTTTCCACCACTCCACCCAAAGCCTGGAAGATGGCTGAGGTAATGAGATGGCATTCATAGATACAGCGTTGACAGAAGGACTCCCAAGTGCTAATATGAGTACCCAACCAAAATGTACCAAGTGCCTAAATAAAACCTCTGCCAGGTAAGAGAGGTTTTATTAGCAAGTTCAGCAAATAATAATAAGGCTAACCAAACAAGATATTAGAGAAAATGTGATTACTATCCCCAAAGTCGATGTGAAAATATTTAGCACATATAGAAAAATTAAACAACAATAAACAAAATCTAAAGACATAAACTAGATATATGGCAGGTAAATGCTGGAATGCTGGATGTGCGTACAGCACCAGAGCCTCCTATTTGACTTAACTTCAACAGAGGACCTAAAGAACTTTTTTTTTTTGATACTGAGGATTGAACTTAGGGGCACTCAACCACTGAGGCACATCCCCAGCTCTATTTTGTTTAGAGACAGGGTCTCACTGAGTTGCTTAGTGCCTTGCTTTTGCTGAGACTGGCTTTGAACTCTCAATCCTCCTGCCTTAGCCTCTCGAGCTGCTGGGATTACAGGTATGCACCAACATTGAACTTGGCAGTGGTCTTAGATATGACACCCAAACCAAAAATCTTCTGCATATGAAAGGAAATAACAAAATAAAAAAGCAACTTATGGAAGGGGAGAAAACATTTACACATATTGTGAGGAAGGGTTAATATCTGAAATATATGAGGAAACATTATAAATTCAGTAGCAAAAACACTAATGACCCAATTAAAAATTGGACAAAGGAACTGACATTTTCCCAAAGAACATGTAGAAATGGCCAATAGATATATGAAAAGGTGTTCAGCATCAGTAATCGTCAGGGAAATGCAAATGAAAACTGCAATGAAATATCATCTTATACCTCTTAGGATGGCTGTTTTATATATGTATATAAAATTGTGTTGTCATTATATGAGAAAAGGGAATCCTTGTACACTGTTGTCAGGAACACAAACTGGTACAGCCACTATGAAAATAGTATGGAATTTCTCCCAAATTTTAAAACTGGTACTACCATATGATCATAGGAACAATTCTATTCCTAGTTGTATGGGCCAAATAATTGAAACCAGAATCTCAGAGAAATATCTGTATCATTGTAGCATTACTCTCAATAGGCAAGACATGGAAACTATTTAAATGTATTGACTGCTGGATGGTCAAAGAAAATCTAATACTTAATGGAATATGAATATATGGAATATTATTCAATATAAAAGGAAGGAAATTCTGTCATTTTCAACAACATGGATGAACTTGGAGGATATTATACTAAGTCAAATAAGCTGGATATAGAAGGAGAAATATAAAAGATACAGTGTTGACAGAAAGACTCTCAAGTGCCAATATGAGTACCCAATCAAAACATACCAAGTGCTTAAATAAAATCTCTGCCAGGTACGAGAGGTTTTATTAGCAAGTTCTGCAAATAATAATAAGGCTAACCAAACAAGATATTAGAGAAAAGTGATTACTATCCCCAAAGTCGATGTGAAAATATTTAGCACATATAGAAAAAATAAGCAACAAAAAACAAAATCTAAAGATGTAACCTAGATATATGGAAGGTATATATTGGATATATTCATTTGGATTCTTCATTTTTATATGAAGGATCTAAAATAGGCAAATTCATAGAAGCAGAAAGTAGAAATGTGATGGGTTGGAACTGAAGGGTGACAAGAAAAAATAAATAATGGTATATCCACACAGTAAAATATTATGTAGTCCATAAAAATGTTTCCAGGGAAGTTCAAATAACATTGAAAAATGCTTGTAAGAGGGGATCCAACATGGCCGCCGGCGAGGAAGCAGCGATTCCAATGTCTCCACATTAACGGGATCAGAAGGACCCATTGGAACAGTTGCAGTCTACCTACTGAGGAACTTCTAGCAAAATTCCATTAAGAGGGGACCTGCCGGGAATTGATAGGTTTATTAGAAGTGTCAGTTTGTCCCAGACAAGTGGATCTTGGCTGGCCACGTGGGCGCAGAGGTCCAGTCCCGCAGCCACCAGCCGCTTCTGCAAGAGGCCGGCGGCCCAGAGTGGCACGGCCCACCGGAACTCGCAGACGGCACCCGCCATCCCGCCGTCCCGGCTCCCCCGGGAGGCCCTGCTCTCGCTCTGCGAACGGCCACCCCGCCTGCCAGGCTCTTAGCCATGCGGCCGCAGCTGCCCGGCTCTACAGGCGGCCCCCCGGCGGGTGCAGAGGTCCAATCCCGCGGCCACCAGCCACTCCTGCAAGCGGCTGGCGGCCCGGAGCGGCGCGGCCCGCCCGAACCGGCAGATGGCACCCGCCATCCCGGCCCTCCCGGGAGGCCCCGCTCTCGCTCAGCAAACGGCCACCCCGCCCGCCCAGATCTTAGCCACGTGGCCACAGCTGCCCGGCTCTACAGGCAGCCCCCGGTGGCCCGGCGCAGCGAGAAGAGTCCCCGCCTGGCCCAGCAGACAGCCCGTGCCCTCCCAGCTCTACTAACAGCCCCGCCCACCCGGCAAACGGCTCCCCCCGTGAGACAGCGTGAAGGGAATCTAACCAAACCTTTACGAAATAGCGAACTGGGAACTAAAACCAGAGATTGTGTCAGACCAGAGACAAGCCAGTTCCACCCCTCCCTTCGGACACTCCAGCAAGGAATCAGGGGCCTGCCATAGAGAGGGGAAGTCACCAAAGTTCGGCCAAAGAGATTCCTTCCCAGCGGAATCTACTTTAGCAGGTGTGTGACTCCCACCCACATCAGATACAAACAACCGGGAAACTTCAAAATCTCTCCGTGGGCATGACTGTAAGGGCCAAAGGACTCTCGACCCCCAACTCCCCCTACTGCCAGTGACGTGGGTGTGACTGTAGGGGCAGAGGGAAGCAGAGAAGACTCCCCACCCCCAACTCCCCCAACCACGAACTGAGAGGGCGTGACGGTAGGGGCGGTGGGAAACAGAGGACACTCCAGACCCCCAACTCCTCCTACCGCCAGCAGAGTGGTTGTGACTGTAGGGGCTGAGGGAAGTAGAGGGGATCCTCGACCCCCAACTCCTATTACCACCAGCAGTGACACCAATGGTCTTAGCTGCCAGATTCCGAAGGTGTGCCCACCAAAGGGGTCCGGAAAAATTAAACAATTGACTCCCAGACCACAGCTCCACAGCACTGGGGCTTAGATGAATGACAGAGAGAGTGCTCAGTAGTTAAGGAAATAGAGCACTCGGTGGGGCTGAAAGTGTAACCAAATCCTTGGGGAACTGCCTCCGGTGAGCAGGATCTGGCTGGGTGGCAGGAGGAAGGGGAGGAGGGGCCGTAAAAGTGAAACGGCTCTGGACCAACAGGATTGAGAGACTCCCAGGAACCGCCTTACAGGGATTGCTGTTGACACATTGAGGGCAAAACTCAGCTCGGAGGGCACAGCTCTGCCTATGGGAAGAGAAGAAAATGGATCTCTAAGACCTAATTTTATTTCTTATTTCATTTTATTTTTTTCTCTCCCTTTTCCCTCTCTCTCTCCCCTTCCAAGTTTTACTGCTCTTTCCATTCTCCTCTATGCTATCTATCTCCCTCTCCTTCTTTCTTTTCAAGAGCACCTACCTTCCCCTTCCCCCCAACTTTCATCCCAAGCATTACGTCCTCCATTTCGCGTAACTGTCTAAATGCAAATAGGTGTGCGCCCTCCCCCCACGCCTGCAAGGTAGGTGGACCTGCAACCCACCAGCAGACCAGGCCCAGCGGCCTGCTGAGGGGCAGAGCTACCCCTCCCCCCGCGCCAGCAAGGTAGGCGGAACTGTGACCACCAACAGAACAGGCTCAGTGGCCTGCGGAGGGGCAGAGCTGCCAACAACGCCTGCAAAGTAGGCGGACCTGCGACCCACCAGCAGAGTAGGCCCAGCAACCCACAGAGGGACAGAGCTGCCCCACGCGCCTGCAAGGTAGGCGGACCTACAACCCACCAGTAGATCAGGCCCAGCGGCCTGCAGAGGGGCAGAGCCGCGCTCTCCCCCCGTGCCTGCAAGGTAGGTGGATCTGCGACCCACCAGCAGAGCAGGCCCAGCGACCTGCTGAGGGGCAGAGCTGCCCCCTCCCCCCACGCCAGCAAGGTAAGCGGAACTGTGACCATCAACAGAACAGGCCCAGTGGCCCACGGAGGGGCAGAGCTGCCAACCACGCGTGCAAGGTAGGCGGACCTGCTACCAACCAGCAGAACAGGCCCAGGAACCTGCAGAGGGGCAGAGCCACCCCACTTGCCTGCAAGGTAGGCGGACCTGCGACCCACCAACAGAACAGTCCCAGTGGCCTACAGAAGGGCAGAGCCGCCTCCCGCGCCTGCAAGGTAGGCGGACCTGTGACCCATCAGCAGAACAGGCCCAGCGGCGTGCGGAGGGGCAGAGCCGCTGCCCACGCCTGCAAGGTAGGTGGACCTGCGACCCACCGGCAGAACAGGCCCAGTGGCCTTCAGAGGGGCAGAGCCGCTGCCCGCGACTGCAAAGGAGGCGGAATTGCAACCACCGACAGGACAGGCCTAGCGGCCCGCAGAGGGGCAGAGCCGCCGCCCATGCCTGCAAGGTAGGCGAACCTGCTACCAACCAGCAGAACAGGCCCAGCGGCCTGCCGATGTGGTAGGCACATTGCCCCAATTGGAGGAGGAGCAGAGCCCCTGCCCGTGCCTGCGTGGGAGACTTTGCAACTATACAAGATTAATACAAATATATAGGGGGAAAATTCAATAACACAACAGTCTAAGTAAGCAGAAAGAAACGCGAACAGTATGAAGAGACAAGGAAAGAAAGGACCACAAGCAATGCAGGTCAACTCAACGTTAGAAGAGGTAATATCTGCAGCAGATGGAATGTCAGATGAAGAATTCAGGAGATACATGCTTCAGATGATCTGGAGTCTCAAGGAAGACATTAGACAGCAAAATCAGACAATGAAAGATCTCTTCAACAATGAAATACATAAACAAATCCAGGAAGCAAAAGATCAACTATACAGGGAGATGGAGGTTATAAAAAACAAACAAACAAACAAACAGAAATCCTAGAAATGCAAGAAGCAATAAACCAACTTAAAAACTCAATTGAGAATACTACCAGCAGAGTAGAACACTTAGAAGATAGAACATCAGACAATGAAGACAAAGTATTTCAACTTGAAAAGAACATAGACAGCTCAGCAAGACTGTTAAGAAACCATGAGCAGAACATCCAAGAAATATGGGATAACATTAAAAGACCAAACTTAAGAGTCATTGGGATACAGAAAGGCACAGAGCTCCAAACCAAAGGAATAAACAATCTACTCAATGAAATAATTCGAGAAAACTTCCCAGACTTGAAGAACGAGACAGAATCCCAAATCCTAGAAGCCTACAGGACGCCGAATGTGCATAATCATAAGAGATCCACACCTAGACACATTATAATGAAGATGTCCAACATACAGAATGAGGAGAGAATCTTAAAAGCTACAAGAGAAAGGAAGCAGATCACATTTAGGGGTAAACCAATCAGGATAACAGCTGATCTCTCAACAAAGACTTTGAAAGCTAGAAGATCCTGGAATAACATATTTCAAACACTGAAAGAAAATGGGTTTCAACCAAGAATTGTGTATCCAGCAAAATTAAGCTTCAAGATGGAAGATGAAATTAAAACCTTCCACGACAAACAAAAGTTAAAAGAATTTGCAGCTAGAAAACCATCTCTCCAAAAAATCCTCAGCAAAACATTACAGGAAGAGGAAATGGAAAATAACAATGAAAACCAACAGTGGGAGGTAGGACAGTAAAGGGGGGAAAATAATCAAAGAGGAAAACAAACCATATTCAGTAACATAAATAAACAAATAGGGCTGGAAGGATAACCCATATCTCAATAATAACCCTAAATGTTAATGGCTTAAACTCACCAATTAAGAGACACAGGCTAGTAGAATGGATCACAAAACATGACCCAACAATATACTGCCTACAGGAGACGCATTTGATAGGAAAAGACATACATAGACTGAAGGTGAAAGGTTGGGAAAAATCATATCACTCATATGGACTTCGGAAACAAGCAGGAGTGTCCATATTCATATAAAATAAAATAGATTTCAAGCCAAAGTTAATCAAAAGGGATAAAGAGGGACACTACATACTGCTCAAGGGAACCATACACCAACAAGACATAACAATCATAAATATATATGCCCCAAACAATGGTGCATCTATGTTCATCAAACAAACTCTTCTCAAGTTCAAGAGTCTAATAGACCACCATACAATAATCATGGGAGACTTCAACACACCTCTCTCACCACTGAACAGATCTTCCAAACAAAAGTTGAATAAAGAAACTATAGAACTCAATAACACAATTAACAACCTAGACTTAATTGACATATATAGAATATACCACCCAACATCAAGCAGTTACACTTTTTTCTCAGCAGCACATAGATCCTTCTCAAAAATAGATCATATATTATGTCAACTCTTAGACAACATAAAGGAGTAGAGATAATACCATGCATCTTATCTGACCATAATGCAATGAAACTGAAAATAAATGATAAAAGAAGGAAGGAAAAATCATGCATCACTTGGAGAATGAACAATAGGTTACTGAATGATCAATGGGTTATAGAAGACATCAAGGAGGAAATTAAAAAATTCTTAGAGATAAATGAAAACACAGACACAACATATCGGAATCTATGGGACACTTTGAAAGCAGTTCTTAGAGGAAAATTCATTGCATGGAATTCATTCCTTAAAAAAAGAAAAAACCAACAAATAAATGATCTCATACTTCATCTCAAAATCCTAGAAAAAGAAGAGCAAAACAACAGCAAAAGAAGTAGAAGGCAAGAAATAATTAAAATCAGAGCTGAAATTAATGAAATCGAAACAAAAGAAACAATTGAAAAAATTGATAAAACTAAAAGTTGGTTCTTTGAAAAAATAAATAAGATCGACAGACCCTTAGCCATGCTAATGAAGAGAAGAAGAGAGAGAACTCAAATTACTAGCATACAGGATGAAAAAGGCAATATCACAATAGACACTTCAGAAATACAGAGGATAATCAGAAATTATTTTGAATCCTTATACTCCAATAAAATAGAAGATAGTGAAGGCATCGATAAATTTCTTAAGTCATATGATCTGCCCAGATTGAGACAGGAGGATATAGACAACCTAAACAGACCAATATCAATTGAGGAAATAGAAGAAACCATCAAAAGATTACCAACTAAGAAAATCCCAGGACCGGATGGGCATACAGCGGAGTTTTACAAAACCTTTAAAGAGGAACTAATACCAATACTTTTCAAGCTATTTCAGGAAATAGAAAAAGAGGGAGAACTTCCAAATTCATTCTACGAGGCCAACATCACCCTGATTCCTAAACCAGACAAAGACACTTCAAAGAAAGAAAACTACAGACCTATATCTCTAATGAACCTAGACGCAAAAATCCTCAATAAAATTCTGGCGAATCGGATACAAAATCATATCAAAAAAATTGTACACCATGATCAAGTAGGATTCATCCCTGGGATGCAAGGCTGGTTCAATATACGGAAATCAATAAATGTTATTCACCACATCAATAGACTTAAAAATAAGAACCATATGATCATCTCGATAGATGCGGAAAAAGCATTCGACAAAGTACAGCATCCCTTTATGTTCAAAACTCTCAAAAAAATAGGGATAACAGGAACATACCTCAACATTGTAAAAGCAATCTATGCTAAGCCTCAGGCTAGCATCATTCTGAATGGAGAAAAATTGAAGGCATTCCCTCTAAAATCTTGAACAAGACAGGGATGCCCTCTCTCACCACTTCTGTTCAACATAGTTCTCGAAACACTGGCCAGAGCAATTAGACAGATGAAAGAAATTAAAGGCATAAAAATAGGAAAAGAAGAACTTAAATTATCACTATTTGCAGATGACATGATTCTATACCTAGAAGACCCAAAAGGGTCTACAAAGAAACTACTAGAACTAATAAATGAATTCAGCAAAGTGGCAGGATATAAAATCAACACGCATAAATCAAAGGCATTTCTGTATATCAGCGACAAATCCACTGAAATGGAAATGAGGACAACCACTCCATTCACAATATCCTCAAAAATGATAAAATACTTGGGAATCAACCTAACAAAAGAGGTAAAAGACTTATACAATGAAAACTACAGAACCCTAAAGAGAGAAATTGAAGAAAATCTTAGAAGATGGAAAAATATACCCTGTTCATGGATAGGCAGAACTAACATCATCAAAATGGCGATATTACCAAAAGTTCTCTATAGGTTTAATGCAATGCCAATCAAAATCCCAATGGCATTTCTTGTAGAAATAGAGAAAGCAATCATGAAATTCATATGGAAAAATAAAAGACCCAGAATAGCAAAAACAATGCTAAGCAGGAAGTGTGAATCAGGTGGTATAGCGATACCAGACTTCAAACTATACTACAGAGCAATAGTAACAAAAACAGCATGGTATTGGTACCAAAACAGGCGGGTGGACCAATGGTACAGAATAGAGGACACAGAAACCAACCCACAAAACTACAACTTTCTTATATTTGATAAAGGGGCTAAAAGCATGCAATGGAGGAAGGATAGCATCTTCAACAAATGATGCTGGGAAAACTGGAAATCCATATGCAACAAAATGCAACTGAATCCCTTTCTCTTGCCATGCACAAAAGTTAACTCAAAATGGATCAAGGAGCTTGATATCAAATCAGAGACTAGGCATCTGATAGAAGAAAAAGTTGACTACGACCTACATACTATGGGGTCGGGCTCCAAATTCCTCAATAGGACACCCATAGCACAAGAGTTAATATCTAGAATCAACAAATGGGACTTGCTCAAACTAAAAAGTTTTTTCTCAGCAAAAGAAACAATAAGAGAGGTAAATAGGGAGCCTACATCATGGGAACTAATCTTTACTCCTCACACTTCAGATAGAGCCCTAATATCCAGAGTATATAAAGAACTAAAAAATTAGATAATAAGATAACAAACAACCCAATCAACAAATGGGCCAAGGACCTGAACAGACACTTCTCAGAGGAGGATATACAATCAATCAACAAGTACATGAAAAAATGCTCACCATCTCTAGCAGTCAGAGAAATGCAAATCATCTCACTCCAGTAAGATTGGCAGCCATTACGAAGTCAAACAACAACAAGTGCTGGCGAGGATGTGGGGAAAAGGGTACACTTGTACATTGTTGGTGGGACTGCAAATTGGTGCAGCCAATTTGGAAAGCAATATGGAGATTTCTTGGAAAGCTGGGAATGGAACCACCATTTGACCCAGCTATTCCCCTTCTGGGTCTATTCCCTAAAGACCTAAAAACAGCATGCTACAGGGACACTGCTACATCGATGTTCATAGCAGCACAATTCACAATAGCAAGACTGTGGAAGCAACCTAGATGCCCTTCAATAGACGAATGGATAAAAAAAAGTGGCATTTATACACAATGGAGTATTACTCTGCATTAAAAAATGACAAAATTATAGAATTTGGAGGGAAATGAATGGAATTAGAGCAGATTATGCTAAGTGAAGCTAGCCAATCCCTAAAAAACAAATGCCAAATGTCTTCTTTGATATAAGGAGAGTAACTAAGAACAGAGTAGGGAAGAAGAGCATGAGAAGATGACTAACATTAAACAGGGATGAGAGGTGGGAGGGAAAGGGAGAGAGAAGGGAAATTGCTTGGAAATGGAAGGAGACCCTCAGGGTTATACAAAATTACATACAAGAGGAAGTGAGGGGAAAGGGAAAAATAATACAAGGGGGAGAAATGAATTACAGTAGAGGGGGTAGAGAGAGAAAAGGGGAGGGGAGGGGAGGGGAAGGCGGATAGTAGAGGATAGGAAAGGCAGCAGAATACAACAGACATGAGTATGTCAATATGTAAATCAATGGAAGTGTAACTGATGTGATTCTGCAATCTGTATACGGGGTAAAAATGGGAGTTCATAACCCACTTGAATCAAAGTGTGAAATATGATATATCAAGAACTATGTAATGTTTTGAACAACCAATAAAAAAAAAGAAAAATGCTTGTAAGATGTTAAAGCAAGAAAAATTATGTGCAGTATGGTCCCAGTTAAATAAAATTAAATAAACAAAGAAACCATTAAAAACAACTAGACAGGAATTCGCATAAATACTAGCAATTTTTAGAACTCTCTCTGATTTTCTTTTTCATAGGCCCTGCTCTAGGACCTACTTTCCTGTAAACTTAGTGTCATTTTGCAAAGCCCCAAATAATAGCCTCCTGAACTATCAAATGGTTTTTCCCCTTTTCTGGGCTCCTATAATCCTATAATCAGCTATTTTTCTCTAAGAGACTGTGATAGGGAGTTGGGTATAAGTTATGCCAGAGCCGTCAACCTGGGGCAGAAATTGTTTATTAAGATGGCTCCCTGTCTCCCCTTCTAATACTATCCAGAGTGATGGAGAGCAGATGACATCTGAAAAGCTACATTTAACTCAGAATAGCTGTTTCTGGATTGGGCTGTCTGCACGCTCTCCTCATTAAGAATGTCTGGTGCTGCCTTCTGTATAGCTGCACCCAGTTACCCAGACCCTGTCTCTTCTCTATCTTAGCACACAGAGTAATGGCCAGTGCAGAATGTAAAGCCGATATTCATGCTGGTTTCAGTGTCTCATTTAGGACCTGGCAGGATAGCTGACTTCCCCTTCTATCATGAGGAAGTTTGTGTGTAATAGTGCACCCATGACCTAATCAAGGGTTTGGCCCTCCCCTTGATTTAAATACCCACTTCCTTTAAATATGTTTTCTAATTATTTGTAAGATGATTCAAATCTTTTGGGAAGAAGGAAAGTGTCTAAACATTTATTTATTGACATAAAGATTTCATCCAAGTTGCTGGACCTTTATGATTATTGGGAGAAATATAATAAATAGAAATGTTGTCCACTGGTGGAAAGAAAGTAGATTTTAGTTTCAGAGGTTTGATTTTGAGTGCTATCTCTTCAATGTGTGAATCTGGAAGCACTTACCCTCCTTGAGGTTAGTTTAATAGATTCAATAGACGGATAAAATAGTGCATCTATGGAAGAACAGAATTTGGTATATCCATACAATGGATTATTATTCAGCCTTAAAAAGGAAGCACATTCTGACATTTAGTACCACATGAATGAACCTTTAGGTTAGTATGCTGAGTAAAATAATCCAGCCATAAAAGGACACATACTGTATGACCCAACTATTATGAGATTCCTAGAGTGGTTGAGCTTATAGAGACAAAGAAGAAAGGAAGTTGTTAGAGCCTAAGGAAGTGAGAATAGAGAATACTTGTTCAATGGTTACAAAATTTCAGTTTCATAAGATAAAAGGAGCATTTCCAACGTCCCTGTGTCCCTCCACGAGAAGCAGGAGTGACTGTTGAGGGATGGTGGGTTTGCAACAGTGTTCTGGCAAAGCTAAGGACAGCCCAAGGTGATTATCTCTTCTCACTAAGTACACGTTACCTTGTGACTCTCATTTATTCTTAGCATACTAAAAAAAAAAAACAACAACAACAACAGGCAGTGCAGTAAGATGATTAAATGAATGAGTGTGAAGCCATTCTGCCTGGACTAGATCCTAGTCCTGCTAGTGCCTAGCCCTGAAAAAGTACCTTAGGCATCAGTAAAAATGGTCATCACTAGCATTTCTGTTACTAATGATGTTAGTTTGTGTTCTCTTTTGTATCATCTCATTTCCAGCCTCCTTTATTTGATAAACTCTGATGTATCTTTCCAAACCATAGATTGCATCTGCCCCAATTGTCATTCTTATCAGATCTACAAGAACAGAGTCTCTGAAAGAAGGGAGGAGGGGCTGCAGATTGGGACAGGTCGTTTATAGTTGTGCAACAGGGCAAGTGACTCAAGTCAGGTCAATTGGAGGACTTCATTAAATCTCAAATGCCCATGCATTAAAAATAAGGAAGTTTTTGGAGCTTTATCAGCCACAGCAATTTCAGTTGTGTCAGGATGATGGAGCATAAACAGTGTTGTTTTGTGTCCAGAACTAAATAGGAGGGGAGTTATTTAAGACACATAGCTGTGAAGGAAGTGGCGGGAGGTCCTTGCAATTGTGAAGATGGAGGAATTAGGGAAGGATTTTTGATGAGTTGTACATGTGGATGTTGAATTTACCCTGGTCAGTGAAGGGAGCCAAAGTCCTTGATGAATACGGGGAAATGGCCAGGACATCAGTGATCTAGCCCAATGGAAGAATCTGTGAAGGAGAAAGAATTTTTGCATAAAAGTAAAGCAAGAGTGATCTGGAAGTAGCAGAGTCCAACTTTCAAGTTGCTGGTTCCTGGATGGAGCCTATGAATGCCGGGTCCAGCTAGCAGAGTAGAGGAAGACAGTGAAGGGGGCAGGAGGCTATGGGCTGAATTGTGTCCCCAGTTCATTGAAGCTGTGTCCCCCAACACCTTTTCTAGGTGGAGGTAGGGCCTCTAAGAAGGTCATTAAATGAAAATGAGTTCATTAGGACTCTCCTGTCCTTTGAGAAAAGTGAATTAGGACACAGATAGAGGGACAGCCATTCGAGAGAGCATAGCAAGAAGGTGATCATCTACCAGCCAAGGAGACAATCCTCAAAAGGAATCAAACCTGTTGGCACCTTAATCCTGGACTTCTAGCATCCAAAACCTTGGGAAAATAAATTCATGTTGTGTGAATTACTAGTCTGAGGTGTGTTGTTATGACAGCCTTAGCAAACTAACACACATGAGTATAGTTAACCATAGATAGGTAGTTTGACCAGAGCAGAAGGAATCAAGGAGGGAGATAATCAGCTCACAGGGAAGCAGGCCATACAAAACCCATCCAGGTGGATGGTTGGTCCAGGCCAAAGTCTTCTAAATCCTCATGTAAAGGTAGCATTCTGGGGGCTGGGGTGGTGGCTCAGTGGGTTCAATTCTCAGCACCATATATAAATAAGATAAATGTCCATTGACAACTCAAAAATATTTATTTAAAAAAAAAAAGTAGCATTCTGTATGGGAGGAAGAAGCCGAGTGGAAATGAGCTGCTTCACTCTAGGCTCTGGTGGTGACAGAGGAAGGATGATTTCTTCAATGGCATTTCTGATTCCTTAGGGAAAATCCTAATTCTCAGGAGATATAGAAGTGCCTAATTGCTAAGGCTTTTATTACTGTTAGGCTTTTATTATTGTTAGGCTCAGAGTGAGGTCTTAGATTCAAGCAGAGAAGACTAAACCAGTAAGGATCGAGCCTTGCAGAGTCAGGAGGCTGGGTTCTGGCAGGAGCCATGGTGTGCCGGAAGGCCCTGCCTACTTGGAATCTTTTGGACACTCTATAGACTGATAGCATCTTTGACCTCTAAACCATGACCTGAAATGCCCATGAGCACCCATGCCTACCTGACCCTAAAGTGCCAAGCCCAGTACAGCATCCCAACACTTGCTGATGTGTATCCTAGGAAGGGCAGACAAGACTCACTACCTGAATCTGTCAGAGGCCATAACCAAGAGGACTTAGGTTGGGCCACCATCCTCCCATGGTGTTTCCCATCAACCACTCCTAGAAATGTATACGATGTTAAGCAGAAACTCCTTGGCTTCTCCTCTTACACTAGCTCCAGAGTTTAACTGACCAAGGAGATATAATTATCAATAACTTACAGAGGAGATATAATTTCCAATAACCAGCAGAGGAGATATTACTATCAAGTCTTATAAGTCACCATGTCACTCAGAATATTCATAATCTTCTGAAGCCACAAACACAGGATAGGAAAGGGAAAGACATGAGAGAAACTCTAGGCCTCTGTGTCATTCTCTGTTGGTCCGTTGATCTTATTCCAAGCAGATGTTTTGGATATTTTTCTTCTGGCAATTGCCAACTCATTCACTCTTGGTTCCTGGTTGGAAAGCCTCTGACTTTTTTTTTTCCTGATTGTCTATTTTGCCTGTTCTTAATTTAATCAAATTATTTGAAACTTTCTCCATTAGCATACAACATCTAAGAGTTTATGTACTGATGGTGGGCACATGGACTGCAATACTTCCAATGCCTCTGTTCTACCAAATCAAAAAGATCAAAAGAGGGTCAGTTTTATTTTTTTTTGTTTTTAAGAGACTATGTCCCTTTCAGTAAGATGAGAGTTGAACCACAATTTGCCTTAAAAGAAGTTTACGGGGCTGGGGATATGGCTTAAGTTGTAGTGTGCTGGCCTGGCATGCATGAGGCACTGGGTTCGATCTTCAGCACCACATAAAAATAAAATAAAGATATTGTATCCACCCAAAACAAAAAAATAAAAAAGAAGTTTAAAGTAAAATAGAGCAGTGTACACCTATAATCCTGGTAGCTTGGGAGGTTGAGAAAGGAGGATAGTGAGTTCAAAGCCAGCCTCAGCAATTTAGCAAGACCTAAGTAAGTCAGTGAGACCCTGTCTAATATAATTCAAAAAGGGCTGAGGATGTGGCTTAGTGGTTAAGTGCCCCTGAATTCAATCCCCAATGTCAAAAAAAACCAAAAAACTCATTGGTGCTTCACTCCTCCTCCATTGTTGGTTATGTTCCTTTATTTTACAGAGTTTTGCAAGAGGGATTAAGAGGAAATGTGACCCAGATCCCCTGCTTGGAGTCTTACTATCTTATTCATCTCTTCAACTTGCTGAGTCATAGAGACAACAGGGCAAAGATGGAGTGGAGAAGATTGAAGAGAAAAGGAGAAGAAATATCAAAATGCAGAGAGAAGTACAGAGAAGAAAAAGAGAATATAAATGAAGAAAGAGTGCACATATATCATAAGGAGGTAACACAGGACCCAAAAGAGGCAGGATGAAATATGAAAACTTTTGTTTCATCTTACATTCATTTGCTAGAATATGAACATAAAGGTGAGATGTTTTTAATAAGGGTGTGTGTATGCTCAGTTTCAGCATGGATAGATAAGTCCTTGGGTCACTTAGCAGCAGACTAAACAAATTGTCTTAACGTCTTGAACGCTTTGAGCAAACTTGCCATTTTTATTCATGGGCCTCTGAGCCATGGCTCCCAGTGGATCCATGAAGATTAAATAAATTATGTTTCTGATCATAAGTAAGCTCCACTCTTTTTCATAGCAAACAAACAGCCTGCAGTAATTCTGTAGACAGAATAATACCATCTTCTGTGTTTTAGACAAGAAAAGATTTTGTTTTCACCTCTGTTTTGATGCAGGGTGACAAATGGAAGATGAAGGTGGTGTCTGGGTCCAGCCTGTGTCCATGGCCAGTAGGGCCAGGCCAGGGCATGGGAAAGGAGCTGTGGGGTAATCTTGTCAGACAGAGACCTACGGCTGAAAGATGGCTTCAATCAGAAATGCTCATTCTCTTTCAGCAGCTAAGTTCTGCTTCAACTGCACAGGGGAGGAAACCTGGAAGGGAGCTCTTCTGAGTTCTGTATGGAACATGCATTCCTACAAGAGCAAAAGTCATCTGATGTTATCAGAAAGGTGTGCAACCCTGCAAAGACCCAGAGTGCCTTTCCTTGCAGTGAATCTACAGCTTCATTATTGGACTCCTGACCAAGGCCCCCAGTGCATCTGCCTTCCCCCTTCCATCTGAGATGAAATTAAGCCTGGCCCAACAACTAGGGTCAGCATAGAAATGGGAAATCTTTTCCAAAGACAGCCACTTCCCCTACCCCTGTCCTTCTCTCAAAGGTTTGTTCTCCTGTTAGATGTCAAGTTGATGATTCTAAATCCCAGATGTGTCATGCTCAGTTACTGAATAACAGACTGTCAAATAGAGCAATAAATCTTCTTGCTTGGTGACTGCAGTGTGGAGCTGTCATGCCATAGCACTCACACACCTACTAATTCTGTGATGAGTGAGGCTAGCAGCAGCCCTGTGTTCTCTGGGGACTGGTATCAAGGTGCAAACATATTGAGATGGGATGATTGCTGGATCTGTCCCGCTTTCCTAGTGCCCGAGCTCATGACTGGAAATCCAAAGGCAATCTGCCATGTAAGCCCTGTTAATTACATTGGCACAAAGCCTCTTTGGAATCTCTCTCCTACATGAGATTCTGACAACTTTTTCAGAGCTTAGCATGGTCCTGGCAAAGCAGTCATTTGGATTTTTGTGTGAGTTTTTTTCCTATCACCGGGACTCCTTCGTTTCTCTTGATCAGGTGATAAGAGCGAGAGTTTTTCTTTAATCCGCTCCCCAGGGATACAGATAACTGGGGACCCTTCTTCTATCCCGTGAGGTTTGATCCCTCAGTCAATGCTCTGGAAAGAAATCATTGAGTGGACAGTGATAACCACTGGGGAATGAGATAGGATGGATGAGATCCAGGTGAGAACATTCCCAGCTCTGCAGGTTTTCTATAAAGCTGCATTTTCATAGGTGAGACCATATCCAAGGAATAGAGATGTGAGTCTATTGGCTAGAAGTGAAGATAGCCACAACGGTGACAGGGTGAGATTCCTGTGCCTATCTGAGCTTTAGGGAGTAGAGCTCTTATCCAAATATTACTAAGATTGTGATGTCTTTCACTCAGTGGCTAAGAGCAGGGATTCTGGATGAATCACTGGTGTCTGAATGCTGTGTTGGCTGTGCTGTGCATTCCTGGTGAAGTATGCATTCTTATAAGAACAATTGCTACACCAGGCACTCCATGCCTCAATTGCCACAGCAGGATTAGTGGTAACTACATAAAGTCAAGTTGTGAATCAAAGACACAACACATCTAAAATATTTAGCACCATGCCTGGCACTTAGTAAGTCTTCAGAATATGATAGGAATTATTAGACAATAACATCGATTATCAGGATTTCAGCATTAATGTTTAGTATTGTTCTCTGATTATTTTACTATTTTTTTTTACATTTTTTTTTAGGTGTAGATGGACACAACACAATGCCTTTATTTTTATGTTGTGCTGAGGATCGAACCCGGGTCCTGCCTGTGCTAGGTGAGCACTCTACCGCTGAGCCACAATCCCAGCCCCATATTATTTTACTTTTAACAATGATTCACAACTTCTCTCTCTCTCTCTCTCTCTCTCTCTCTCTCTCTCTCTCTCTCTCTCTCTGTGTGTGTGTGTGTGTGTGTGTGTGTGTGTGTGTGTGTGTGTGATTTTTGTAAAATCAGCATTTTTATTAGAGTCATGACACATACAACCGGGATTTCACTGTGCTCACTTCTGGAGAAATTGAATGACTTTCACATTTAGCATGTCTAAGCATTATTTAGCTGGAGGCAAGTGTGAAGAAATCTCTTTATATCCTCATGGTATTGCTGGGAGAAACTCAGAAGTCAAAAGACTTTGTACTCTCAAGAAGTAACAAGCTGAGATCCCTCGTAGGATGGGGGAGTAGAGTAGTTTGCTTTCCAAGCTGCTGCATGGTGTGAGATCAGAAAAGCAGATCAGCAGCTTCTCAGTGAGGTGGGTGAGAGAGGGATTTAACATGGGCTCTCAGAACAGCTTGGGGATTCAGAAGGTTGGAGACAATAAAATAAAAGAAGAAAGCCCACTGCCAGCACCCGCCGCTGGAGCTGAGCCACTGTGGGCAAAGCCAGTGAGGGGACTAAGAGAACGTACATTTCAGGTGGCACCACGGTATGTCTCAGTACAGAGAAATCAGAGGTCAAGAACACTCTGGGCACGGTAGTGCACACCTGTAATCCCAGAAGCTAGGGAGGCTGAGGCAGGAGAATCATGAGTTCAAAACCAGCCTCAGTAAAGGTAAGGCACTAAGCAACTAAGCAAGTGAGATCCTGTCTCTAAATAAAATACAAAATAGGGCTGGGAGACCAGGAGAATATCAAGCATACAGAGTGTTTTACCCAGGGGACTATGGGCCATAGGGACCCAAGAGATTTTGGATCCCTCCCTCCCTTTGAGTCTGATGACTTGCAGAACCCACTGGGACAGGCTGGGATTTGATCAGGCAGGTGGCAGTGACTGTGTGCTTGGGGACTGAGCCCAGGAGGCCTGGAAGGGCTGCATCTGTGGGTGGCAGAGCGGGTTAAAGATTGGCTCCTCTGTTGCATGAGTGGAACCCAGGGGAGAACTCCTGGGGTCAGTCTCCCTTTGTGGATTGTCAGCTGCCAGGCCCTGGGGATGCACTGATTTAGAATCTTCACACCCGTTGCCATCAATGAAGCACCTGGGACCTACTCAGACACTTCCTTCTGGAGCTCCGCCTATGGATTTCCTCTCACAGAACTCTACAGAGACCCCACCCCAAAAGTAAAGCAGACAACACTCTAACCCACTCCACCTCATACCGGAGAGAAAGACAGCCAAGAATTTTTGAACTCCAATTGGCAACTAGACAAGAACCAGAAAAAGAGAAAGTATCGCCATCTATCCTAGATGGAGACCTAATGCTGGGTTCACAAAATCCGACTATTCCAATAACTTAAGAAAACAACAAAGAAAGCACGCAACCACACAGAAGTACCTTTTAAATATTCCGGGGATGGCTCTGTGACCTTAAGGGTCCGTGGAAAGAGAGAGCCACTGGAATTCTTTATTCTTATATAGAGGACACACAAGGGGAGGTTCCATGGGACATTCTAACCCAAGGACAACAGGGTAGGATTACAAAGGAACAGGTGAGTGTAATCAACCCCCTCAGGTGATGTCTACTCCTGGAGCCAAGCCTCATTATCCCAGAGGAGGTAAAGCCCAAGTTATTACAGAAGGAAGGCAATAATGGTTCAGTGCCCCCGGGGCATCAGGACTTAAAGCTGTGTTCTTCCAGGGCAGCTCCCTACTAGGGAGGATTTGAGAGCCTACTCTTCTGCAGAGTACATACTTTAGGAAAAATGGAAAGAAAGACATTTGGGAACAGACAATGAGCATCTATTTTCATTGTCAATTTTTGAAAACCACAATGGAAACAATTTCTTAATTTTTCAACAAGAATTTCTTTCTTTCTTTTCTCTCTCTATCACTCTTTCACTTTTTAATTATCAGTTTGTATGTTGAATGGTACATGGACTTTTACACATGTACATATTTGCCTTTCTTTTCTCATTTCTAGCATTTAATTTTTTGGTTTTAATGAGTTATACATGAGAGTAGAATGCATTTGTACATTTATACATAGATGGAATATAATTTCTCATTTTTCTGAGTGTACATGTTGTAGAATCACATTGGTCATGTAGTCACATGTATACAAAAAATATCTTTTTTGTTCTGTTATCCTTCCTATTCCCATGTCCCCTCCTCTCCCCTCTCTTCACTCTCTTCTACCTAATCTAAGGTAACTCTATTCTTCTCTAGTGCTCCCCCCCCACCATTGTGAATTAGCATCCGCAGATATGAGAAGGCATTTGGTTTTTTGGGATTGGCTTATTTCACTTAGCATGATACTCTCCACCTCCATCCATTTACTAGAAAATGCCATAATTTCATTATTCTTTAAAGCTGAGTAATATTCCATTGAATATATGTGCCACATTTTCTTTATCCATTCATCTATTGAAGGACACCTAGGTTGGTTCTATAGTTTATCTATTGTGAATTGAGTTGCTATAAATAGTGGCATGGTTGCATGCCAGGTTGCTTGTGACTAGAACACTCAAGGGGTCACTCCAGGGGAACTGGGCTAATTGGGCTAGGTGAAATAACCACACAAGAAATAGAAATACCTTTTTCTTTCGGGGTGCTGTGACAGCTCCTCTGACCTTAAGGGTCTGCAGAAAGAGAGAGAGAGAGAGAGCCAGGCATGTGCTGACCCCTTTTATTGAGGAGAAGCTATTCAAATGAGGCAAGGGGTCAGGTTTCAGGGGGCTGAGTCTGGCTTCATGACATCTGCTGTCAGCAGATTGACTGACATCTAGGAATGCCACACCCAAGAGCAGAGTAAGAGAAGGGGACACAAAGGGCATTCCCATGGAACATTCTATCCCAAACAGGGCAAGGGGTAATATTACAAAGGAACAGGTGAGCATAGCTCCACCCATGGGGATGTAGGAAAGCACATCCATGCACGAAGACACAGTTGCTCAACCCTAAAGATTGGGGCTACCTAGGCAACCAGATCACCAGAGTGACCAACGATGCCACACCAATCAGAAGAGGAGATAAATGCAGTTACGTACTATGTCGGCCTCCCACAGTTGCATTACTGTAGTATGCTGATTTTAAGTTGTTTAGGTGTACCTAAACAACTGAGGAGTGGGATATTGGGTCAAATGGTGGTTCCATTCCAAGTTTTCTGAGGAATCTCCATACTGTTTTCCATAGTACCAATTTGCAGTCCTACCAGTAATGTATGAGTGTACCTTTTCCCCCACATCCTCACCAACTTTTATTGTTGCCTGTATTCTTAATGATTGCCATTCTGACTGGAGGGAAATGAAATCCTTGTATAGTTTTGATTTGCATTTCTCTAATGGCCAGAGATGTTGAACACAGCACCTTGCCTTTGATGATGAGACCAATATCAACAGTACGCAGTATAAACAATATATAGCCTTACACCTAATAGTTCCCACTAAGGCATCTACTGCTTTCACACATTAAACAAAAATGATGAGTTCAATAAGTATCTACAGTATCAATAGCAAATTTGTTAAAAACAATTTACAATTTCAAATGGTGGACAACAGTAATTTCTAGCATTTTTTGAAGCTAGTTATTTTTCAGGCTCTCTTACGAGGGCTGGGGTTTTTGATAAATAAATTTGAGGTTTGTTTTGTATTGTTTTTCTCTTGTCTGATTCTCTTAATTTTCGTTTGCTAACAGCCAAATTCCATTGTTCTCTCTTTTATTCTTCATTTAATTTTTTTTACTTCTATTTTCTCTCCTCATCCCTTATAATCATCACATCCTATATTGTCCACATTCTCTCTGTTTATCTTTTGAAATGGCAAAACTTTTGCAAACATACTCTATTAACTGTTGGCAATATTTTACCATATTATTTCTGTTTATGGTGCCAGTTAACATTATGAATATTATAGTAGAAAGTAAGTATTTAGTTTAATGCTGTATATTGTTTGCATTGGTTGTTATTAATATCTGTCTCTCCCTAAGCCTTCAGGTACGAGAAATCTTTAGGAACATTGTAAGTTCATAGCATAGAAACTCTACTGCCTCAGATTCCTACTGATAAGTGGGTAGACACACAAACAATATGAAAAAGTAAGGAAACAAACCATTATAAACAAACCAAAATATCTCAATGACAGAATCCATTGACACCACAGAGGAAGAAATGTCAGGGAAGGAATTTAGAAAATTCATGGTCAAACTGATCTGTGAAGTAAGATTATGCAAGGAATAAAATAGGAGAGAAAATATGGGGAGTGAAAGATCATTTCAATAAAGAGAGAGAGAAATCCTGAAAAAGTACCAAATGGAAATATTTGAAATGAGGGAAATAATAAACCATTAAAATTTAATGTAAAGCAGTACCACCAGACAAGACCACTTGGAAGATAGAATTTCAGGCAACAAAGACAAAATATATGATATGGAAAATAAAGTTGATCATGGAAAAAAGATGTTAAGAGACCATGAACATAATTTCCAAGAAATATGAGAGAACATGAAATTTAAGATTCATCAGGATAGATAAAGCATCTAAAATTAAAACTAAAAGAATGCACAATTTTTTAAATGAAATAATATCAGAAAATTTCTCAGACTTTAAGAATGAAATGGAAAATCAAATACAAAAGACACACAGGACTTTAAATCTACAAAACTACAACAGAATTGAACACTAAGACAAATTATTATGAAAATGTCTAACATACAGAATGAGAATAAAATTTTAAAAGCTACTAGACAAAAATAAAAGTTTACATTCAGAGGTAAACCAAACTGAATTTCAGCTGATTTCTCAACCAAAACCCAAAAAGCTCAGAGGGCTTGGAATAACATATACCAGCTCTGAAAGAAAATGTATGCCAACCAAAAGTACTACAATCAGCAAAATTAATCTTCAAAATTAAAAATGAAATAAAACCTTCTACGATAAATAAAAAAACAAATGATTTTAACTACTAGAAAGTCTGTACTACAAAACATACTTAATAAATGTTTCATGAAGATATAATAAAAAATAAAATCGAAAACCAACATAAGGGGGAACTACACCAGAAGAATAGTCAATCAATGGAGAAATACAAATTAAAAACTAGAAATAAATCATCACGGCAGGAAATAAAAATCATCTCCCAATAATAAAATTGACTGTAAATGGTGTAAACTCATGAATCAAAAGACATAAGCTGGCAGATTGGATTTAAAAAAACACATCCAACAATATGCTGTCTCCAAGTGACTCATCTTATAAGCAAAAACATCAACAGACTGAAGGTAGAATGATGGGAAAAACATATCACTCACATGGATTTTATAAACAATCAGGTGGTTCTATTCTCATATCAGATAAAGTAAACTTCAAGCCAAATTAATCAGAAGAGACAAAGAAGGTCATTTTCTACTACTTAATGGAATTATCCACCAACAAGACATAGCAATCATAAATATTTATGCCCCAAACAATGAAATGTCTATGTACATCAAATAGAATTTCTCAATATGAAGAATCAAATAGACCACAAAGCAATAATACTGGGTGACTTTAACACACCTCTCTCATTACTAGATAGAGCTTTCAAATAAAAACTAATTAAATAAGCTATAGACTGGGCGTGGTGGCACATGCCTGTAATCCCAGCAGCTTGGGAGGCTGAGACAGGAGGATTGCAAGTTTGAAGCCAACCTCAGCAATGGTGAGATGCTAAGCAACTCAGTGAGACCCTGTCTAAATAAAATACAAAATAGAAGTGGGAATGTGGCTCAGTGGCCAAGTGCCCCCTGAGTTCAATCCCTGGTACAAAAAAAAAAGCAGCAGCAGATTTAGAATTAAAGATTTAGACCTAATAGACATATATAGGACATTTAATCCACCAGTAATAATGAACTAAATGAACTATCTTCTGAGCAGACATACATCATTTTCTTAAATAGACCATATTTAGGCCACAAAGCAACTCTTAACAAATACACAAAATATAGAGATTATACATTGCATTCTAATAGGTTATAATGGAAAGAAATTTGAAATCAATGATAAGATTAAAAAAAAAGAAGCTAACACCTGAAGACTAAATAATATGCTATTCAAGGATGAATGGATAGAAGAAATAAGGGATGACATAAAAAATACTTAGGGGTAAATGTGAATAGTGAAACAACCTATCAGAATCTCTGGGACATTACGAAGGAAGTTCTAGGAGGAAAGTTCATTGCATTGAGCTCATTCATTGAAAGAATAAAAAGTCACCAAATAAATCACCAAATATTACATCTCAAAGCTCTAGGAAAAGAAGAACAAATCAACATGAAAAGCAGTTAGAAAACAGAAAATGAGTAAAATCAGGGCCAAAATCAATGAAATTGAAATTGAAAAACATTTCAAAAGATTAAAGAAACTAAAAGCTGGTTCTTTGAAAAAATAAACAAAATTGATAAATCTTTAGCCAGCTAACCAAAAGAAAGAGGGAAAAAAACAAATTAGTAAAATTCATTATGAAAAAAGAAATATCATCACACACATTACTGAAATACAGAGGATAATCAAAAGCTATTTTGAAAATAAGTTAGAAAATAACCTACCCAAATTGAATCAGGAGGACATAGAAAATTCAAACAGATCAATTTCAAGCAATGAAATTGAAGATTTCATCAAAAGCCTACCAAGAAAGAAAAACCTAGGACCAATGGATTCTCAGTTGAATTCTACCATTTCTTCAAAGAGGAACTAACACCAGATCTCCTAAAATTATTTCATAAAATAGAAAGGGAGGGAGCTCCTTCAAACTCTATAAAGCTAGTACTAACTTGATACCAAAACCAGACAAAGAAACACCAAGGAAAGAAAACTACAGACCAATATCCCTGATGAACATAGTTGCAAAAATTCTTCATAAAATACTGCTAACTCACATACAAAAACATACTAAAAAGATAGTGCACTATGATCAAGTGGGTTTCGTCCCAGGGATGCAAGGTTGGTTCAACATATGGAAATCAATAAATGTAATTCACCACATCAACATACACATGGACTATTACTCAGCATTAAAAGATAATAAAATCATGGCATTTTCAGATAAATGTATAGAGTTGGAGAATATCATGCTAAGTGAAGTAAGCCAATCAATCACAAAAGGCTGAATGTTTTCTCTGATAAGTGGATGCTAATCTATAATGGAAGTGCAGCAGGGAAGCATGGGAGGAATGAAGGAACTTTGGGTAGGCAAAGGGGAGGGAGGGGAAGGGAGAGGGCATGGGGGTAGGAAATATGGTGGAATGAGATGGATATCATTATGCTAGGTACATGTATGAACACATAAATGGTATGGCTCTATTCCGTGTGCAGCCAGAGAAATTAAAAATTGTGCTCCATATGTGTACTATGAATTGATAGGCATTCTGATGTCATGAATAAAAAATTAGAACAAATAAATTTTAAAAATCATATGATCATCTCAATAGATACAGAAAAAGCATTTGATAAAATACAATATCTATTCATGTCTAAAACACTAGAAAAACTAGGGATTATAAGAATATATCACAATGTTGTAAAAGCTATCTATATATGACAAACCCAAGGCCAACATCATTCTATTTTTTTTCCCAGATATACAACATCATTCTAAATGGAGAAAAATTGAAAGCATTCCCTCTAAAAAAACGATGGACTAGGAAAAAGTTGCCCTCTTCTATCACTTTTGGTCAACATAGTCCTTGAAATCCTAGCTATGGCAATTAGAAGAAAGAAAGTAAAGAGATTCAAATAGGAAAAGAATTCGAACTATCTGTTTGCTGATGACAATATTCTATATTTAGAAGACCCCAAAACTCCACCAGAGAACTTCTACAAATGATAAATGAATTGAGAAAAATAGCAGGATGAAAAATTAGCATCCATAAATCAATTGCATTCCTATACACCAATGATGAATCAGGACTACCCCATTCACAGTAGTCTCAAATAAACAAAATTAGGAAAACTACCCCATTCACAGTAGTCTCAAATAAACAAAAAACAAACAAACTTGGGAATCAATCTCATAAAAGAGGAGAAAGACCTCTACAATTAAAACTACAATACTGAAGAAAGAAATTGTAGAAGACCTTAGAAGATGGAAAATTCTCCCATGTTCTTGGATAGAATTAATATTTAATTGCATTAAATCTGTATAGCACTTTTGGTAGTATGGCCATTTTGACAATATTATAAATTTCCCAATGATGTTCCTCATAGAAATAGAAAAATCAGTCATGATATTCATTTGAAAAAATAAGAGGCCCAGAATCCCAAAGCAATTTTTAGCAAGAAAAGATAAGCAGGAGGCATCACAATACCAGTTCTTAAATTATACTACAGAGCTGTAGTAACAAAAACAGCATGGTATTGGCACTAAAACTGGTACAAAGACCAATGGAATGGAATAGAAGACACAGAGACAAATTCACATAAATAGATTTATCTCATACTAGACAAAAGCAACAAAAATATATATATTGGATAAAAGATAACCTCTTCAACAAAAGGTGTTGGTAAAACTGAAAATCCATACATAGAAAAATTCAATTAAGCCACTATTTCTCATCCTGAGCAAAACTCAACTCAAAATGGATCAAAGGCTAGAAAGTAGACCAGAAACCCTGCACATACTGGAAGAAAATGTAGGCCTGACTCTCCATCATGTCAGTGTAAGAACCAACTTCCTCAAAAAGACTCCTAAAGAACAAGAAGTAGAATGAAAAAAATCAATAAATGAGATGTTATCAAACTAAAAAGTTTCTTCATAGCAAAGGAAACAATCAAGAGCATGGAAAGAGAGCTTTCAAAATGGGAGAAAATCTTTACCACCTGCACCTCAAAGAAGGTGTTAATTTCCAGGTTATACAAGGAACTCAAAAAAGTTTAACACCAAAAAACCAAATAACCCAAGCAATAAATATGCAAAGGAACCAAAGAGGCAATTTTCAAAAGAAGAAATACAAACAAACAAATATATGAAAAAAAATGTTTCAACATCTCTAGCAATTGCAGAAATGCAAATTAAAACTTCATTGAGATTTCATCTCACTCCAGTCAAAATGGCAATTATCAAAAATACAAGTAATGGCAATTATCAAAAATGGCAAGGATGTGGGGGAAATGATACACTCATACATTGTTGGTGGGGCTTCAAGTTAGTGTAATAACTCTGGAAAGCAACATGGAGATTTTTTGAGGAATGGAACCACCATTTGACCCCAGTTATACTAGTCTTTGGTATATCCAAAGGAGTTGAAATCAACATACTACAATAACAGAACCCCATCAATATTTGTAGCAGCACAATTCACAATAGTCTAGCTATGGAACCAAACTTGATGTCCATCAACAGATGAATGGAAAAAATTGTGATATATATAATAGAGTATTACTCAGTCATAAAGAAAAATGACTTTATGTCATTTGTCAGTAAATGATGGATCTAAAGACTATGATGCTAAGTGAAATAAGCCAATTCCAGAACACCAAAGACTGAATGTTCTCTCTCATATGTGGGTGCTCATCACCAACAAGTGTAGGGTGGAGAATAGAAGTTCAGTGGATTAGACAAAGGAGAATGAAGGGAAGGGGTGGGGGGAGGAATAGGACTGAGAGTGGAATGAGTCTGACATAAGTTTTGTATGTACATACATGAATATACCACAGTGAATCTTAACATCACGTACATCCACAAAACTGGGATCCTAATTAGAATAAGATATATTCTATGTTTGTATATATATTAAAATAGAGTCTACTGTCATGAATAACTACAAAGAAAAAATTAAAAATTAAGTAAATGCAATAAATTTTTTAAAAAAGGAACAAGCTCAGATGGAGAAGGCCAGGTGTCCACATAACTGCATATGGGAAGAGACAGATGCAAGTACCTTCCTAAACTCTGATTTCAACCAGTATTTATTACCCTCTTTTCCTCCTAGTCTATAACTACCTCTAAATATAGCAAAACTGTTTTGAGTTTAATCTCTTAATTCCCCTGGACTTTTAGGCCATTAGAATAAGACATTTCATTCCACAATTATGTGTGAAAGTAAGTAATTTGAGGGGGAAAAAAATCTTCCATTACAAAGAAACAACTGGGTGCAATGACTCAAACCTGTAGTCCTACATATTCTTGAGGCTGAGGCAGGAGGATATCAAATTTGAGGCTAGTCTCAGCAACTTAGCAAGATTCTGTCTCAAAATAAAAAAGGGCTGGAGATGTAGTTCAGTGGTTAAGCGCCTCTGAGATTAGTCTCTAGTAACACACACACACACACACACACACACACACAGGAAGATAGAGAAAACTTACCAAGTAAATCCCTATTCAATGACAATAAAAAATATGACCTAGGACCATAGGTTTGCATACCTATATGAAATCTGAAATATACTTTTTACCATACTCTCCATTATTCATGGTGCATCAGTCACATTAGATTTTGGTCCTGTAAACATGCTATGCTTATTGCCACCTCAGGACCTTTGCATCTCTTCTTCCATCTGCTCATAACAGGATTCTTCAATATTGTTTTATGGTTGCTTCTTTATTGTTCTGAAATCTCCTCAGCAAGGTCTTCTAGGTAAAGTATCCACACTCCTTCAACTCATTCCCAGCAAGCTTGTGAGTTTCCGACCCTTTCTTCACTCTGGTTGCCATTCTGCAATTACTTTATAGATATGTTTCTTTATAAACTGAATTGTCTGGCTTCTGCCTCTAGAATATGTTATCTGGGAACAGAGGATTGGTAAACTTGTTCACCACTCTATCCCCAGTGCTTGGTAAAACTACCCGGCAGAAGTAGTCAATCAATACCTGTAAATTGATTAATAAAAGAGTGAATGAAGACGACCTTGGGCAGTTTACTTTAGCCTCTTGTTTCCTCATTGAGTGAGGCCCTAAGCAACTTAGTGAGACCTTGTTTTCAAAATAAAAAATAGAAAGGGCTGGGGATGTGATTATGTATATATCACTAACTTCATGGTGATATCATAAAAATTAAAAAAGAAAATCACAGTAAAATCTAGCATAGTGCATAGCACATAGCCTTTGTTCAATAAATTCAATAAATGTTGATTCCTTTCCTACTTTCTCTTGTGACTTTCGAGTTGGGCTTCCTGGAGTGGCTTGGGACGAAAGCATTTCTCCCCACAATCCAAAGTTGCTCTTGTAGTCAATATAAGCCTTATTCCACAAGTTTAATTATGCAAGGATATTATAACACTTTTTAAAATTTGATTTAATGTTTATTGTGAGCCTATATTTTTACCAGGAGGCAAAGATCAACCTAAGTTGTTGAGGTTTTAAGCTCTCCTTTTTTCTTGGGCTATGTATACAATTTGAGAGATTTACAAAATGCTAAAGCTTGTAGAAGGCAATCAATACCAGGAAAAAAAAATGTCCCCTTTTCCATCTACTGTAGTGGGAAATGGAGAGATTCCCATGGGATTTAGGAAGGGGAAATGTCAAAACCACCACTAGATTCCCATGAAGGGGTAGGGAATGGAATATGATTTCTAGTTATTTAGCTCATATAACTGTGTTATGATGATATCACTTACTGTGAAGGGGACGAAATAAGAAATTCAATGCTGGAAATATTAAATTAGAAAGGCCTCGGTGACAGCCAAGTGGAGCTATCCAATAATAGGAGGTTGGAATTGCACAAATGGAGTTTGGAGTGCATGGAAGAGACCTGGGCTGGACACATACCACCAAAAGAATGGAGAGAAGAAAGGTCCATGAGGGGATGAACAACTGAGTCTACAGTGCCAAGTAAAATAGCTGGATGGGTTCAAAACCAAGTGTATAATTTTTCAAATCATCCAAAGCAAGTGACCCTATTAATGTTCCATTTTTATTTGTCTTCTATTACTAACTGGCAGCTCTCTGTCCAGCCATGCACTCAGGTTCACCACTATGGAGTCCTGCAACAGGCCCTACCTCTATTTACCTGCTTATGCTTCAAAACCCCAAATGACCACTCATGTCAGTGATTGCCATTGTTAACATAGGCTCTGGAACTCACATCAAATAATATAAAAAGTGCTACAACTTTCCAAAATCTAAATTACTAAAATATGTCATGCTAGACCCTCCTTAAAGGGGTAGGTCAGAAACATCCTGCACATGTATCTCTTTAGATCAAGCAATGAGAAAATGGAGGGGTCTCTAACCTGCAGGGACAGGGACCGTCAAGAGTTAAACTCAGAGAAGGCCTTCTGGGACTTATGATTGAAGGCAGACAACTTTGCCACCCAGTTGAAACTTTCTGGAGGTCAGAGAAATGGGTTGGTTGTGCATCAACTGAGGAACAGGGGCATATGATGGGTTGCCTATGTTTCTCTGCATTATGACAATAGCCCTTGTGATCTTCCCCAGGCCACATACACCTGCACTTCCCAGGAGAAAGATACTGCCTAACTGAGCATACTCAGGACATGAAAAGACCTAAGTTTATGCCTGGAAAGTACTCTTTTGATAAATGGAATCCTGGTGCCAAGAGTACATACATGGGTGGGCATTTGTCTTCTATTTTCTCTACTATAGCAACCTAGGATGAGAATTATAACAGATGAAAGACAAAATACATTGGTTTAAAGTCAGTTCCGATGCAATCTGTTGGTATATATAATGGTTAAAATGTGGTGGGAAGGCCATCTGTCACTTTAAGGCAAACATACAGTTACTTTTATGAAAAAAAACCCTCAAAACTAGTAAATTTATCCCAAGGCTCTTACGCTTAAGCTTGGACTGCATTTGAAGAAAAGTGGTTGAGTTTTTTTTTTTTTATTTTTTTACCCAGAGGATAAATCATGTTGTCAGGAGTCCAGGTTTTTGCTTTTTAAAAAATATCATATAGAATCATTCTGTTTAGGGCTTATACCCTTGTGGCTCTCCTGGTTCCACCAGGATATTTGAGCAAGTATATTTTTAGTAAGGCAGCATATGGTGAGGTACTTTGTTTGCTGTTGTGCACCTATGTGTACGTACATTTGGTATATATATTACACACACACACACACACACACACTCACACATGCACACAATCTTTTTGGTTCTCAGTCCAAACACATTTTGTAAATGCTGTGAGCCTCGAGGGTTGGAATCGCAAGAGCAGCAAAGCCTAGAGTCACGGCGACTGCTCAAAGCTGCATATGACACAAAACTGGATTATAATGTCATTTGCTAACTGACAGATCATTTAGTGTCTTGGAAGAGCCTGTTTTCACACTGCTGAAGCCCTCACAGGGGAATTCCATGTGGGCTCCTTATTGTCAGAGCTATTTTTCACCCAATTTGTTTCCAAATGATGTCTAACCTGAGGTCTCCCCACTGAGAGAGGTTTAAGCCATGATTAATGAGGACTGTTTGGCCAGGCCCGCCTGGGAGATGGCCCATCTGCAAACTCAGGTAAGACGCAGAGGCCTACAAGCCATCAGCTTGTGAACAGAGCTGCTTCCCGCCGCTCAGTCTTCCTCAAAGCAGCCACAAGATGTTTGGTGTTGGCAGTGCCCTCTTTCCGAGGGGCTGGAGGGAAGTGCCACTCTGCTGGTTTTGTTCTGAGATGTTCATGGGGGAAGTGCCCTCTGTCTCGGTATCCAAAGAAAAATTTCCTGTTCCTCAAGTTTGTTTATCTTCAAAGCTTTCACACATATGTGTAGTGATATAGCAAATAGACATGTGTACAGAGTTGTAGCTTTGTCTCCAAGGACCAAGAGTACTGAGCAAACAGGAGTCAGATTTTTAACACATGCGGTACACAAACGTGATCATATATATATATATATATATATATATATATATATATATATATATTTAAATTTCATGTGCCTAAAAATGAACTACTCCTTGTATATTGAAACGTAACTGATGGTTTTATGTGTAAAGCATATTTTCAAGTGGATCTTTTTCTCTGTAAGTTAAATAATGCATTCCTTTAAAATCCATATCAATAGGTAGATTCAATCCTCTGATAATGTGAATAATTTTAAAATCTTTGGAAAAGGATACCCTTTCACTCAAGGAATAAAATATTACTATGCAGAATGTGAAGCCACAATGGTCCAAAGACAAAATTATATGAGCATGAATTGTATAAGGAATTCTGGATTCTTTTAAAATGCTTAGCAGGAGAGGGGGGGAGGGAGGGAGGAATGGGTGGAACCTAGTTATTCTTTATAACAAAGCCATTCTTCCCTTATTAAGGATGTACTTTTCAGGCACCTCTCTCTAGACTGTCATTAACTATGACATCCCATAATTCCGTCTGTCAGGACTCAAACCTAACAGATCCAACTGTCTCCAGATAAAACAGATTGTTTGCTGGGAACATTTATGACCCATAAAGAGTGAGAGTTTATTCTGGCAAACCATTCCTTCCCGTAAACAACCAACATTCCCTGAATCTCACCAGCTGACTTTGAATCCATCTATTTCCCACTTGGCATTTGGCTTCATCTGAAGCTTCTTTGATGGCATTTTGTACCCAACTGTTGTGCAAAAGACACTTTTCCATTGAGTTGGTTCTATATTCAGACACCAAAACAATCCCACACTTTCTTTAACTACTTCTGTTGCCAGCAACATGTTTACCATGATTTAGATGTCTATTATACGCATGAATGACTTGTCTACTTAATTTCATCAAAAAAATGAACCCTCATAAGTGGCACAGATGCTGGTATGATGGTAATCAAATTAGTTTTTGGACAGGTTTACGGCCACTTGCTGTCAGTTAAGCTCTCTTTGGCTATCTTCACTCCTAATACAGTTTTGATGGTGATTAATGGCTCCATTAATACACAGTTTGTGTTATGATAGACCCAACATTATGGTCTTGCTTGCTGACCACAGTTGACAACCCAGTTGGTAACATTCAAGTGCACAAAATATTAACTATACTTCTGAAGTGTTAGACTCTTATTTCTTGTGTCTAATGTTATATATTTAGACATGATCAAGATTAGCACTCTATTTGTACCAAAAGTTTAATAAAAAATCCTTTTCTATGATCCTTTTCTTTCCATTTCTTTGTTATTAGAGTGTTGTTTTCCTAAATTATTCTTGTTAAGCCTATGGTCAATCCGTGCCATTTTCTCTACTAGTCTTACTTAATTCCACCCCTAATTTCTTTATATCTTTGCTTTAAAATCTCTTTTCTGTGTTTGTTTATACTTTTCTTCATTTTCCAACAGATTAAATATTTTAAAAAAAATCTCTAATTATATTTTTGGCCCGTCATGGTCTTTAACTTTTTTTTTTATTTCCAGACAGTGCACTCTATTCCATCCATGGATTTTCTATCCTACTATATTTTTCTAGAATTAAATTTTAAATTGAAGTCCCCTGGGAGCTTTATTTGCATTCATTTGACTGGGCCTCTAAAAGGATGAGAACAAAATGGGAGCCTTGTAGGCTAAACTACAGCAAACACATTTGGGTTGTTTACACAGCTTTTTTATGTTTAAACAAACATGGTTTTTTATAATGAAATTGAGTTTCCTCCTGCCCATATTTGATTTTTATGTTCATCTGTGCACTTGCCTAAACTCCACCCACTTGCTGCTATGCAAATACAGATTATGCAAATTTTTGTTTTGAAATGGGTGAGCTGAGCAGATGCCCATTTCAACATAAATAGTCTTCTTCGGAAAAATGGCTTGAATAGACAAGTATCATGGTAAAAAATACCTAAATAGACATAAAGATTAATGTTTCTTTTCACACAAACAAAAATGTTAAGGGTGTCTCTTTTATTCTTATGGGGAAAATTTAATGTCAATTTATAATAAGGCTAAATGCTGAAATTCAATTTGTCATTTAATAGCAATATTCCAGACTAAACCCAATCTACAATAGTGGATATTTGAACCTATTAATTTATTGTAATTCCCCCTTCACCTAAGTAAATATGATCCCAGCTGTGGTAAATTGCCTTTATCTAACACTGGCATCTCTGCTGGGTTTTGTTTGTTTTTGTTTCTTCTTCTTTTTTTTTTTTTTTTTTAACTTGTGATCACACTGATTTACTAGCACATATATAGTTTCATCTGTATTTATTTAATGCAACACCTTAAAAAGACTTTAAAAGATAGAAATTGCTTTATTCTGTTTCAGACTAAAATGAATAACGATGGTAGTCAAGTGTCCATTTATATTCCTAGGATTAGAAACAATGCTGAAGTGTTTTTTTTTTGTTGTTGTTTTATTTTGTTTTTGTAAAAGAAAATGAGCAAAGGGAAATAATGGGTCAAAGAGAAGATTTGCCAAAGGTTTGAAAGACACACGAAGTGCGAAGTGCATAAGAGAGAAATATATGTTATGGACTGGGGATTTAGAAAGGCATGGGAGGCAGTCCCTGTCCTACCAGGATTCAGTGTTGGAGAAAACTCACCAATATAGCAAATAATTCTAGTGGGGCCAATTTTATACTAGAGTTGTGTGCCAGCTGGTAGGTTAGGAAGAAGAGAGTCAAGGTAGTTTTTCAAGGTAGTTTTCCTTTGAGAGGAGGGGGAGTAGGAATTCTCTGTGTAGGAAAGGCAATCATGAGCATGCACCCAGGCGAGGTGATATACACCTGTAATCTCCAGCTCAGGAAGCTGAGACAGGAGGATTTCAAGTTCGAGGCTAGCCTCGGCAACTTCAGTGAAGCCCTACGCAACTTAGCAAGATCTTGTCTCAAAATTAAAAACAAACAAACAAAATAATAATAACAAAACACAGACTGTGGCTCAGTGATTAAACACCCCTGTATTCAATCCCAGGTACAAAAAAAATGGAGGGTGCTCATTCCTCACCCCACTTCTTTATAAACACCCATGAATATACCGATGTGAATGACTATTCACATAAACAGCTGGAGATTCTGGGTTAAGTGAAGGACTTTATCCAATATTACTATGTGTGCTTTACATGCATGAAATGGCTAAAACCAACTCTTTTTATGCTACTCTAGTCTGGACCCACTTCTCTGTGGGGCTAGAAATTGATGACGCTTCATAGCTGATGGGGATATTAGAAACTGGCTCAGGGAAATGTTGGTCTTGCTGGCTGGCTATCATACTACAAACCAGGTAACGGCTCAGGGTGGGAACTGTGGTTTATCTATCTCATTTACCCAGCAAATTCCTTTACGATGACCTGAAAGGAACTTGTTAATTAGACCTAGAGTATTTGGTGCTCTATGGTTAGAATAAACCTATTAAAAGAAGTGATCAGAATTTCATTAACTGATGTCTTAGTGACCCAAAATTGATAATGCATTTTCCAATTTTGCATTTCAATTGCACATTAAACCTAGCGTGAATAAATTGAAAAATGAAGTGAAACATTTCTTTCCATTTTAAAAAGTGCTATGGTCCAAGTGAGAGCTCATACTAGAAGAGTTAGTAGTGGGTTGCTAGCAGGTGGGTTATGAAGAAAACTTTTGCTTCCTTTCTGAATAAAGGGAAAAGCAACATGACTGATGACATATGTGGACTAACTCAGCACATTTCATCAAAAGGCACAATCCTCAGGGGTAAGATAATTCTCTACATTTCTTCCCACCTGTCTTCACACACACATACCAGGCATATAAGGTTATGTTTTCTCATTTCTACTCTTTATGTCCATCTAAAATTAAAATATCTGTCTTGAAGCTTTACTAGTGTTTATTAATTTATACTCCACCAGGGCAATGAAAGGGTGTTTTGCTATGCTATTAATCATCTGCTGTTTGGTCCACTGGTTCCTTAATCACAACCTACTCACTCTCTTAAGTTGCTTCTGACTTCAGTTGCTCTTCTGAAAGAATGATTAATATGTAGAATAGTTTGGACTTTAGCCTGTACATTAACTGAATTCTGTTAAAATCTACAGTACAGTGGGAGAATCTGTCAAAACATCATGAAATGGACTTTAGGCCAATTACTTTAAGGAAAGTTGAACAAGGAACAATACCAAGCAAGAACAAGAAAACTTTACTTTGAAAACTTCATGGATTCTGAAAACCCTGATGAGCTGGTGACACTAGAAAGTGTTGAGGAACTGCATTATTGTAAAGCGACCCAATGCCTCCTTAAGCTAAGGCAAAGGCAAACAATGAACAGGATCATTAAGGGTGCATGGCACAACATCCTGTGTCTAGATAGCTGTCTGAGGGTGCTGTGTAAGTGTGATGAAGCTGATCCAACAGTAACAGTAAAATAAACCAATTCGGCAAGACATCCTGGATTTCTCAGAAGAGACAGCAGCCATATGAAGATGAGTGTCTAGACCACAGGAAGACAGAAGTGACAGAGGGTCCTCTGGCCACTAAAAGAAGCAAAGAGCATTTCTTTATCCCTCAAGCACATGAGAGGCTCTGTGAAAACAGCGTGTGTGACACCATCATATCCTAAGATCAGAGGACCAAGAAGGTGTTTACCTCATCCAGAAGAAAGAAATGGAGAGTGTGTGAAGAGCTAAAGCCTCTACAGGTAGAGAAATTCCCTTTAGCTCCTCCTACCTGAGGTTACCTGTGGCCACCCAATGAAGACGTCTAAATGAATGCAACTGGACCATGCTTCTTATAAGTGCTATCAACCTTCCTTCCTTATCACTGCTTCATTTTTAAGACACCAAGTTCATTATCTTTCCTAGAAGACCAACAGAGGAGTAGACATGGCCACCTCAGAATGGTCACACATCTGTACCAAGGTGGTAGCTCATGGCAGCAAAGAGTCTGCCTCTAAATCACAAGACAAGGAACCCAGTGCAGGCATGGACTTTGTCATCCAGGGACCTCCAGAACACTGCAGAGAAATAACACTAATATCTTAACATTTGAACACATTCAGAATAAACAACAGTTGGAGTGGTTCTCCTGAAAGGTTCATGGAGTCTAATTCACATGGCACCAAAGGCCAGGCAGCAACTGAAACTAGAACATTTCTGCCACTTAACATCCCATGTGGGTTAGTAGCAGTAAGTCTGCTTTAGGGTTTGGTGAGGCCTGTGGTTTAACTGTTGGTTCTCTGCCCTTCTTTCTACATCTTATCATCCCCCAGATGGCTTGCCCTCCTCCCCCACAGCACTTGCCCTCCTGGTTGATTGGCATATTCTGTAGCCACATGTGTATAGTTCAACATCCAAAAGCATTTAATAACATTAAGAGGTTGGTCTCTGGCAGCTTTTAAGGAAATTTGGCTGTCCAAAGAGACTAACTCAGATCCTAAACCTGTTCCTCCAGTGATACGCCAATAGTGTCAGAATTGATGTTCTATTTAATTCATTCTCTGTCACCCCAAATTACATCTGGGCTATGGCTTAGGTTCAGTGTTTTTAAATCTACCTTACTAAGCTTGGCTCTGGGATGTAATGTGGACTTTGAAGTTGGTATTGAACTTCTCCAGGAAAGTATTTCAAGGTGACACTATGAATGACATTCAAGTCCTTATAGAGACTTACCCATGGACTCTCAAAGATGCAGTCAGTAAGTCATGTTAGAGATAAGTTTCAGACTGAGCATGGTTATGAACTGGTGATTAGCCTAAAGGAATCAATCTGTGGTCAGATAAACATTTATTCAATGCAAGTTTCCCTTTTAGAAAACTGAATTGAGACTGTTACTTTGGCAGTAGCTTGCCAAGGGATGTCAATATCAAACAAGAAGTAAAAAACAGTTCACAGAGTCAGCCATTTGCTTTGGCCAAATGTCATAGGTATTTGGTCAAAAAAGACATATCAAACAATGGCAGGGTCCTTCTTCTTTTGCAGAGACCAGATCTTGGACTTACCAAAATGTCATGTGTGACTCAAAGTTACAGCATGAATATGTGAATAATGTAATTAAGCTACCAACATTCAAGTAACAGCTGTTCCCACTTTCTCCTAACCTGAACGTGGTAGGTGATATCAGGGAACCTAAGAAAGTGTCTTTGGAGAACGGAGAGCAGAGGACACATAGGGATGGCCACTTACCAAAAAAGCATTTTAGCCACCTTACTACAAATGACATAATTTTTAAGATTTTTGACAATTTCAAAAGATCTGAGTTCCCCTATACGGAAGCAGCTTCCAGGTAGGTTCAATGTGAAGAGATTGCTAACTCTAAGGATGAAAATCAGATCAAGGGAAGTGGGAAATCATGTTCAACATGAAACAGGAAGTCAGGAAAAGCAAGCAGGTATTAATGAATGGATAGCAGTGAGCTTGAGCAGTAACTTGAATCTCTAGAATGCAACACAGAGAACTTTTCATGGGGACCAAGTGTCATGCTCATGGTTGTTAAAGGTGCTGAGTCAATGTGGACATGAATCTTGATTTTATCCTGATTCAAGTTTTTGGATCTCTATTTACATCCTGATTCTCCTCCTTCAGAAAAGTCTCTTTCAAAGACATATATGGACCCCAGTTCTTTCTTTCACCTTCTTGGGGGTAGGTATTCTTCTTTTTTCTTAGAGCTATTACCAAAAACAAAATCACTCATAATTAATCTTGTGATAAATTATATTTTTCTTCAAATTTATCAGATTTTATTTACTTTCTGAATATTAATATTACTTTATTCATTCACTCTTTCTAAGTTACTTAAAAAGTCTAGTTCCTGTATTTATAGATTAAAACATTTTGTTAATATTTGAAATGGCCCCTTGACCAGTAGTAATTTAGGAGTTTATACCAGAAGACTGGTATTTTATAGAACCTTTTGTTAGTCTTAACTCTGATATTTCTTCCTCTTGCATTAAAATGATATTTATACCACATGAAAAGTTATCCATTAACTTAGTTCTGTCACATTTTTCTTTACTATCACTAAAATCTATATTCTTAATCAGATAATTTAAACAAGCAGACTCATCTTTATTACATATAAAAAACTCTTTGAAAACTTAAATTAAAAACTCTGGTTTGTTTAGAACATGAACTGAGTTTTCACTATTTGACTCACCACTCATTCTCATTTTTTCTTTTTTCTTTTAATTTTTAAATATTATCTTTTACTTTTAAATTCCTCTTTTTATTTTCCTTGAAGTTTGAAATAATATTTAATAAGGGAGTCTATGATGATTTCCTTCAAATTCATTATTCACAACATGAATTTGATGTATGTAGCAACATTACACTTAAATCCAGAACTCCTTTAGAATGTATTACTATTGTAAATTTTCTTTTAATTAAAATATGAAGCATTTTGCTTACTTTATGCTTTCTGAGCTTTGGGTTAAAGACTTGCCCATTTTCGTCCATATTCATTAGTTGATTAAAAACTTTGTGTGTTTTGTGGGGAGCATTACTTGCTTAAAACAACTCTTTTTGAACAACATGGACTTCCTTGTTTCTAGGGTTACTTGCTTTAATTTAAGAGACCTACAGTTTGACAGTCTTTCCTAACTTACTTCCCAAGTTATGGCTGAGAATTCTGTTGCCTTCAAAGAGTCCATGTTCTGTTTCTCATGGAGGATTCTAATGATTATCTGATTAATACTTGGGAATTTGATTTCTTCCCAAGTACCTATAAAAATCAGTCAGCATTATTTGGAAAGTTTATGAGTACACCTGTGTTCTGTCAAAGTTGATCTATTAGCAACATGAACGATCCTCCTATCTTGGTTCAGGAGTAGGAGCCACTGCAGGTGAATTCAGGAGAGAAGGGGAGCAGCCTCCATTGCTCAGAACTCTCCCCCACTGAACTAAAATCCTGAAGCTGAGCTTCCATGATGGCTGTGGCTGCTGGCCCAGGACAGAAGCTTGGGAAACAAGGAAAGTGGGGGGCAGAGGAAAAGTGTCTAAGCTTTCCTGGTGCCTGTCAGGAAATTTACAAAGGATGTTGGTCATCTTCAGCAAGGTTGAACATGTCCTATTTGGAATGCATGCTTTAAATTTTGTCTTTTATGAAAGCATTTCCTCTTAACATATTTATTTACCTCTCTAATGTCTATGAATGTCCTTGAATAATGATGATCTTCAAATGAAAAAAAAAAGAAAAACTTTCTCTGCCTTCTCTATTTTGTCTTTACTCAAAAACTAAAGAAAGCTACTCTTCAAGTGGCAAAAACGGAGGTTTGTTGCTATCCTTTATGACTTATTTTTTCCCCAAAAATGTGTAATTTAACATTGTATGAGCCATAAGCAGCAATTAATATTTACAATTCTTGGCTTAGAAAGTTAATGATGAGGAAAATTCATATGTTTAGATTTTGGCTTTTCCTGAGTTGTTTCTTTGTCCCAAAGAAGTCAATGATCACTGAAGAACCAGATTTTAAAATATATTTTAATATACCACTGATGTCCAGGTCTATATATAACCATATGAAACCAAATATTTATTAAAGTCCAGGAAAACTCCTCTCCGATACCATCTGATGATAAAAGCTTTAAGTTTTGGCTTCCCAAAGATTTGCTTTTGCTTCCATTGTTGGCCCTGGTGGCTTCATCTGTAATATGTATCCTGATTGTTTGCAGCCTGGCAACAGCTCCAAGAGTGAGGGGGGCTGGAAAACTATAGCCCCTTGTTAGTTGCAGTCCAAACTTCAAAGGCTTCAAGAACAGTGAGCAGACAGGTTTCAGCAGCCGATAAAGCAGCCAGGCAAACAAAAGGCAGCTTCCCTCTCACCGAGGTGTCTCCTGATCCAGGGAGATTTTCAGCCCACTTTTTTCTTTTATTTGCGATGAAACTCCTGGCAATGAGAAAGACTCATTCTGCCCACGGTTGTGTGCCCCCTTGATTCAGCATCAGAGGGAGAGATGGGCATTTATGGCACCATAAATCAAGGGATAAACCATACATGAGCAGCTGGCACATGTGCTAATAACTATAATTATTAATCATGTCAATTTCACACCCTTCAAATTTATGCTATGTGCTTTCTGTAGGAAAGCCATCCCTGGCGCCTTGAGCTGTTTATGGTATGAAAATATGATGTGCTGATGGTCTTTGATAATTGTCTTATGACAGTATTGATCTGCCTACAATTGGGTTTGTGGGGCATCGAAGCCCTGCAAAGTGGTTGTCCTTGTCTCCTGGTATATATCATTGTCACACATCCCCCATTGTGAGTGAGTGGCGTGAATTACTTTCAGCATTTGGCCAAGTCTCTAGCTGCTAGGTCACCATTATTCTATCCTTATGTCACTGTGAGGACATTTACTTTGATGTTTCCTTTGTACCTCTTCGCAGGCAAAAATCCTTTAATTTCAGAACGGTAGGCTGCAGCAGGGTTTCCAAGAGAAAAGACGCTCCAGGTTTGGGTGGGCAGAGGCCAAAAATTATGGAAAAATGTACTCCCCCCAAGAAAGGAGAATATTTACTTTCCCTTTCTTGCCGCTGTGGAGGCCTGTCTGCCTCTGAGGAGGTATGGCAAACGGGGTACTGGAAATTCCAATCAATTGCCAAGTCTTGTGCTCATTAAATAGCCCCTTTCAAGACACCCCAAAGTTGCTGCCACACATCAAATTATGAATCTCTGTTTGTGGCACAGATGGTCAAGCTAAGAAATCAGATTGGCCCTGAGCAAACAGTTACCCAGGGCCAAAGTGGCCAGTTTTCTCCAAGTGATTCATCTACTTTGAAACCATAATGGATCTTTAAAAAAGCGCCCTTCAAGACCAAGAGCCAGGCAGCACCTTGCGGGTTGATCTGCATATTCATTTGACCTTGCAGCCAGTTGTCTCTGAGAGGCCGGCAGAGTGCAGAGTGCATGGGCCTCTACCCACTTGTCTGGAACTCCACGCAGCCCTCACTGGGCAGTGTCAAAGCCGCTCCTGCTGTCTCTACAGCTGCTCCGTTCCAATGACCCCCGGAAGGTTCTGGGGATTGTTAGAAGAGATTTCTATTAATCAACTACAAACCGACTGTTACAATTTCACACTTTTTTTCCCATCATTTCACACATTTAATGAATTTGGGTGTCTTTTAAATTCAAAACACTTACAATCAGGCCAAAAAAAAAAAAAAAAAACCCGCTCTTGAACACAATAGGCAGCAGCAAAACAGCAAGTGCCACTTCAAGACTGAGTTCCTAAAACTGGCCACTTAGAGTGGCCGCCATTCAGGGGGCGCCTTGCTGAAACTTTTCCCAGGCAGCAGTAGCCCCAGCAGCATTTTGTTAAATCCTTAGTGAGGAAAACTTGTCTGAAGTTTCCATTTGTTTGTTGTCACTTGAATGGCTTCAAGGAGTCCATTTCTAACAAGTGTTCAAAATTAATTAGTCACCTTAGTCAAAAATAAGCAGAAATCACAAAACTGACACCCTTAAGAGCATCCTGAGGCTCAGCATTTCACCAAGTGACAGACTTTGAGTTCTCTTAGGAGAGGACAGACAGTCAAGGGCTTCTACAGGCTACTGGTCCACCAGAGAAACTGGCCCAAGAGTTGAGGACCCATGAGGCTCACAAAGACACCAGGAAATGACGCTTACTTTGTTTCCTAATTGCTAAGCTCACAACAGCTTCTTTTCCAGTGGCAAATCAGGGTTTGGGGGTTGTATGGGGTCTCCAAGCCCTAACTCCACCGAGGCTCTGATTTCCTCTGAGGGCTTCTCTTCAACTTCCTCATCACCTCTGCGCAGAAAAGAGTCCACACTGCTCTCTAGCAACCCCTGCTGGTTGACACTGAACTTGGGAAACTAACCCAGAGGCATTATTAGTTCATTCATCCAAAGGAGGAATTAGATGGATGTCCAGGCTGAAGGAAAAGATGGGACACATGGGGTGGATGCTATGGCAAGGTCAAAGCATTTAGTGTTGGCTTATTCTAGATTACCAACAAAAGAAGTGTCAAATTAGGTGAATAAAATAATAATATATCCATCTATGGACATCCATAGTCTTTCCATAAAAGTCATTTGATTTCATTATTGATAAGTTACTGAATACAGCTTTCCATTTAAAGTTTATTAATTTTGTCTTCCTTAATTTTTGTATTTCCTTGTTTTTTAAAATTTGACTTTCCTTTAGGGACAGCATCCTTTTCTGGATTCTGGTCACTTTGGCATTTTTGGGCCCATCTTAATAATCTCAATATATTATCATAAAACTTCAAACTTGTTAAACATTTTTTTCTCATTTGGGTGAAATTTAACAGATTCTTGTGGGCTCCTGAAAATATTAGGGCCCCTAGGGTTCTGTGCTCAATGAAGAAAGCAGCTTAAACATCCCCCAGAAGTCCTGGAATACTTTCCATCTTCAAGTTGCCTTGGGGTTTGAAGACATTTTAGCCTGATACTAGTTCTAACTTATAATGTTATATCCTTTTCTCCATATGTCCTATCATGTACATTCAAAGATTACATTGCTTACTGGTAAGGAAGCTACCCTAGCATTCAGTTGTTAGTATATGCACAGCTGGATTTTGTCTTGCAATCCAAAGACCTAGAATTCATTTCCTGCGTTTATTTCACTACATCTGTAGTCACGAGTGCAAAGCCACCGAAAAGCATTCTCATAGTCATGCACGCACATCTCCTGGTTATACCCATTCATTTATCCTGAAAATGTTTCTCCTTTCTCTTCCTTTAATGTCTCTCCAATTAAATTGACACCACTGACAGGAATTTGATTTCCTGGGAAAATTTTTCCAGAAGCAAAGCAAGGCACCAGCCTGTCTAGTTATCTGAGCTGCTGCTGTTATACTGAGGACTTGACTTTACTGTGGAGGAATTTCCCTCCCAAGAGGCTGGATGAGAAGTTTGTGCCACCTTTCAGCAGAAGCAGGCTCAGAGAATGAGGAGAGAACAATTCTTGTCCCTAGAAATGAGAAGTCAAAGGGAACGGGGACATTTTTTTTTTTTTGTCCTTTTGAGGATAGCTTTCCTGGACAAGAAATATCAGAGAAAAGCACAGCTTCCTTCAGCTGTGCCCTTCTGTGGGTTTTCCCACACGAAACTATGCCCAGGCTGCCGCTCTGCACTTTGTTATTATGACAGGAAAAAATGAATTTCTAATGTGCTACCTCCACCAGCTGCGGAGTATGTGGGTGTCCAGTCTCCAGGGTCCCTGGGGGGATGAGCGTGAGGTAGAGCAGAGGGCCAGGCAGCAGACTCTAGGTAAAAAGATCCAACTCTGTTCTGCTGCTAGGGCATGGAGACGTTCTGAAGAATAGGGCAAATTCACAAATAAATATGGGACCGGAAAGGACAAGCACTGGTGTCCCTTGCTGATTGTCACACAAGTAATTTCATTAATCCTCACAATACTTCCAGATAGTGTTGGTCCCATGTTTACATATTGAGAAGTAGAAGTTAAGAGAGATCCAGGCCCAAGGCCACAAAGCCTCTCAGACACCATGTTACCTAAGTCATGCCATGTAGGAAGCAGAAATAGGTTGCTCTCTACCCTGTCTTGTGATATATATGACAAAAATGGCTCTGCCCTGCTCCCAACAGCACTTGCAACTTATTAACACCCACTAGTATATGTGTGGGGAGAGGCTCTTTTTAAAAATTTGCCTGGACCTCTCCAGAAATGGTGACCCACAGTAGCAAGCAGCTATATGGAAGATTGACACAAGGAGAAGAGAAAAGATCTTGGAGGGACTTGAGCCCTTATTTTATCTCCAAGGAAACCTTCACATAGACCTTCAACTTTACGCACTTGGATCGCAATGGTTTTTTGATAAACAGTTCTGTCTCACTTTAAGTCCTCTTTCCACACTCACGTGCAATTTCTGAAACCTAAATCTAATTATCTCATTCTACCTCTTTGTTTACTAAATACTTCTACCACAGTTCTTATCATCTGTGACAAATTGTTCTTTGCCCCTCAAAGCCTTAGGCCTCAACCCCAATCCCAATGTAGAAGACTACATTTCCCAGCTTCCCTTGTGGCCCTGAGTTCATGTGACTGGATTCTTACCAATGGAATGAGCTGCAGCAATATATTTAAAAGGAAATTTCTGCCCTGACCTTTCTCCCCTTCCTCTGCCCATGAACACCTTCATCCATGTATGCAACATCGATCCCCCTTGGGAATGCTGGACCAATAGGACAAGAGACAAGAAGAAATCCATCTCTGAATGATCATGTTGAGCAAAGCCACCCTGATCCTGCTACTTGAGTCAAAAATTATTTCTGTCTTCTTTAAACCACAACAGTGTTGAGGCTCTTTGTCTTCAGCTTACTGTGGAACTAGTATAGCATTTTCCTTCTCAATAGGATTCCTGCCTTCCTTCCAATCTTATCAGTGCCATGCCTCTACATGCTCCCCAGCCTCCAATATAAATTATAAATCCTCCAACTCCATGGTCAGATCACACATAAAAACACTTTCTAGCCCTCTCCCAGAGGATTTTGTTAACTGCACCCCTGCCATCCATTCTCCCTGTTCCTGACAATAGTATTTTGATGTCCCTTTGAGAAAAGTAATTCTCTCCCAATCTTTGCTGGATCATTTAGGGTGTGATTGACTCACCTCCAATTCTTGATTGGCTGAAACCTTTGAGATCTCTTCCTCCATTGAGGTTCAGAAAATGATACCCCAAAGCATGTCACTTTAGCATACCAAGTACTTTGGATCCAAGGAGAATAGAAGGGCATCAGAAGCAAGAATTTCTCTCAAACCTTGTCTCAACCTCTCCCCTGACCCTCATTTCTCCCCTGATGCAGGTCATAAAAAACAGAATTCATCTTCCTCAAAGTGAGAGTCATAGAGTCTAGAACTTCTCTCCCATAAAGCAAAGCATAAGACCTAGGAACACTATTCTCTGGTATTCTCCCCTCTTCCCTCTACAAGATTCTCATGTGACAGATGCCCTGCCCTAAACCCTAAGGAAGAACCTGAACATACAGGCTTTTCTGGATCACCCCTTTATTTGATTACCATTAGAGTACACTCTTTTTACCCAGTGACATTTCTACCTGAACACCCATTCTTCCTTGAAGCATAAAATACAGTTTTCCCTGAGTTTTTTGAGTTTTCACTCCTGAAGTCTCTTGTGCCATGTAAAACCTTATTAAATAAATGTGTTATGCTTTCCTCTTGCTAACTTGTCTTTTGCTGAAGGAGTGTTGGCCACGACCCTAATTCCATGCTAAATTCAGAGATGGGTACATAACTCCATTAGGTCTAATGAGCAAAAATTAGTTCTAAGAGGTTGGTCACATTTCCTGGAGTGTGGGGAATGCATGCGTGGGTCCTGAAACTGCTAATCTCATTTTGGTGCTATGAGCAGACCCATCCTGAGAACATAGGATTGTAGAGTTGAGACACTCATAGAAACATGGAGCTGGAAACATGATAAGAATCGAACTGTACCTGAAGGCAAACCTATTTGTATTTTGATTTCAGTCAAATTGATGTGGGTAATCTGTCACCTGCTACATAAAGAATTCCCACATACCTGAAAATGATCCTACCTTGGAGCAGCTTTTTAAAAATACTCTTGTATCATCAAAACTCCTATTCCTTCTTCAAGGCTTAGGTTATCTCTCATCTGCTTTATGAAACCTTCCATGACTCTCCAGCAATCCCACACCCCTGGCCAGTACTCTCTCAGTGCTCTTGAAATACTTTGCATAAACTTGATGATTTTTATCATGATTTAATTATTCATTTCAAAATTTATCTCCCTCAGAAGACCTCATGTCTATTAACAAGTTGAAGTCAAAGATCATGTCTATTTTTGTCATAAATTCTAGTCTAGCAGGTTGCTTGGGATATTCATGTAATTCTTTCTTAATGCATGAAGAAGACAACACAGTTTATTTCTACTGTAATAAGAAAGCTATGCCTTAAAAAATATTAGATCTTTTTACAATTAGAATTTGTTTCTTGATGAGGGCATGAGCTACCCATCTCTGGAAGTGTTGAAGCAGATGCCGAGTGCCCTGCAAATCCAAGGCATGGGCACCTTTCGATTGTCTGAGTGCTTCCTCATTTCAACCTGCTAGATTCTTTCTATGATGAGTCTAGTAAAATGTAAAAGACAAAACTGCTAGATGAAAGTGAATGGAAGCTGGGGTTAAAGCCACTACATACTTAAAATATGGCACACCAGTCATATCTCTCATGTAAACAGTATGTCTTCTACTCCTGTGTTCTCTCCTTATTGGGGAAATATCTAGTTCTCTGCATGAACTTTAGCATTTTTACAGTTTTCCAATAATATTCCCTTATTCAATAGAGAGCATTTAAAGCTGGTGCATCTGGAAGATCATCCCAGAACACAGTGACCTCTGAGGTTTTGTTCCTTCAGTCCTGAGTTGTACCATTCACTGACCAAAAGGTGAGAAGTGCTTGAAACTTTGGTGCTGTCTACCATGCATTACGCTGGGACCTTGGCAATCTAGAGGCCAAGAACCAGATGGTGACCTGTTCATCAGACACAAGAGAGATCAGAGATAACTGAACTTGTCAAAGACACAAGAGAGATCAGAGATAACTGAACTTGTCAAAGTTCAGTTGTTGTGCAACATGATTCAGTCTCTACCAGGAGATCTGACTGATTTGAACAGCAGAGGAAAAGAAAAACAGGCAATACATTAGAAGTTGAGTTGCTCTGACAATTTTGCTGGGATGTGACCCAACTTCAACCAGAAAGCAGGATCCTGACTCAGGAAAGATAAAAGCAAGAAGTGGTGCCCAACCACAAGTGTTGTGGGGCAGGGTAGGAGGGCATTCAGAGCTGCAGGGAGATGGGGAGGGTCCCAGAGTTCGGCCCTCACTGAGGATTCCAGGTGTGAGGGCAAGAACAACCCAGGAATAGGTAAAAGTGCACTTTCAGGACAACTTCTCTTCTCTAAGCAACTGCTTTGCCCAGCAGTGCTGAAAGAGTCTTAGACCTACCTAGATTTATAATATTGAACCTAGTAAGTGTAACTTCGTTGAGATTTTCGTGAACTCTGGAGTGAAGAGTAGATATAGTTTTTGGAGCTGAGTTAAGATTAAGGCTGAACAAATAAAAAGAGACTGACAAGAACCCCCTGATGGAGAAATGTAGGGTTTTCCCAAATACCATCTAATACAGACATTTGGCCATCTGTTCAACATTCCTTCCTGTAATCTTAGTATACCAGGACACTGGCAATGATTTTAAATATAGCACAAAGTCTCCATCCCAGCACTAAGATTTGATATGCCATGACCAAATTATTTATATCAAATCAAGTGGACTTCCTCCTTCTGCCTCTCCTTCAACGTTGATGTGCCAGCATTCATCTGGCCATGCTAAATTGGACTCCATTGAAATTTTGCTAAACACAATTCAAACATGTCTACCATCTTTAGTTCTATTGCAACAAACTGTCATATAAAGTCTTACACTCTTCAGACTGCATAATCACTTTCCCACTAGAATGCAAACTCCACCGTGGGGGGGGGGGTAGAGGTTTGTTTACCAATTATTCTAACAAGGTGGAGTCTATGCCTAGCACATAGCAAATATTTGTCAAATGAATTTCAGTGTTGGCAACTGGGAAATAGGAAAGATTTTTTTTTCACTTAATTTTCTTATATTTTCTGTATTCCTTGATCTGTTTCTTAAGGCCTATATTAAATATGCAAGATTTTTAAAGATCTATTCTGACTTCAAAATTATTTAGGAAATTTTTCATTTATTAAAAAAAAAAATGAAGCACCTGCTATGGGCCAGATATAAAGCCAAGTACCAGGAGAATTTTACTTTAAGAATTCTCTGTTTTGTTTTCTTTTTATGTTTTTTATGCACCAACAAAAGAGATAAAAATATTTATAAGTTACAGTAATATGGAGTATTATGAGATATGTGATAGAAAAACAAGCCTATAATTCATATTGTAGCCTGGGAGGTGGTTATGGTGATATTTACATATGCAAAGAGTCACAGCACTGCACAATTAAAAATGTAAATTTCATTCTACATTGTAGTACAACTGATATGCCTCAACTTAAAAAGGGGAGACACTAATTAAAGGTTCTGAAGAAGGGAGAGTTAATTACAAAGAGAAAATCTTAACTCATTAGTACTTTGTCTAATTAGGCTATTTGTTATGAGTTAGTCCAGATTTGCTTAATATAAAAACATCAATATTAAAATAAACACTCTGTTTGCTATGCATCAATGTGCCTGCTGTGTTTGTCCGAACTCTCCATATTTGATTTTAATCTGACGATCCACCACAATTTTAGGTAAATACAGAGCAAATCCACCCTGATTGACCTGACCCTGTTCAGTTTTCAGGCAGGCAAATAAAATCACCAATATCCTTAATAATTCTGAAGGTGGAGTTTCCTAAAACTAACTTACAGGTCTGGTCTTAGCAAAAAAAAAAAAAAAAAAAAAAGTCACCCCCATAAGCTAATACCTTGGAAGCCCAGAGCATAACACCCACCTGGGACTGATAGCCAGCTGTCAGGCCTGAGTGACTGACTACCCATGGGCTGGGCGCCCCCCCCCCAACTCCCTGCAGGTGATGGTGACATTGATGGAGGATGATGGATGACTCTGACACGGCCCCACCCCACCCACTTACCCATATGCATGACAGAAGGGCCCCTAGCCTGAAGTGCTGGCTGACAATGCCTCCGAGTAGGCATTTAGATGTGTAAAACCGATGCATTCGATGCACTGGGATCCAGCAGTGACTCAGCTACAAATGTGGAGGGATTTAATGAGTTGCTAATGTGAAAATCATTTTCTTTTCTGACTTTGGAATTGTGGAGTAAATACACATAGAGGGAAGCCATACAACTGGTAATGACTGTGCTGGAAAAAGAGAAAGTAGCTTTCAGGAAATGTAAAAGAGGCAGACCCGCCCTTGTCAGAGGCTGATCTATCACACCTTTATTTTTCTCTACTTCTTTGTTCTCACCGGACCCATAGACTCACAGTGCTTTGCCCACCTGTGTGTTCACTATCGAGCCTTCCTGCCACCTGAGGTGAATTCTCTCTGCCTCTTTAGGGCACTTTTCTCTCCTTTTTTCTTCCATCATTCCTTTCTTTCCTTGCTTCTCCAGCTCTCCAGCAACCCCATCTCTTCTTTGCCACAATCTCCCAATCACTTAATCCCTCACCCATAAAAACATTTTCCTTCTTTTTTTCCCCCCATATCTTGTTATCATGTTCACAAGGATTTCAGGGGAAGTGTGTATTTAGAAACAAAGCGCAGGAAATTTAGAGAATAAAAGAACAGGGGAAACCCAAGATAGATCTTTTCAACATCCAAAGCCCCCTTGGGAAGGAGAGGAGCAGAATCTGCTCAGGTTGTGTGCTTTCTGTGTCTATCGGGAACTACACCCAGACTCTGGTTATTTGGATGACATCAAAGAAAAGGAGATGCTGGAATTGACAGCATTATGTTCAAAGGGAAAACCTATATGTAACAGGAAGCCTTATTAACAAGAACTGATTTTCTAAGTTTCTGGCTAAATTAGGGAAAGGTCTAATTTCTGAAGGTCTTATAAAGAAGCGAGCCTTAATTACAGTCTCATACACACAGAGAACTAGAGACCTCTCTAGTTGTAGTATCTAGGAACTCGTTTTGGTGACTAGAGATTACATGTTAGCAATAGGTAAAACCTGATTGTGACATACCAATTGTATGTTAACGAGCATTTCTGCTAAGTTTGTTTCAGAACAACTAACTACATAATTAGCTGAAAAACTGCTTCTTTCAGTTTTGTTTACGCTATTAACGCATTTGACAAACTTTCCCTTTGGAGAAAATATTAGGTTAAACTTTATCCCTTAAGATAATCATGAACTCTAATTTTCTGGGGCCTATATTAATTTAATATGCTTAAGTAACTTTGGGTACAGACATTAATGGACCAGAAATGTTGGTTGAATATACCTATAACTTCTTTGTAAGCCACAAATTACTGAGAAACAATAGAACTATATGTTAGAAATTCATGAGAACCAGCTCTATGCCTTTGACCTTCTTGATGGCAGACTACTCGAAAATGTATTTGAATTGTTTCCCTGAATAATGCAGGACTTGGTACCACTTTCTGAATAACTGCCACAGCACCATCAGCTGGCTGCTTTCTGAGGGTCACCAGGAAGCTGGCTTTCTGTGATTCTTGGGCATCCACTCCTCACAGGAATATTGAAACTTATCTTCCCAACTCTTGCCTCCAGCTCAGATCAACTTTTGGGGAGGCTCCAAGAGAACATAATAAACAAAGCAGAAAGCCATGGCTTATTGGGCCATCAGACAAAGAAGAGGTTGACAATGTGAGGGAGACTTCTTTAAAAGTTTGAGGGCTATTTCTGAAACCTTTCTTGTTGGCTGTAGGGGAGAAAGCGTAGTTTTTTTTTTTTTTAACATATCTCAAGGTTCTCAGTGGATACCCTGATAACAAAAGACAGATGAACAAGAGAAAACATAACAAAAATTTATTTTATATAAAGTTTACAGGACATAGAGGCCTTCAGAAATGAAGACCCAAGACCCAGGTAAAAGTGTTTTTGTGGGCCACCCTCCAGAGGAAGGAAAAACATATGATCTGATGATAGTAACTAGGGGGAAAGTGGCAAGTCCTATTTGTTCAGATTCTTCTGGTTTCCACAACTCCTCTGCAATGAAGGTCTTAAAATCTACTTTCAGGAGAGATGGGTCAAGAAATATAAAAAGATTCCTGTTTTAGAGGGCAAAATAAGAAGTCAGAAATAAAGGAAAAAAGAGTTAGAGAGTTAATTTCCGGGTTCTACTGATTTCTTCATTTCCTTCACCTTAAAATATTCGGTATGCCAAGGTGCCATAGTTTAGGGAATCATATTCTGAGTCTTGACATGAAGATGAGATTCAGGGCACAGAAAGGTTGTGGTATGAGTGAGAAAGGGGGAACTCAGGGCTTTTCTTGGTGTACAATATCCCAAAAGCTCTAGGATGTTTGCATAGAAATAATTATTTCAGTTGTTAGCTACTGAGGGTCTCCTTGGCTCGGCCCGCCTGGATCCACAGTATACAGATATCCTTTGTGCTAATCCAAGATATTGGGTCAATGCCCCTTGGGGCAACAGCAAAAAAACCCCATAAACTCAGAAAGTTGCCGATTGTAAGCCATGAGTTCAAATTTGAGTTCTCCCACTTACTTGCTATGTGATCTTGAATAAGTTACCGAACTTCTCTGCCTCAGTTTCCTCATCTTTAAAATAGAGCTAAGACAGATGAAATTACATATTATTCAAGGTTGGGCTTCAGAAGTTGGGGAGGGAATTATATGAAAGTTTATAATACTAGTCTCATTACTTTGTAACTTTCCATAATGAAACATTAAAAATTTTCCAAAACAAAATATTTTATCAAGTAGTAATAACTGTACCTACCTCAAAAGGTTTTTTTTTAAGAATTAAATGAATTAATATACGTAAAGCCCTGTGGGCAGGGTTTGACCCATAGTAAACTGTATAGGTATAAGTTATTTATATTGCTAATATTGTAAGGGTCCGGCGAATGCCGGAGGAAGAGACCACCAAGAGACCGACTCATGCAACAGCAAAAGGGGATTTATTGAGGATCCAATCCAGCGCGCTGGGGCTCCAGGCTCACTCAAGAAGGGAGAGCAGCCAAGAGCCCCAAGCAGGGGTTGAGCAGTGCTTAAGTACACTTTTTGGGGAGGGCAGGAACTTTACATACGTCATGGTCCCCTTTAACAAATCATTATACACTGCAGGAAAATCAAACAACAATTCCTGAACATGATTAGTACATTTATTGGCGGGAACAGGTCAGGCCGGAGTGATAGGTCAATCCTAAGATACATTTAAACTGATTGGTTTGGGCCCTGAATGCCTACGTGCCAAGCTGCACAGGGTCCTAGGTTATTAAACAACTAAATGGTCAGGGGGAATATCTACTGGGCAGTCCCGGAAATTGTCCTAACAGCTACAGGAATTTCAGGTTTTGGGTGTAGCATAGGAACTTAATAATACCTGGTCCTTTACATTTTAACTCAGGCTTTGCAGCTTAGAAACTTTACAATACCCGGTCTTTTACACTTTAACTTCAATTTCTTTTACTCTTACAATATAAATATTGTCATCATCTCACTTAGGATGTACACTTAGTACCCAGAGAGCTGTAGTCTTGAATAATATTAGATATAGTAGGTCATCTCCAGAATCTCTTCCTTTTTTTTTTTCCTCTATTTTAGCTACCCAATGCTTTCACTCAAGGACTGTTTTTTCTCTCTCCCAAATTTTCACCAGCCTCCAAATTGTTTCCCTGACTTTTATCTTGCTCTCCACCCCTTTTGGTGCAGCCAATGGGAGGACAGTACGTGCAAAGTCATAGAGCTTGAAAGGGAGCCAGGAGGCAGTGTCTAGTTGGGCACAGCCATGACCAGGGCTTAAGATGCATGGAAGGTTGTGAAACTAAGGAGACTCTTCATGGTCACGTCACAGATTAGAAGGAGAGAGACTGGAAGGAAAGTTGTTTTGGAGGTTGCAATAGCTCTCCACAAATGAGAGTATTTGATGAGGAACTGAATCAAAAGTGGCAATGGGAAGGAGAGAGCAAGAGAGAAAACTAAAATCAATCAACTCTACCTTTTTCAGAGAGAGTGAATGCAAGGACTGAGGGAATGAACAAGATGACATTCAGATTTTAGCTCTAGATAAATGGGAGGATGATGATGGCTTTCAATTAGATAGAACCACGGTATAATATGCAAAAATTATAAGAGTTTAGATATGGTAATGATGGGTTTGGTTCTAATAATATTGTAATATTTGTAATATTTCAGAATATCCATGGTGAACTGGCAGGAAAGCCAATAGAAATGAGAATTTGGTCAGAATATATATATAAGGAACCCAGAAAACTCTACAATAACAACCATAACAACAAAATAATTCAATAAAAACAGGAAAGATGGATAAATACTTCTCAAAAGAAGAAATTCCAATGAAAAAAGCTCAACATCATTAGCTGTGAACTGAGACCACAATGAGATACCGTCTCACCCCAGTTGGAATGACTATAATCAAAAAATGCTGGACAGGATGTAGAGAAAATGCTGGCCAGGATATAGAGAAAAGGGAAGTCTTAGGCACTATTCACTGTTGATATAGATTAGTAGAGTCACTATAGAGAACAGTATGGAGCTTCTTTAAAAAACTAAAAATAGATTTACCATAGGATTCCACTATCTTACTTATGAGACTGTATCCAAAGGAAATGATATTAGCATGTCAAAGAAATAGAATACCTGAATGCCCACATTTATTGTGGCACACTATTCACAGTGGCTGAGATATGGAGTCAACCTAGATGTCCAATGATACATGAATGGATAAAGAAAGTCACACACACACACACACACACACACACACACACACATGAGAATATTATTCAATCATAAAAAGGATGATATTCTAATATTTGTAGCAAAATGAACAGAATTGGAGGCCATTATGCCAGGTGAAGTAAGTCAGACACAGAAAAAACAAATACTACATATTTTTTCTCATATATCAATCCTTAAAAAAAAAAGTTTATCTTAATGGATAATAGCAATTAGCAGAGGCCAGGAAGGGGGAGAGGAGATAGAAGGAAGTAGAATAATGGGTACAAAATACAGGCAGATAGAAGTAATGAGTTCTAGTATTCCACAGTACAAGGGAGTACAAGGGGCTGACTATAATCCACAATAACTTATTACATGTTTTATGAATAACTAGAAGAGAGGAGCTCAAAGCCTCCAAACCAAAAGTAATGATAAAGAGATGGTAACATTAATTATCCTGATTTGACCAGTATATAGTATATACATGTATAGAAATACATCACTATACCTCATAAAAATGTATGATCATTACACTGTAACCAAAAAAAAAAAAAATTTAAAGTGTGAGATAGAAATGCTAACTACCATGATTTGATAATTATAAACCATATGCATGTACAAATTATCACACTGTACCCTAAATCTATGCAATTAAAATAATAATTAATAAACTATCTTTAAACAGAAATGATATTTTATCATTGAGGCATTCTTTTTTTCTCTTCTAACACATTATGCATTAGAGATATATAATCTTCTTAAAGTTGAGGGTAATTAAAATAATTAAAAGAGAAAAGTCAAAGATTTAGTTAGGAAAGTTCTCCATGTCTCAATGCTGAATGTAACTGAAAGAAGAAAATTTAATTCTGAGAAAATATGCTGATTGATAGTGAATTGTGTGCATACATGTGTGATAGACATATACAGATTCCTCTCTCTCTCAGAAACTATTTCCCTATTCACTAACATAGCAGAAAGGTACATGGTGCTGAAGAAGGAGTTGATGATCACACCCAGTCTCCTGGTTTGATTAATAAGCAACAGACTCGTGTTCCTGTTTTGAGGGAGCTTTCCTATCATGGCTGTAGTCTCTGGAGAGCTCCAGCCTACAAAGCGATAACATCTGGTGCCCATTATTTCCCCAGATCTGTTGTGATTAGTCCATATGATAAGCCTGGCCAATTGCTGTGGGCAAGGGATTGTTACATTCCCCCCCCCATCAGGGCACTGGAGCTGTCACTTCTGGTTTGTGGCCCCTGCTAATTTGCCACCACAATTTCCAATATCTGCTAGAATTCCACAAGGAAATCTCAGTGCCTTGCAGGGGCAGTAGGCTGTGTGGCTGTAGACAGAAGGCTAGCCCTGATAATAAAAAGGAGAGGTTTATCAATTAACTCAAGCAGAGCCCTGTAGACAGAGACTGGCAGCCGACCCCCACTTCCGTTGCACCACTCAAGTGAAATGGTCCAGGAAAACTTTAGCATTGTTGATGGCAGAAATGGGAAGCACCCAAAAGTTAAAGGGAGAGGAGGCGTCCACAAACTCTCTGCTATTTGAATAAAATGAGTTTCCTGGCTTTCCAAATGCTTTTCATTCTTTCTCCTTTACCCTTTCTTTCCAGCTATGACACCCAAGGATAATACAGTTGGAGGCTATCCAAGTTGGCAGAATGACTCGTCTGTTTCAGATGGTAGAAGATTCAAGCCCCTAAAAAAGGCAGTTGCACTATTTGATAGAATTTGTTAGTACTGGAGCTAGCTACTATAATACATGTCCCTTTAAAAATCAAAATAGAGTGACTGTAAAAATTGGGAAAAAAATGAGGTAAATCAAACAATTGTAATTTTTATAGAACTGGTAAATATTGCATAGCTTTTTCACTGAAATGAATTTAGTATTGTCTTTAAATAAGTTCTCAAGATAAAATTTGGAACAGCATTTTATTAAACTGAAATTTGAAGGACAGGACAGGGATTAACTTATATGTTGTTTATGTTTGTGTGAGTCCTTAGTAATCACTTAAAAACATTCTTAGAAGCATATATTTGTTTTGATACTTCTGAAAATAATTTTGGCTAATATTTCAAGGTATGAAATTTAGTAGTAAAATATAACAATTTGCTATATCACTTATTCAATAGAACCTATAGTTCCTAAATAATCAAATGGCAAGTATTGTGACTAAATGTTATCACAAACGGCTTATGTTGACATGACACTTAAACTTGCATGAAACAGTAAAATTGTCAATCATGTGAGTCAAAGACAGCGCAATAGGTGTCTGGATTTTTTCCTCTGCTCTTTGGGTGTTTGACCGTCAGACATGCACCTAGGATCAAGAATGGAGAAAGTTACTGGGAACAAACATCAAAGATGTTAGTTTGAACAGATTGCTGCATGCTGAATTTTGTAAGCAAAAGTCAAGATTTGTACAGTCAGAATCACTCCAGTAAATGTAAAAAAAAAAAAAAAAAAAGAATGGTAAATGTAAAATAGTGGTAGAAAGACAGAAAGACAGAGGGAAAGGTTTGGCCTAAATTATTGAGTAATTTTGTCTTTTTTTTTAATTAGCAGCTGGAAAAATAATAGAAATGTTGATTTAAGGTAAAAATTCAAATTCCTTTCTATCTTATCTTACCTGCCTGAGTTCTGAGAAGCCTTTTCCCTTTTTCTTTCTTTCTTTCTTTTTTTTTTTTTTTTTGTTAATCTAATTTTATTCTTGCTTGGACTGCACAGAGCTTCTTTAACCAAGGGATGCTGGTCTGATCTTGGTAAACATTCTCCTTCCTCTTTCTGGCCTGTTTCTAGGGCTCAAAGATCTCTCTACCCATCCAATGGCCAGTTTTATGGCATAAGAGTAAGCAAGCTTCATAGGGAATCTGTTATTCTCTGCAATGTGTTACCCAATAATTTAGGATCCAGCTGGATTTGGTGAGGGCTGAGTGTTATCTATTATTTGTGTACAACTGACATTCCATCAGTAATGAACTTTGCTCCACTTTACTTTGAATGCCGATGTCTTGATAAGGACGAGTGAGCACCCCATTCCCAGAACCAATCTGGATAGTTGAAGCCCAAAGTCTTCCCTCAATTGTGAGCCTCTCTCCATTATTATCGAATTACATATTACTTTGTAATTTCCTTCAAAGTGGAATTTGAAAAAAAAAGTCTCAGCTGTTAACATCTGTTAACATGGGTAATCAAAGTATAGATTTATCTAAAGAACCATGTATCTAATAACAATAATGTAATCAAAATGCTACATTTTATTTCCTTTATGTGTCTTAAAAGTTGAAGAATACTGATTTAATATGGAATTTCAGATTTTCCACTCAGGTAGATGGACACAATCAAAAAGATAAATGTAACAATACAAGATGGGTGATCTGTGTACAAGGTTAAAAATCCTAAGGATCAGAATATTTTGCAAGCTTTCATGTACATAAAATGGATTCTGGGCATGGTCAAGCTGCCAAAGTGTTTCTAATAGTACTTTCTTGGACATGAATGGATTTCTTTATTTTTATTTGTTCTTCTTAGTTAAACATGAAAGCACAGCCTATTTTCACATATTTATACAAAGATGGAGTACTTCTTATTGTAATTAGGATATCAGTCCTATAGATGCACATGATGTTGAGATCCATTATGGTGTATTCATGTATGTACATAGGGAAGTTATATCAGATTCATTCCACTGTCTTCCCTATTACTGCCACGACCTGATTTCTTATAGGATATGATCAATAATTTTTTCCTTTGCAGAACCTTTTTCCTTTTCTTTAATATCTTTCTTTTATTAACTCTATTTTCTCCTCTTAAAAGAAAACAATAAATGTAGTAAATTTAAACACAGCAAAAAAATTAAAAAAATGTAAGTTATTTTCATAGTGACTCCAAATGACATCATTCACTTTGCAAATATGTTTTGCCAAATCCTCAATTATCTTTAATATTCTACTGCTCAAAAAGCAAAGGCTAAACTTCAGAACAGTGAAATGAATTTGATTGTGTTAGTACCAATACAGTTTGAATATGTGTATGGCTTTGGTGTGATCAAAATATGATTATTTTTCTGGTTTAAATTATTTTAAATTAATAAAGAGACTTTTTGCAATAACTTAAAAGCCATTTGTAATTGGGTGCATTAAAGTACTTAGTCAACTTTGCTAAATTCATTTTTCAAAAACTAAGAGCAGAGTTGCTCTTGCCTTTGCATTTAGTGCATCATAGGGTAGGGCGATTCCCTGGGGTACAGAGACCGCATCTTCAAGTCCCAGAACAGCTCCAGTAGTTCCACTTGACTAGACTTGCAGAGAAACCCTCTCCTCTGTGAGAGGTCAGACCCTCTCCATTGACACTAATGGACCGTTTTATGCAAAACTGTTCATTTTCCAGAAAGAACCATGTCTGACTGGTGGAGTGATTCACAAAAATCACTTCATTAAACGAATACTCCTCATGCGTGGCCTTACTCCCTTTAGTGGGGTAGACATGGCGAGCCATGCCTGGGTGCCCATGGGGAGCAAGCTCATCTCCACAATGCAAATCCAACCACAAGTTCCAGTCCCTGCATTCAGACAATGACATCCTGTCACTCGCACATAGGCCAATGCAAACCTTGTGACTCCATTTGTCCCGGGAAACACCTACTTGCCTGCAACCGAGCACGGCACACAGCATTAAGAGAGCCAAGCCCACAAGAAAGCTGCTGAGAGCCTTCAGACCCCACACCAGTGCTAACTTTACTCTTTCTCATTGTCCATGGGGCAGCAAATGATGCTGTTCATGGCAAGAATGGCCAGAAATTCTCTCAAGATCTCCAACAACATGACAATTCCATAGACATGACAATGTCAGAGGAGGAAGGCACTGTCATTTGGGAAAGGAAAAAGAACCGGGCTTAATAGGCATGGAAGATAGAATGGGGGCAAGAGGCTGATAGGCTGAGCATTGATTAAAACATGGAAGATTGAGGTATGACTTATCTAAACCTTTTGAACTTCTTGCATAGTACATGATATTCACCCCTGGGTCACTCTGCTCTCCTGAGTTGCCTTGCTAAGTCTAAGTCAGAGTGTCTAGCTGTCACAGTTCATCATCTATCATCATGGTGATTCTGCTTCTCTCATTTTCACTTCAACTTATGCATTGGGTCTGGTAATACCAGATTTCATTTAATGTTCGGAATCTAAACTCTACAATCTTTCCAAATTTTAAAAACGAATTCTTTGCCTTTCAGAATGCAATGGCCAGCAGGCTATGAAAGGTCCGTTTTGCTGTGATCTGCACAACCCAGGACTGCTCAGAGCTCAGCTGCACCAGGCTAATTTCCATAAGCATCATGTGGTGTTACAGAAACCACATTTTGCCAAGCTGTCAACTATACAGCCTTCTCTTTGCTAAACAGACTCCCATTAAAACTGTCTGCACAATTTGTCAGTTAAATGAGGTACAAGAGGGACGCTCTATTTGCCCCTAATTAGCTGCGCAGACTACCTTTGTCTGTTTGATTAAGCATTCACATTATCAATTTTGTTTAATCTGATTCATTTCACACATGTCCCCTGGGACTCAGCCCATACGGTTAACTAATCTCTGATATCATCTCTCATATCAGGCAACCATCATCTCTCCCAGAATACATTCTACCCACAGGCACCGTGATCATCACGCTCAACAGAGGGGAGTTGGTCTGGTGAGGGTCAGAAATTGAGCTCAGGAACTGGAGCTGAACCCTGACATGCTCAACTTAAAGTGGAAAGCAGCTCCTTCCCTGGGTGACATCTGTCGGCCATCAGCCACCCACTCATTTGTTCATGTTCACTCATTCACTCTTTAAGCAGCAAACATATTGTTTGCCCCCTATGCACTAGGGGCTTGGTGCAAGCTGAGAGGAACACAACCTGTAAGAGTGTCTTATCTCTACCCCAGAGAGCATTGTGAAACCTGTCACAGACAGCACACCCTCCCTGAGGCCAGTTTGTCTCCTATCTGTCATACATGGCCTATTTGGCTTTGCTACCCAAAAACTCTCCTCCGAAGACAGCATTTGGCTAAAGTCATTAAAACACATGGTCACGGCTTCAGGAACTCAACTCCCCTCCTGCTCACAATTTGGAAAAGTGGTTGGCATGGGGAAGGAGGAGGCATAGAAATTCATATCAACAAACCACTTGCTGATAAATGGTTATGAAACTGCATTGCACCTCACACTTCACTGAAGTTACACCTTAGTGAAACCACACTACTTACCTTTAAGTCAACCTCTTCAGGATATTAGCAGAGGTGATTAATCCCTAGAGGAGGCCAAATGAAAAATTTGAGAATGAAAGTGATTGGTTTAATTGAAAGGAAAGTATGAAGTAATTCTGGGAATGGGACCAGTTAAAAAATATACAGGTATATTCATGGTTGATGAAATACATTCCTGCAAAAGTATGGAAAACTTCATGCTGATTCAGATTGCAGTTTCAGAAACATGTCCTCCCTGAATGTTTTTGGGTCTTGGCAGGTGATTCATTCTCACTTGAGAATTAATGTTGGAACTTCAGTGTGGGAAATGGAACTTTTTTGAAGTCACCCCATGTAATCCTCCGAAGTTTCAGGGACCTCTTGGATGGTGTTGTAGACTAGGATAGAGAGTTCTTCATGACTCCCTTCACAAATGGGTCTCATTGTTCTGCACAGGTGCCTTCTGATTAATCACTTTTGACAAGCTGAAACTCACTGACTGCAGTGAGTGGATCCCTGTAGGTATGTCTAATCTCTTAACAATTTTGAAGTTTAGTTTATCACCTTTAGTGCTCGATCCAGACTTTCCTTCTCCATGCACAGAACCATCTATTTTAAAGCAGTTCTTCATGTGGTGGTTTCTACTTTCTGAGCCCATCTCCACAAATGACTGATATGGAAAATGGAGCAGGACTCTGCCTGATTTCATGGATACAATCTAAGGCCCTGTTGACCCTCAACAACCTCATTGCTTGGTGGATTCACAGTGGCCTAAAATCCTTAGGATTTGTTGACATGTTCCTTTATTCATGTCTCGCTGCTCTGGATTTACTCTATCATACCAACTCATGTTAATCCCAGTTATGTGCTATCTCGTTAATGTCTATTCATCATTTTAGTTTGTGAATCAAGATCTTGTTTTCAACATTCTATCATCTCTCAATTTGATTAGGATGGCAGCACTGTCTTCATCTAAGTCATTAATTAAAATGGCGGAAAGGACGAGAATTGAAGTGGTTAAGAAAGTCACTGAGGTTTCTAGAATACAGTAAATACAACTCGTGCTAAGATATATGGGAAGTGTATGCCAAATATATATATTATATATGCTTTACTATAAGTAAGGAAATTAAAAATAGTATATTTATCAATCTTTGTATTTTGATACAAAGATTTGATAAATCTGTTTTTTAAAATAAAATATTGTAAAAAATTACCAGAGAAATTTATAGGAAGGTAAACCAAAATGTTAGTATACATTTTAATGTATTTTAAATGTTTTTGTTTCATAGTTCTTAAATATATAAAGGTGGACATTGTGGCACACACCTGGAACCCTAGTGACTCTGGAGGCTAAGGCAGGAAGATTATAAGTTTGAGGCCAGCCTCAGCAACTTCGTGAGATCTGGTCTCAAAATAAAATGAAAACAGCCCAGGGTGTAGCTCAGAGGTAGAGTGCCCCTGGTTTTAATCTCCAGCATTGCCAAAGCTGGGAGGAAAAAAGACCAAGGAACCACCTGATACATAAACCTTATAATCCTGAGTGAGAATTTCTCTAGGGTCTAGACCAGGAATGGAGACTCCAAGCACAAATGAGTGCTCAGTGACTCAACCAGCCAGACAGAATTTCTTTTCCCCTGTGTATTCCATTTGGTAATTTGAAACTTAAATTTTGCCAATCTAATGGTTGTGCAGTTGCTGCTCATGTTTTTTAAACATGTATTTTTTCTGATTATTGATTTGAGCATCTGTTCTTAAGCTTGTTAGCCCTTCAAGATTCCCTTTCTGCAAAATGCCTGTGCACATTTTAGCTCATTTTTTTCTATTTTTTTCCTAATACCCAAATTTCCCTTAGACAATAAGTATGATTTTGTAAGATCTACTACACAGCAGGATGATTATAGTTAATAATCATGTATTTTTTTTTATTTTAAGATTGCTGAGAGTAAATTTCTAATATCTTTTCATGTAAAATAAGTAAATGAGGTGGTGGATATGTTAATTTGATTTTAACATTCCACAACATGGATGGAGATATGTGTATGTGTGTGTGTGTGTGTATTGTATATGTTATATATGTATATATATGTATATATATATATATACACACACACATATGTGCATGTATCACATTGTACTATATATATGAATCTGTCAATAAAAATTATGAAAATGTAAAATAAAATTTGTCATTTTTATTATTATTATTATTATATCTTTTTTATTAATTTGTTTCTGTTTCCACATAGTAAACAATGACCAAAAAGTCCTTGCATCATCATCTCTATGGCAATGATGCAAACCTGTGGTCATCCCTTACTTCTTCTTTTTTTTTTTTTTATTGTTGGTCGTTCAAAACATTACATAGTTCTTAATATATCATATTTCACAGTTTGATTCAAGTGGGTTATGAACTCCCATTTTTACCCCGTATACAGATTGCTGTATCACATCAGTTACACTTCCATTGATTTACATATTGCCATTCTAGTGACTGATGTATTCTGCTGTCTATCCTATACATCCCTTTATTCTTTATCTAGATGGTAGGCCCTAGAAATTCCACACTCAGCATTTCTATCCGATCATCCATTCTTCTGCATTCATTCTGGGCATCTTACTTAATTGCTTCTGTCTTTTATCCAATTGTCTAAGTGAGAAACAGTTTCCCTCGGGCACAGTTTCTCCCGAATTCCCCATGACTAGTCAATTCCCCTCATACCTCCCTCCTCTTCTCTCTTTCCATTACCCTACACCAATACTCATGGCCCATTGTCCCAGCTCTCAGATGAACTCCAAATTGGGGTATCTTGAGAATCCTCCTACTTCATACCATCTCTACAACACCATCAAATTGCATTACAAAATACATATGTGGATGTTTGGGTTGGGGAAGAGAAGTGAATGTTGGAGATGGTTGGTGATGATGATTGCATAATTGATTGTATTTAGTGCCACTGAACTGTCCATCTAAAGAAAATTAATTTGAAATAATGATTAATGTTTTATATGTATATATATACATATATACATACTTTATCACAGTAAAATGTGTATGTATATATTTTACTGTGATTATATATATATATATATATATATATATATATATATATATATATATATGTCATGTAATTTTTCAAGCTTCCAAGCCTCCTTTATAATCACTATCGATTTCTCCCATTTACTATAGAAAAAAGTCCAAATGTCTTTATAATTGGACCCCAATCATCCTGCCCAGGCCACCCTAGACACTGCATTCCATACATAAACACACTCTCTAATTTGCAAATATGCTTTAATTTTACTCTTCTACACATTGCTGTCTCCCTACCCCCCACCTCCCATAACCAGTGATCTCTTTTCTGTTCTTATAGTTTTGTTTGTTCTTGAAATTTATATAGATGAATGATAGAGTAGTAGTCTCTATATATGTGTGTAACTTCTTTTACTTAACACATGCTCTTTAAATTTCTTTTAAAGGAATAGAGTAGTGGTCCATTATCTGAATATGTAATAATCTATCATAATTCATGCATTTACTACTTGATAGACATTTGGTTGTTTCCAGTTTGGGTATATTAAGAATAAAATCACCATGAACATTTGTGTACTAATCTTTGGGTGAATATATATTTCTTTTTATTTTTTATTTTATTTTTTAAATATTTATTTTTTTAGATTTTGGCGGACACAACATCTTTGTTTGTATGTGGTGCTGAGGATCGAACCTGGGCCGCACACATGCCAGGCGAGCGCGCTACTGCTTGAGCCACATCCCCAGCCCTATATTTCTTTTTAGATTATGTGAATATCTATCAACAGAACTATGGGGTCATATAGCAAGTACATATTTAACATGATCAAAAAACTACCGAACTATTTTCCCGTGGTTGTATTATTCTATACTTCCACAAGCAATGTATGAGAATTCCAGTTGCTTTAATTCTTATCAACAGGAATATTCATTTGATTTTGAATGATTTCTAATTTTCTGTTGAAATCCTCTCGCTTTTATTAATTTTGTACATATTTTATTTCATTTTCTTGAACAGATTAATTTAAAATATTTTCTAGTCCTTCTCCGCTAATGCCAATATTTTGATCATCTCATGTCTGCATTTATTGATTATCTTATGTCTTCCTTATTGGAATATTTTCCTGTTTCTTTGCATGTTTCTATTTTTTTTTAATGTATGGCAGAGAATTAAGATGATGCACTGTAGGAACTTTAGATTATTTTATCTCCCTTTGAAGAGTGTTAGACTCTATTTTTCTGATAGACAATCAAATTATTGTCTTTATCTGTCAGATCCTGTCGAGCTTTTACTAGGGAGGGTCTATTTTAGTTTTGCTTTCTTTCACAGGTTGAAGTCCTTATTGTTAGTACAGCGTGTTTATTCTCTTCTGATTGAGGCAAAACCCCAATGTCTCCTAGAATTTGAAGACCCTATGAATCTTTGCAAAGCACTACAGACTCCCATAACTAGGCTGGTCTCCCACGATGTTGCTATGGACATATGCAGCTTAGTGCATTTTTGAGATTCCTTATCTACTTTGCCTCAAATCCTAGCTGCCCTTGGCAACCCTAGATTCCGCTGTTTCTTCCACCCAGTGTGACTGTTACCCTCTGCTTGGACTCTGTTCCCTGCACCCCAGTTTGGAAAAGACTCTTAGGAAGAAAGCCCTGGCAATGCTGGGCTCACCTCAATTGTTTTCTTTCTTAAAGATGAAAGCTCTGAGTTAGTTGCTGTCTGGTACTTGCAGACACTGTTGTGAAATAATTTTGAGACAATCTGCATTAACTTTAAGAAAACTGACTTGATAATAACTGACTACAATCAAGTGGGGACTATTTTAACAATGTAAACATATTCAGAATTACAATCTGTTATTCACAATCACAGATTAATGTCAGGAAAACCATTTAATAATATTTTACATCCATTTGTAATTTTTTTACAAAAAATGCATTTTTTTCTATGATAAAATATTCAAAGCATTTAATATCAAGAATAAGATAATAATTTCTGGCATCACTATTTCCTTCTAACCTTGAATCAGAGGTCCTAGTTAGCGTAAGAGAAAAAAAAGGTATAAAGTCTGGTAGGGAAAATTTAAAATTACCATTATTCATTATTTTGTATATTTTATATACATAAAAATGCAATGAAATCCATAGACAAATTATAATAATTAATAGATTAATTTCATATGAACACCATAAGATCAGCAGACAGTCTGGTGAGGTGGCGCATACCTGTAATCCCAGTGACTTGGGAGGCTGAGGCAGGAGGATCCCAAGTTATAAGCCAGCCTCAGCAACAGTAGTACCTCAGCAAAACAACTTAGCAAGACTCTGTCTCAAAATAAAAAATAAAAAGGATTAGGAATGTAGCTCAATGGTAAAGCACTCTGGGTTCACTTCCTAGTAGCCCCTCTTCACAAATATACAAATTTCATTTTATAATCAGCAAAAAATAATTAGAAAGTAAATCTGACTTATATTTTTGTAATACATAGAAAATATTTTATGTATTACAAAAATATAAGTCAGATTAGTGACATTAGAAGAGATCACAGTAAGAATTTTGTAAAATAGCATATATAAAGTAATCCCTTCCTTGTATTTTACATACGTTATATACTTTGTGTTTTCCAAAAGAAGTTTGGGGAAATGTCTATCAAATGTTATTTATAGTTATGTCCAGAATCTGGCATGATGTTTCTATTTTCTATTAAAAAATTTTTGATAGTCAACTTTTCTATATACATTGATTAACTTCATATTTGGGATTTAAAAAATACTATAAACAATTTTTAAAATCACTGTTTTACTTCAACTGTTTAGAAATTATAGGGAGGAAAATTTAAACATGTACCTCAAAGTCAATGTTAATGTTTGCTACACCTCCAAAGCTTCTAATTAGTGAAAAAAAATTGTCAGAATAATTATTTAATGTCATAAATTTGAAATGTTGGTTCACTGATTTAATATTTGATTTTGATCAGTTTTTTGAAACTCTTTGAACATTATAGAATCATCCAGTGACTCAATAAACATTTGTTGAAAATCTGAATAGCTTCAACAAAAATAGGCTTTTTATTTCTTGGTTGAACTGACTAAAAGACAGGTTTAGTTAAGGGATTTTAGCCATTAGTTAATCAGAAAGTATGTTTTGAGATCCCTGAAAAGCACCAAATGGGATTTCATTCTCATATTTACTTTATTCTCTGTGTTTTCCTAATAACTCTTTGTATGTTTTAATTTTTCATTTAAGTATTTTAAGATCTCATATGTCTCAATAAACAAATCCAATTATTTACATTTACAAATCCAACAACTCCAAGCTCCAACCTCATGAATCACTTGATGGCTCTTCTTGGTATTAAACTTCTGTGAATAAACATAACTTGGAATGTTTAGAAGCAGCCAAGAACATCTGGCTTACAGTCTTAATAAAATGAACCTTAAGTTTTATAATTTTTTTAGTGGCTGCCCAGAAAATTAGATCTTCATATGGACTTTCTTCTTATGGACTTGTAAAAATGAAATAATTATAGGTAAGAAACATTTTTTAAAAATCATACATGAAAATATTCTATGTATTACAAAAATATAAGTCAGATTAGTATGAAGAGATCGCTCCATAAACTTTAAAACTTTATAGCAATGGTTTAAACTAATCAGTCTGTCATTTACATGAATAAGTTTTTAAATTGCTCTATATGCCGTGCTTTGGGAATCATTCTGACTCATTAGTTTCTTTCATTTGATACTATTAAGCATCAATATTCATGCTCATTGGCTTTGCCATCAGTTTTATATCAATCTAATCAGTATCCCTATATGTAGTCATGTTAATTAAAAAGTTTATCAAAGTCTCAAAGATGAAAGTTATATTCTCCTTCATAGTGCTTAGCTGATGAATGATAAATAATTGTGTGTAAATGCCAGAATATAAATTAATCCTGATAAGAGGAGCAAGTTTTAAGAGGTAGCTAACTTTGCTGTCCCTTGGTGTGCCAAGTAATTGTGTGGAGGAGGCTCTAACAAGTCCTGTGTTGAGATGCACAAAGTGAGGGTAACTGTGACTATTTTTGACTCATGTAGAAGATATATTAAAGTCCCAGCCCCAAAGGAAAGATATGCTTCTTTTTAGATCCAAATAATCTATGGTGTATGTTTTTAAATGAAAATTAACTAAATGATTTCTGGATCTCTCCATTTGATTTTTGCTACTCATTCATTATTTTATTCACTCTTTTATCGCTGGATGATGGACTCATTCATTTGATAAATAAATGTATAATGACTATTTATTAAATGTTATTTTCTTTTTCTTCTTTAATTTTTAGTTTTGAAGCAGGGTCTCGCTATGTTGCCTAGGTTGACCTCCAACTTGTGATCCTCTTTATTCAGCCTCCCCAGTAGCTGGGGTAACAGGCTCGTGCCATAGCCCCAGACAGAAATGGTGTTTTCAAGTGGTTAAGGAGCCAGACAGTCTGATTTACATGGGACCTCTACCACTTAATCTTTTTGTATGCCATTTTCTTCATATGTAAAATAAAGATAAAAATGGAGAAAGTAATAGTAAATTACCAGCGAATTCATGTACTTTAAATGCCTGTTCCTATAGCTGTCCCTGTCAATCTGTCATATCAGATTATTGTTCACTATTAGATATTATAACATGTTCTAAGGGTCCTAGACTCAAACAGTACATAATACTCAGTACAATAGTAATTCAAACTTTTAATCTGCTTTGTACACTGAAAGTTTTTAAAGTATTTTACTGTCATTCTAAATCCTTCTTATGTTATATTTCCTGTATAAAATTTATTCCCGTATGCACTAAAATGCATGGATTTGTTTTACATGAGACTTTCTCATCATTCTTTTCTACTACATATTAATTTCTTGAGTTTCTTTATTCTTTTTTTTAAAATTGTGTTTATTTGTTTATCTATTTATGTTTTGTAGTGCTAGGGATAGAACCCAGGGTTTCATGCACATGAGGCAAGAACTCTACCTCTGAGTCACATCCCTCTTGAGTTCATAAGTGCTGTAATTCTCTCTGTGAGTTAAGTAAATAAATAAAAAATTACCTGCCAGGACACACGTGTAGGCTGCTGAAAGTTGAGTCTCCTAATAAAGTAGAACTTCTTCACCACAAACAAGTATGAGGAGGCAGAAGGACCGTCCCCATCTCAAGGTAAGCCATGCCACTGCAGGCTTGAATTGCTGTGTTGTATGTGCATCCCTCTGTATGTAATTCATAAAATTTCTGCAGCCATGATCCAGGCTGTGATGAAATACATAAATGGTGTGATGAAATGCTGATTGGGAGAACTCATGAACAGCTCTTTCAATGGACCAGCAATCCCCCATGAGCCAACAAAATGATCTCCAAGAACATTATTATCAGAATATATTTGGCCTTGGTCTCTCTTATTTCCTATTTTCTTTATCCATGGTTTTCAAACATTGAGATCACATTTTAGAATATTTGGAACCAAGCAGATTTCCTTTTAATAAACATTTCTAAATTTGAAAATAAAAAAAATTTTTAAATCTATATCACTCATTTGAATACCCAAATATGTTTTGAAAAATGTAGTATGCTTTGAGCCAAAGCACAAACCAAAGGCAAAATTCATGGGCATTCTGAATAGTCAAATAAAATTGGAGTGACAATGCAATAGTTTGTTCCACTTGTGTTATAATTCTAAAATATGTTCATATTTGACAAGTCTCGCTAGTTGGTGAGTTATACTTTAGAAAGAGTCCCTGTGAAAAGTCCTAATTATCCCATTAAATTATCAGTAGAGAAACCAACTAAAACAATGGTCATCAGATTTACATGTTCATTACTATTTTTTTAATATTCTATGTTCTGTCTCAAACACTAGGCAAATTTATTAAGCATAGTATTAATTTTGGCTGAAAAAATACAGTTTTATTCTTTGAAAAACTATTGAAAATAAAGTCAGAGATTTTCAGTGATTAAATAAAAATTTTGTTTTTTATTTATGCACATACAATACAGCAATACAAGCCTGCATAACATGGCTTACCTTGAGACAGGGAGAGTCCTTCTGCCTCCTCATACCTGTTTGTGATGAAGAAGTTCTACTTTATTAGGAGACTCAATTTTCATCAGCCTACATATGTGTCTTGGCAAGTAATTTTTTATTTATTCACTCACAGAGAGAATTCCAGAACTTAGGAACTCAATATTTTCTTCCCCTGCCTTCCCTCTCCATCCATCCATGAGGGAGGTAGAGAGATTACAAAGTATTAGCTCACATGAATGTTCAGACTGAGAATCCAGGCAATTTTCTGTCTGCAAACTTAAGATCCAGGAAATTTAACCAAATTCTGGACACCCCATGGCCCAATCAAATAAAATTAATGATCACAAGAATATAATTATAGTACTTCAACTATAGCAAATATCTATGCTTTCCAGAGACATCAGAAGGACCCTAATGGGAAAGATACACTGAACTGTTAATTTATTGTGAGATGTTAGAAAAATGACTGAAGAATTACTTTTTTAAATAGGAAGTAGTTTTCCAAATATATGTGTTTTAAGATTACTCTTATACTGATATTAAGGAGGTAGATCATAGAGGGGATCCATTCTAAGAAAGAAACCAATTATAAAACTCTTGAAGATTACCTAGGCAAGAAATGATCATCCTCTATGGTGGAGGTTGGCACACTTTTCCGTAAGTGGCCAGATAGTAAATATTCTAGATTTTGCAGACTATAGTACCTGTTGCCACTACTCAAAAAGGCTATTATAGTATGAAAGCAGCTAAAGACAATCCATAAAGGAATGAGCTTGGCTGTGTTTCACTGACACTTGATCTATATACCCTGCAATTTGAATTTCATATAACTTTATGCATCACAAATATTATTTTGAAAATTTTCAAACAATTAATATGTACAAAGCATTCTTAGATTTTGAGACATATAAAAATCATAGAAGACCAAACCTGACCCATAACTGATCTGAAATAGTGGCAGTGGTACTAAAGAAGAAAGGAAAAAAAATTAGTGGTGGCAAGGAAATAGAATTTATAGAACTTGGGGACCAGTTGAATGTTGAATGCTGAGGAGACAGGGAATAGCCTTGGATGAGTTGCAGAAGTTTGGCCTGGTTAAATGGTGGGGTGATTCATTGATACAGAAATCAATGCTAGAGGGAGGGAATCAGAAACTGAGTTTACATCTCCTAAACTAATCCATCAAGAGAGTGTTCAGAAGAAAGCATTTGAGTTTCTTCATTTTTTGAGCATTGGTCATGAAGTAAAAGAAGTGAAGTCTTAGGAAGCAGAACCTCAATTGAGCATTATTTTATCAGAAGGGCACATGACCTCTTGTATTAGCTTTTTGCTGCTGTGACCAAAATACCTGCCAAGAACAACTTAGAGGAGGAAAAGTGGCTTACAAGACCCTGTCTCAAATTGAAAAGTAAAAAGAGTTGGGGATGTAGCTCAGTGTTAGAGCAGCCCTGGATTCAATTCCTAGTTAGAGAGAGAGAGAGAGAGAGAGAGAGAGAGAGAGAGAGAGGAGATTCCAGAGACTGAAGATCTATCTTAGCATATTGATTTGCAGCTGCTATAACAAACTACCACAAACTGCTACTTAAAAACAAAACAAAACAAAACAAAAAACAGAAATATGTTTTCTATTATCTAACAGTTTTGGAGACTAAATTTGAGAATCGAAGTAGTGACAAGTCTGGTTCCTTCTGAAGAGTGACAGTGAGGTAGTCAGGGACCACTATGGTGGGACAAAAAGCTAGGGCAACAAAACAAACCACTGGGTGCATTCAACTATTTCCCTTTGTAATGTGATGAGCTGCTTCCCTACCCTGGTGCTCTTTTCAACAGATGGACTCTGATAAAACCATAAAAGCTGTATATTGCACAAGTTGAAGTTGTTTCTAAAGAAAAACCCAAATAAGTCCTCTAGCTCATTCTAAATCAACACAAAAATCCTAATTTTGGAGGTCATAGATCTGGGTGATACATTATTGGTTTCCCACTAGCTCTGCTGTAGGTAATACCTATGACAGTACTTTGGAATGTGGCCTTATTTATAAATAGGAATATTGTAGACATACTGTAGGTTATGATGACAATGGTTGCCTGGGTTGCTTTTCAGGGACTTGAAGCCTGCTTTTGCTGAAAACATCAACTTTTTGCTTGGGCCTGAAGGTGTCTGATGGTTGATTAGAATGGGATGAAAATGTTTGGCATCTCTGTCTTCATATTATGTCTTCCTCTTTTGCTGCCTCAACTTTGGGTCAGATTCTACATGGCGATGAATGTAGACATGTTGATTGCTTGTTGGAACTGGTGTATGTTTTTTTTTCATCCCACCATTGTGTTTTTTCAGCAGGTGTGGTAGCCCAAGCACCTAAAGTCCTTCAGCCCTATCATAAAGCCCAGACTGAACCACAAAACCAGGAGACTTGCAAAGGATGATGGCACCAGTTCCAAGAGTAACTCTGCAGTTTCTAAGGCAAGTTGACCTTGGTGCAAGTTTTGCACAAGAATTAACATCTTTGGAACTGTGTCCCTGACCAATGGGAAATTACCAGACTTTAGCCCACCCTAGCAAATCAATGAAAGCTTACATCTCCCTTTTTTCACAGAGCAGCCTGGTGCTGTCTCCCTTCAGCTGAGGGCCAAATTAAAGCCTGGCATGCAGTGGTTATGTTTGTGCTCTTTTGGCTCAGTTTCACTTCCACCATCACCAAGTCAGAAGTTGCATCTTCAGTAATATAAGGAGTATCTGTTCTATGGCTCTTTCCTAGTTTCTGGTGGTTTGCTTATAATCTGTAGCATTTCTTGACTAGTAGAAACTTCACCCTGATCCCTGCCTTCATATCCACATGGTATTCTTCTCCTGTGACTATCAAGTCTAAATTTCCCCTTTATATAAGGACAAAAGTCATCTTGGACTTGGGGCCCAACTTACTCTAATATGACCACATCTTAACTAATTATATCTGCAATATTCCTATTTATAAATAAGGCCACATTCCAAAGTACTGGTGTGTGTGTGTGGTGGGGGGCGGTTAGAATTCCAACATGAATTTTGGGGACCTTATACCAGGGCCTTAGCATTGTTCATAATAAGACATCAAGTCTGTGGCTATTTTGTTTTGTTTTGTTCCTCTCCAGACATATGCTGAATACTGAAGCTGCATTAAAAAATTTACTAAAAAAGCTATATAATATGTTTTTTTTTAAATCAAAACAAGGTTTTTCTGTGTATTATAAGAAAAAGATTAGAATTTGATTCTTGCCGGAATGTGGGACCACATAGAATACAATAGTCTCCTAATTGAAACTTAAGAAAAGGGTGAACTGAATGTGTACTAAATCTTTGCAGAGCTGAAAGTCTAATCTTAACTCAGCTAAATTATGATTAAATTAAAATGACCAGTGAATAATCTCTGTTTGCCCAGCAAAAAGAAAGAGGAAACTTCTTTAGAGGAATAACATCCTCTTGAACTTCAGCAATTGTTATATATAATAATTACTAGAATCTTCCCAAAATAAAGCTATGTGACCAAAAATCAAAGGGAAAAACAAAAATGGAAAGAGTCTACAAAGAATCTAGTTACAAGATTGAGATGACAAAGACCTTAAAATAACTATGATAAAAATGTTGAAAGGGTAAATGAAAATATGGAAAAACAGACAAAAAGATCAAGATACTGACCAAAGAATTAAAATTCACAAAAACTAACAAAATGGAAGTTCTAGAATCAAAAAAATATGAAATCATAAGAAAAGTTGTACAACAGATTAGATGCATAAGACAAATTAGTAAACTGAAATATCAACATAAAATATTCATACCTAAGTTAGAGAAAAGAAAGGAAAAACTTACAAAAAGTGCCTGATAGCCATGTAATACTCAGAAAATATCCAGTATGTGTAATTAGATTTCCAGAAAAGGAGAAAGATAAGGACAGAATAAACATTTGATTTGAATCAGCAATGCTTTAGAACTTTCCTAAACCCCTAGAAGATATCAATCTTCAGATCCCAGAAGCTCTAGAAGTAGCAAACAGGGAGGACAAAAATCTAAGACTCTTCCCAAAAACAAGGACAGAGAAAAACTAATAAAACAACCAAAGAAAATAAGACCCAAAAGCAACCAAAGAAAATAAGACCCAAAAGCAACCAAGGAAAATAAGACCCAAAAGCAACCAAGGAAAATAAGACCCAAAAGCAACCAAGGAAAACAATATCACAATTAATAGCTAAGTTGCCATGGAGATAGTAGAAGCCAGATGGCAACGGAATGATACCTTTAAATTGCTACAGAGGAGACAGTAACTACCAATCTAGAACTCTGTTTAAGTAGCAAAAGCTAAATGAAATGAAGATTTTCTTTTTTTTTAAATTGCTTTTATTTTTTAAACACATGACAATGGAATGCATCACAATTCTTATTACACATATAGAACACAATTTTTCATATCTCTGTTTGTATATAAAATATGCTCACACCAATTCATGTCTTCATACATGTAAAGCTGCTTTTTCCTTTTTTTTTTGATAGAATGCTAGAATTCAATCTATATTAAGAAAAATCTGAAAAAAAAAACATCCAATAAATAAAAAAAAAAAAGAAAAATCTGGATTACAGAGGTAACTTTCATCCTCTTAAATCAATAACTTATCATTATTTTTTTTGTTGGACGTTCAAAACATTACATAGTTCTTGACATATCATATTTCACAGTTTGATTCAAGTGGGTTATGAACTCCCATTTTTACCCCGTATACAGATTGCTGAATCACATCATTTACACTTCCATTGATCTACACATTGCCATTCTAGTGTCTGTTGTATTCTGCTGCCTTTCCTATCCTCTACTATCCCCCCTCCCCTCCCGTCCCCTCCCCTCTTCTCTCTCTACCCCCTCTACTGTAAATCATTTCTTCCACTTGTATTATTCTTCCCTTACCCCTCACTTCCTCTTGTATGTAATTTTGTATAACCCTGAGGATCACCTTCCATTTCCATACAATTTCCCTTCTCTCTCCCTTTCCCTCCCACCTCTCATTCCTGTTTAATGTTAATCTTCTTCTCATGCTTGAAGATTTTATTTAGACAGGAAAAAGTTGGAGAATTTGTTACTAGCAAACATCCATTAAAGAAAATACTAGACTATTCTTCAATCTGAATAAATTCAATAAAAGTAAATATATAGAGAGATTTGGGTATAGGAAGGAATTAAGAGCAGTGGAAAAAGAAAAGCATGTGGGTAACTTCAAAAGAATATTGACTGATTTTGGGATGTCTAAAAAAATAATAATATTGCCTTCTATAGTAGAAATGTATGTACAATTAAAATGTGTGATAGCAATAATGAAAGGTAAAAGAAAGTTAATGTGGCTGAATTTTTCTAAGATTTAGTATAAGCTGAGAGGTAGTAAAGAACAAGTCAACTATACATGTTGCCAATATGAAGGGAAAGACTAAAAATAAAAAGTTAATAGAGGAATAACAGACTAATAAAATTATATATATATTATATATAATTTTATAAAAGAAGGCAAGGAAGGAAGTTTAAAAGAAACATAGGCAGATAGATAATAAGATGATATACATAGACCAATTTTAATTAATAAACACATTAAATGTAAATTGAATAACTGTTCCTATCAAGAAACTAAGATTGTCAAACCACCTTCACAAAAATAATATGTTGCTTAAAAGTGAAGAAGTGCTTAAAACATAGAACAAAGGTGTTTGTGTGAAAATAAGAAAGCTAAACCAAATAAGCAGGAAAATAGATAGTAAGGCAAGAATTTTTACCCGAGAAAAAGAATAATATAGATTAAATCCTTAATCTGAATGGAAAGTCTTAAACACATCTTTCAAAACAGCTGGTTATATATGCAGAAAAGATTATAGAGAATTCACTTATGTAAAGAGTTTGGACATCTTCCCTCCCATACTCACAATAAGAAAAAAAAAAACCTGGAAAAAAACAAAATCAATAACTCTTCCTACTTCTATCAATCAGAGAAGTGAGGTTGCTGAGCAAATTGTCCCTGGGAAACAGAATAGGTATACAAAACAGAGAATCACAGCTTTCCCAGGGTGAAGCTGCTGGAGCCAGTAACAGGCAGGATCATTTAAAATGATAATGGGTGAGTTGATGGAGGTTGAGAGTTAAAACTCCTGGAGCCCAGGCAATCCAACATTTTCATTCAGGAACAGAGGAGATCATCCTGAACTTGATAAAGAACATTTATAAAGAACACACTACTAACAGTACACTTAATTGTGAGAAACTAGATGCTATCACTAAGATTGAGAACAAGATAAGAATGTCACCTCTATTTTCTTATACTACACGTGAAGTTGTACAATATCACCTAGATTGTGATAAATCAAAGATTTACACCATAAACTCGGGACCACAAAAGTATCGTGACAAAGAGTTATAACTAATATGACAACACAGAAGATAAGATGGAATGTTTAAAGTGTCTAATCCAAATGAAGGAAGAAAAATAAAAGAATGGAACAAAGAACATATGGGGCAAATAAAAAGCAAACAGCAAGGTGGTATATATAAATCGAACCACATTAAAAATTGTGTTAAATATGATTGGCCTGCTTATCCCAATTAAAAGGTGAAGATTGTCAGATGGGATTTTTAAAAAAGTCAACACCCAATTATATTCTGGTCTATAAGAAACTCATTTATAATAATAAAGCAGATTAACAGTTAATGAAAAGTGGAATAATTCATACTATGATAGTTATAATCAAAAAGCTAAAGTGGTTATATTGCTATCAGATAAAGTATGTTTTAGAACAGAGAATATTGCCAAGGTTAAAGAGGGACATTTCATAATGACAAAATGGTCACTTAATCAAGAAGACATAAAAAATCTAAATGTTTTTGCTCCTAAAAAGAACTTGAAAATACCAAAGCCCCCAAAACATTACAGAAGTACAAGATGAAAAAGATAAATGTAGAATTACAGTTAGATACCTCTCTTTCAATAATCAATAGAGCAAACAGAAAACAAGTAAATGTATGTAATACTTGAACAACACTGTCAACCAGTTTGACCTAATTGGCTTTTACAGAATTTTCCATCCAACACAGCACAACTCACATTCCTTTCTCAATAATAAAAGATTATTTGTCCCCTAGATGTTAGTCAGTTTCGTCTCCATCTATTTCAGAATGTATTAAATGAGTTCATGAAGGAAATTGTCATGGCATCAGGGATGGAAACCATATATCTACACAACACAAAGACTTTGCCTCACCAGGGCTGACCTGGGTAAGAATATACTGTGTAGCCAATTAGCCAGCAGAAGCCAACACTGGGCCCCATAAATAGCACCACACTCCAAACAAACTCAATCTGGGGACAAAAGGAATATATTAGACTCCTTCCAACATGGAAGGGTCAGTGATCATCTTCCCAAGTACTTAATATGGAAATTCATTTTCCTTCCCCTTCCTCAAGCCTTTTGCCAATAATGTCATCTGTAGGACCTAATGAATTAGCTGCCTTTTGGAAAACTATAACTGTGTCTCACTCAATATTGCTTCTGAACAAGAAAATGTTCTTAAAGAAAAAGATGTGGAGGGATAGCCTAGTTCCTATCAGATTTATTAGTAATGGCACATACTCTATTACTTAGAAAGAGCTGGCTTTATACAGCAAAGAATTGTCCTCTTAAAGAAAACAAATAAATGTATATAATACTTGAACAACACTGTCACCCAGTTTGACCTAATTGACTTTTACAGAATTTTCCATCCAACACAGCACAACCCACATTCCTTTCTCAATAAGAAAAGATTATTTGTTCCCCCAGATGTTCGTCAGTTTCTTCTCCAGCTATTTCAGAATATATTAAATGAGTTCATGAGACACCACTTAGCCAAGTTGGGGTGCTCACAGAATACAGTGTATAATATAAATGAATGAGTAATATATGGTGTTATTTTTCAAACAGCCAGAATTTATCAAGTATGGAGGGTGAAAATTTCACTAAAATGTAAAAATGGCAGTGGCTTTCTCACTATTACACCCAATAATCTACTTTTTGCAACCATGCCCCATCATTGGATACTGCATGCTAATAAGTCTTGGATCCTGAAGAAAGAATATTTTTCGCTCAGAATGGCTTCATTAAATTACAAGATGCACATTTTAGATATTCACACACACACACACACACACACACACATATTTTTTCACACTTATATGTATTATTATATTTTTTTCCAAAAATTAAAAAGAAAACAAGGAGTTTCTGAGTTAGTTATGATAATTAATTTAGGCCTTCAGGAGTAAATAAAATTGCAGCTCAATAGTGCATCCAGGGAGGAGAAGGTCTGTAACTGAGAGATGTCCCAACAATAAAAGTTAATGGAGCTGATCACAGTGACACACGCCTATAACTCCAGTGGCTCAGGAGGCTGAAGCAGGAAGATTGTGAGTTCAAAACCAGCCTAAGCAACCTAGTGAGGTTCTAAGCAACTTAGTGAGAACCTGTCTAAATTTTTTTAAAAAATAATGATAATATAAAATGAAATAAAAAGGACTGGGGATGTGGCTCAGTGGTTAAGCACCCCTGGGTTCAATTCCCAGTATGAAAAGAAAAAGAAAGTTAACAGAAAATGCTCCTACCATGAAGGCTAGCCCATTCTGAATTAGAATGCCTAAGGAATGAGGGACTGCATTAGCATAACAGGTAAAGATTCTTGTCAAGGTAAGGTATTTACTGTATACAAAAATCATGGACTGGGCAGTTAAAGAAGGAAATTATAGATACTAATCATAGATTTTGATCTTTTGAAAAAATTAGAACTGTGATATTCAACAATATTTTGTATTTTCCTCACAATGTCATGCATATATATTCATTAATTTATGATTTAATCATTCAGGAATATATTGTGTATATTCATTAATTTTCATCTTCATTTTCTTTTCCATTATTTTTTGTTCATTTCATTTCTTCCTATGTTAACATCCGTGAAATATGTGTAGGAACATTTTTACATATGCTACATGTCCAAAATTGGAACTCATCTTACAACAATGGTATGGTTACAGTCATGGCATAATGACATGGTATTTTTTCTTTCTTTTCTTATATGTGGAACAACATTGATAATGATGCATCTTACAAATGATGTCTTGTAATGTGAAGAGAGTATCTACAGAATGGGAGAAAAATCTTTGCCATCTGCACTTCAGATAGGTTATATAAAAAACCCAAAAAACACCAAAAAAAAAAAAAAACCCAACAACCCAATTAATAAATGGGCAAAGGAATTTAACAGACACTTCACAGAAAAAGAAATATGAATGGTCCACAAATATATGAAAAAGTATTCAACATCACTAGCAATTAGAGAAATGCAAATTAAAACTACACTGAGATTCCATCTCACTCCAGTAAAAATGGCAATTATCAAGAATACAAGTAACAATAAATGTTGGTGAAGATGTGGGGAAGAAGGTTCATTCATACATTGCTGGTGGGACTGCAAAGTGGTTCTACCTCTCTGGAAAGCAGTATGGTGATTCCATTGAAAATTTGGAATGGAACCACCATTCGACCCAGTTATCCCACTCCTCAGTTTGTACCCAAAGGATGTAAAATCAGCATACCACAGGGACACAGCCACATCAATGTTTACAGAAGCTCAATTCACAATAGCCAAACCATGGAACCAACTGAGGAGCCCTTCAACAGATGAATGGATAAAGAAAATGTGGTATATATACACAATGGAGTGTTATCAAGCTATAAAGAAAATGAAATTATGGCATTTGCCAGTAAATGGATGGAACTGGAGGCTGTCATGTTAAGTGAAATAAGCCAATCTCCAAAAACAAAAGGCCAAATGTTCTTTCTAATATGTGAATGCTAACACAAAATAAGGGAGGGGGTGGGAAGAATAGAAGTTCATCGAATTAGACAAAAGGGAATAAAGAGAAGGGAGGGAATATAGGGATAGGAAAGACGGTAGAATGAATCAGACATAACTTTCCTATGTTCATATATGAATTCATAACCAGTGAAACAGGACATCATGTACAACTGCAAGAATGGGATCCTAATTAGAATAAGTTATTCTCCTTGTATGTATAATATGTCAAAATATACTCTATTGTCATGTATATTTAAAAAGAACAAATTAAAAAAAAATGATATCTTTTATTTGTTCAGTAAATAAGGTGTGTTGGCAGTAGTTAATTTTATAATTTAGTATGAAAGTTATATAAAATCAAGAAGGAATTATTGCCATAATGGAGAAGGAATCACCCAGAAATACTGAATTTGGTCAGTAAATGAGACTGAACAAATTGGAGAGAATGCATCGTATTCTCATTTGTGAGAGATAGTTGTATTTATGTCAGTCTGGCATGTGTAGTTGATATTCTTATTGTTTGGAAGACTGAATTTGGAAAAGGGTAAGTGTTGTTGGGCAATTAGTAGCTTGGCTGCTCTGGACATCAGCCATATATACCTGTCTAAAATAATTTGCCTTTCCAGTCATTGTGAATCCTACCTTCTTCAGATGAAGCACTAAGTCTACATTTTTCAGATACTTGGAGTAGACAGGTAATTGGCTTCCACCAAGAAGAGGCACCCAAGAAACAAGGAATAGAAAATTTAAACAACTCAGGTGGTAAGGGAGAAAACCTATTAAGTTACAAGTAGTAAAACTGACGTAGTTGTCCAAGGCTTGCTGAAGAATGCAAACCTCTTTCCTCAGATGTAAGATCTTCTTAAAGATCCCTTGTTTGAAGTTCACAGTATCAATGTATTTGATGAGGATTATTCCAAGCTAGAGATTAATGAGATGGGAATGTCAGAAAGTCAGTAGGATAAACAATGTGGAACTCTGGGAAAGCAATCTAAAGTATTTATTTAGAGGCTATAGGATAAAGTTTTAGGTTAAAAAGCTAAAAAGAAGTGAAGTGGTAAGGAGTTTAGGAAAGTTTAGGATAAAATCTAACACTGTGAGGAAGAAAGAGATGGAACAAAAGACACACACGCTAAAAAACACAAACACTGCACAATCAGTTTGTTTTAACGACACTCAACACTGGGATTGTGCTTTCCTTTGGGTGTACTTCCTCACTGCTCTTGCCAGTGGGTGTTGGAAGCCATACACTCAAGGACATGTAGGCTCTGAGAAGGAGAAGAAGTGAATGGGCAAATATTTCATTCTTCTGTCATGTTGGAATTCTCTCTCATTGTTTCTGAAGGAAAGTCTTGCCCCTTGTTTTGTTTCTCTTTGCACATCCTAACTGAAATTAAGCAGAGGACATAGTCCTTGCTTCAGCTGATAGATGCCTAGAAAGCCCCTGAGAATTTTTTCTCCTGGCTTTTGTAGTGTTTGCACTGAACTTTGTATTGCGTTATCAGTGGAAGTACAAAGTTAAGTTCACAGAATGCCTTTCTAGAACAAAGTCAGAACAAAATGCAAAGATGCACCTTAGTTAACTTCTGCCCTGAACTGCTTTCATTCAACTAAAGTGCTGTCAGTTAAAAAGAAAAAGAAAAAAATGAGGCTGGGGTTGTTGCTCAGCGGTAGAGTGCTTGCCTAGCACGTGCGAGGCTCTGGGTTCCATCCTCAGCAGCACATAAAAATGAATAAATAAAATAAAGGTATTCTGTCCAACTACAACAACAAAAAAATTAAAACAAAAAAGACCTCTCCCATTGAGGTTGAGATTTATGTCTTCTCCCTTCATATCTAAGTGGGTCATGTCATTGCTTTGACCAATAAAAGTGGAAATTGCAGTTCTGGGCTCAGGACTTAAAGGACAATGACAGCTTCTCTTCCTGTCTCTTGGAACCCTTGTTCTTTCTAGAGCATGTCCTTGATGACCTACTTCCTCCAACTAGGTACCTCTCCATTGTTCATTCAGCTATCAGTGGATTCATCCATTTGGTGAATTATCCACTGATGAAATCAGAGCCTTCATGATCCAATCATTGCCTAAAATTTCCACCTCAGAACCTTGCTGCATTGGAGAACATACTTTCAAAACAAAGTTTGGTGGGAACGTTCCAGACCCAAAGCATAACAGTCCTGACTATGAGGCATGCTGGCTGTGCACTGGTTACCAACTAGACCGAGTCTGGTAAGATAGAACATATTCTATACAGACAGGTAGGAAGGAACAAAAGAAGCATAGACTCCACTGTGAGCCTGATGCCCAGAGTCCAAGAAATCTACCTGGGGTTGACGGAATCCCACTGTGAGAACCCACCCCACTGGGACCACAGCTAAGAACCATGAGGGGCATTTCCTCCCTAGCTGCAGATGTGGCATTCCCTAAGAGGGACAGGAACAAAGGCCCAGCTGCATCAGGCAGTCCCTCCCTACCTCAGGATGTTGGGTTCCCAGTACACTGGAGATTATTCTTGAGAACTTCAAGCACAAAAAGGGCACAGAACCAGTTGGCCTTAGGCTCCTGGCTAAGTGTCCTGCACTGACCTTACCTGAAGGGGGCTAAGCTGAACCCAGATTCTCAGGCTTCCCTACCAAAACTCTCTGTGTGTAAGGCCATCTTTGGCCTTCTGTACTGTCCAGAGCTACTAGGTGATAACTGAATGACCCCAGAGTCAATACCATATGAAAAAAAAAAAAAAAAGTCTCCAACCACGTTCTGCCAAAATGCCTGAAACACAAAATCCTGGATATATTTAAATGGTTGTTGTTTTAAGCCACCAATATTGGGATAGTTTGTTACACAATCATAGATCATCAGAATAAGAAGTATGGCTGAAAAAGCCATGTGTAAACACTATTTTTATGAATCTGCCATAATTTTTCCTTAATTTACTTCATAATTTTAGAGCTGCCTTCTGTTCTTTTTGGTGAGTACTTTAAGAATTGCTATCCCTTGAGCCCCTCTGTTAAGGAACTAATGATCTGGAAACACAGCGATGCTCATTTGGGAGTTCCCCTCTTAAAGAATCAATAAAATGAGTAATTTTTAAAAAAAATAATATAAAATACAAATCTTTGTCTCCTCTCTTGTTCTCAGTCCTATTTTATCTACTAAGTAAAGCATTTAAGTGAACATAAACATTCCTATGTTGTATCGTTACTTGGGCTCATTCTTTCCTGCATTTTTTTTTTTGAAGATGAGGGTAACCCTCTCCACGGTGGCTGCATTCCAAGCTGAGTCCACCTAACGCCTACTGGGCAGAGTGGGTGAAGCTATTTGTGAATCCATAAACCATTTGGGATCCTCCTGGGTGAAATGTGGTGTTTGAATTATAAGACCATTATCATTAACAATTGGCAGGAGGCCCCTCACATTTCTCCTGGAGAGATTACAGGGGTTGAAGAATGTCCCCCTTAATCACCGTGCTGACCTCACCTGACAGAAGTTTGCTCTATTGCAAAAGAGCCCACTCCCCGGCTCCCCAAGGGCCATGCATCCCTTAGCTCTGAGCAGCAGGGGCAGAGTCCAGGGTGAAGAAATGAAATCCCTTAGCTAGACAAAAGGGTTATGGCAGTTGGTGATCATTACCCAGAATATTGCTTCAGGGTAATTAAATATGAGAAATGTCATATAAAGAAAAAAAAAGACAAAGTTGGGTCAGCTTTATTAGTCTGAACATATCTCAGACATTTTGGCACAACATGTATGACTCATGTTTGAGATGATATATCCCTACACAACAGAAACTCCTTTTAGCTATTTAGTAAGTAATAACAACTATAAATTACAGAATTCTTGCATGTGTGGTAGGCTTTCTATATACCTTTTCTCATTTAATCATTGTAGTAATCCTACAAATTGGTACATATTTCTCTATTATTCAGATAGATAAGCCAAAACTGAAAAAGGTTTAGCCACCTGTTCAGGATTACACAGGGGCTGGGCTTATGGGGGTGTAGCTCAGTGGTAGAGTGCTCCTTGGCATAACATGGCTTTGGATTTCAACCCCCAGCACCTTGGGGAAAAAGAGAAATGAAATGAAATGACATAAAAAGGAATCAAACACTTTCTGATATAAAAGTTGCTTCTCTTTCCATGTCTGTACACTAAATTCATAATTTGTGAATTTATGAATTTAGATTCATCTGCTTTTAAAAATCAAACAAGCAAGTAAATAATAACTAATGTAAGATCATTGGAATGAAATATTTTGCTGTAGTAAGCATTCTAAAAGAATTTTTATTTGCTGGTAAGGAGATAGTGATCCAACACTGAAATAAATACTCAAAGAACACAAAAGCAGTAGATAATAATACTCCAGTAGAATGCTTACTGTTGTACAGGACTCTTCAAAGTGTTTATATATTAACTCATTCTTTCTTCACAGTGACTTTGTGAAATAAGTAGTATTAACAGCTCCATCTTACAAACAAGGAAACAGAGGCACTGAAAGACTAAGTCACATGCCCAAATTTGACACAGTCTTAAGGTAGCAAAAGCTGGGCTAAGTCAGGACGCTAACTCTGTCATCCAACTCCTGATCTCAAATGTACTTGCCAAAGTTGGGAACCTAATACTACCATTTTCTGACCCCAAGGTAATACTTCAGTTTTCAAAGCTGTTTCCCTCTCTTGTAAAATAGAAATGGTTATATCTCTCTTAAAACATTGCTGGGAGAAATGCACATTTGATACACCAACAGCACCAGCATGATACCTGGGCTACAACAGATTCCAAATTCCTGGCTACCCTAACCCACTATACTTCTCTCTTATTCTTGCTCTTTCCTCTTCCCACATTCTCTACCCCCATTAGTGGCCGTCCCATGTGCTTTGGGGCAGTTTGCATCCAAAAAGGCATTAGGGCTGGCACCTTGCCTTCCAACTGGGGGTGCTGCCAAGAGCTGCAGGGACGGGTGCTTGGAGCCTTTACCACCCTCTGATTTTCCTCCCCTTCATCCAAGGCCATGCCACCGGAGGTCATTTCAGTATGAATTCGGATTGAGGCCCTGGTGTGAGAAAATATCTGTTGCTCTAAAGATCAAAAGTACAGCAATGGAGAGTTCAAGCAAGTCCCTGCAGGAAACACTGGTACTAGAACTGCAGTTGCTCCAAGTCCGCCTATTTGGTGACAACACCATTGTCATAAAGTTCACTTTTGGATTCGTCTGCATGAGACCAATGGAACCGAAGCTGATGAAACATCAGCTGGGCTGGCTCAGACCTTATTTCTTTCATATCCCCCTTGTCAACAGTTTGAAAGTGAGATGGCTAATTTTGTGCCTGACAAGAAAGGACGGATCATTTTCTCAGATGCTGTTACCAGCAGAGTCAGAGCTGGTACACTCTCTAAGGGGGTCCCTGAACCACAGGTTACTGGCAGGCAGACAAACACTCGCTGACAGCCATTTGTGACCAACTATGAAACACCATCTGCTGTGGTTTGGGGGAGGAACAGCTCCAGCAAGTGAGAGCCATTGTAGAGTCCTTTGCCTGTGTTAACTCAGGGCAGCCTGTAGGTAGCCCCAAAGGAAGACCAAGTCTGCAGTCCTGGACAATATGTGTCACCCAGATTCATATGAACATAAATTTTAAAATGTCAATGGTTTTCTAGAAGTGACAAGATTCAAATCCATCATTCTATTAAAATGCAAACATTAAGGCAGTTAATCCAGCCAAAGAATATTGTGAAGTAAATACAGCACAGAACTGAATATTGTTCCTTTGGAGATTTGAGCCAAATTGTTTGCACTCCATCAAAAGGACAACAAAGACTGGACACATAGAAACCTGATGTCTTAATATGAGATTTTTTTAAATCATATTTTTCAACCATTGGAGGAGAGGATCTGTCAATTGCTGGAAGGAGTTTTATTTTACAATTCAGGATTCTATCAAGAGCAGTGTAGTTACTTCTCCCAAATAACAGAAGAGAAAGACACTTTACTGGGAGGAAAGGCCTCAGGTCTTTCAGGCACTTCGCAGAAGGACATTTTCTTGCTCATTAACTTTAACAAGAAGCATAGCAAATGGTGTGTGCCAACCCTCTCCCTCTCTGGTCGAAAGTCTGGATTTTCATTTTTAGAGGTCTTAATTGCCCTGTCTCATGATTAAGTAATGAGAGCTGGCATCAAAGTATCTGAAGTTCAGCTGATTTTGCACTTATTCTTATAGGCCTAGGGAAGATCATAAAACAAAATGTTTTAAAACCAAATGTACAAGCAAATGTAGATAAATAAATAGAACAGACATAGATGCTTCACAGTAGAAAAATGCCAGTTGTTGATACTGCTTGAACTCAAAGGACTTGGCAGGGTTACCAGGTTTGCTAAGGGGCAATACTTTCTACAGATTCAAATATCTGAGTTCTGTCTAGCTCCCAACATCTAGCTCCCTGCTGAACAGTCAGCCCATTACTCCATCATTCTGGCTAGCACCTATCGGAATGTCCATGCCTGTCTTTTCAAAGTTCTTAGAGGAGTTTGCGGATGTGTGTCCTTGCATTTTAATCTTCCAGAACAGAAAAGGAGCTGTTGTTCAGAGGCTGAAATCCAATAACCACGAGCAAAGACTCCAGATTATCCCTGAGATCTGTGCCTCGGAGGGAGGGGAGAGTGAAGGTGGCGGCCCAGGCCTTAATGAATCCCATTACACCAAAGCATGGGCATGACCTGCTCGTGGGAACATAATGCATTGGTGAGGGAGGATGAGGGAAAAAGATTTAAATGTGCTTTCACTTATGGCTGTGCAATATGAAAAACAAATCTAAACATTTGTCTGTAGAATCAGGTGATGATTGGCTGTCTGTTGTCTCAAGGGGAGCAGGGAAATGGTCCATGCACCTGCCACCTAATTCAGTTTAAAACCTGACACATTTACCAAGAGTGGGCTGGCATAATGAAGTTCATTCAGGCTGTCATTGGAGTCAATAACTTATCCCCAACTGCTTTTGTTTCAGCAGCCGGCAGTGCCTCTGATCGGGCTGAGGTACTTATTCAAGTAAAATTTATTTTCAATTGCCGGCCATAATGCCAGGGCACAAGCCTGGCTTTGACAGGACCTTTTGCTCAAGGCTACACTATTGTTAAAGTTTGTGTCTATTGTCTGGGGTCTTTGATCTGTCAAAGCTGCTTAACAAGCTGGTAAAAAACTGTTTCAGATAACAGGTGTGTCCTTTGAGGGCACAGGGACATTTTTCAGCTCCTTTAAAGGCCCGGATTGAGGACTGACTAAAATTTACAAGCTGGTTGGTGGTGATATATGTAAAGCGCTTTTAAAACAAGAAAGTGAGATTTAATGTCTTTACTTCCTTGACTTTGGACAACATGCAATCTTTTTGAATGGGAGATTTAAGAGACATGTTTGTTTTTGTTATTTTTTTAATCAAGTCAAGTGTTAAATTATTTGTATGTAGATTTGCATGGAATTAGGCCAAAGTTCAATGTGCACCAGAGGTGTGGGAGAGGTTGCAATGTCCATAGAAAGGTCCCCAGATGGCTGTTACACCTGAAAATGCAGACTTTTGTCACCTGATGGCAAAGGTGATGGACATTCAGACAGACAGTTGACAACATATTCCTTTTCTGACTCTCATGCCAGAAAAACTAAAATTAGACATTATGGAAATTCTTTTGGAAGCCAAATTGTTCCTGTTAGCTTCAGGAACACCCTCATATTTATGTGAGGGGAGATACATTTTCAGCTGCCGTTTTTGAAGTCTATCATAAACTGACTCCCTGCTCTTCTGAGGTGGTAATTTTGTTTTCACCGAAGATTAATGGGGCTAGAACCAGGGGACACAGTTGGGTCGTTTACACTATTCATTTACGTAAAGCTGCCTCACTTTGCCAAACCCTCTTTGGGAAAGAGTAGAAGTTAGAGTGACCCTTAATTCACTCTGCCTGCAAACTTCAGCAAAATGACTAAACACCTAATTTTCTAGATATTTCCAAATTGGTTTAGAAATCAGAAAGTTCAAGAGCCCAACAGGATCTCTTTTAGTTCAAAACTATCTCTACAGAAGGAATCAAACAAAATTAATCTAAAATAATTGTTCATTAGTTTTCTTCCTAAAAAGTTAAGGTGGTGTGCAATTATTAAACATAAAAGAAGTTTCTTTAATAGTCTCAGAGAAGAGATTTAAAAAGGAACAAAGTAGGAAATTTATATTTTTAAAAAAGATCTTTTAAAACATGCTTCTTATTCCCCAAGCCCCCCAAACAAAACAAAAGCAGAAGGAGCACATATCACATGTTTACTACACATACAAAAGCTCTTACTAGGGGCTAGGGATATAGCTCAGTTGGTAGAGTGCTTGCCTTGCATGCATAAGGCCCTGGGTTCAATTCCCAGCACCTCAAAAAAATAAATAAAAATGCTCTTACTATATACAAGAAATTTCTTTCTTCATGCAAGTATTTAATACATTTATGGAGATATCCTCAATCAACAAGAAAGAGAAGGGAGAATCAGTAAATCATTTTGGGGAATGCAGTTACTCATGCAAAGAAAAAAATCAATTCAGGTCTTACCCTGAATCATGTTAGTAAATTATTCCTAGGTGGAAGCACTGGAGCTCAAATGTGAGTGGAAGCTCTTTAAATCTGGGCAATTTATGTGTTTCTTTAAGCATCATCCATGACTGTTGCCCATTCATAAAATGGAGATGACCAAGAGTATTTTGAAGATTAAGCATAATTTTTTTAAAAAGCTCTTGGTTAGTACTAGTATTTATAATTGAGTTGCATTACATAATAACTCATGGAAAAGGTCAATGAATATCAATTGTCTGGATTACAGGAGGCCTTGCTAGAGTGTGAAAGTAATCAGAAACAAACAAGTGCAGAGAGAGAACTACACGAAACTGTAAATCCTCTGTACATTAAAGAAAAAAAATTTAAAAACTAATTACAAACTAGGAAAGATACTTTAAAGAAAAGATTTACCGTTTTCTATGTGAACACCTCACAAAAATTAATTAGTAAAATATCCTTATAATTTACTTATTCTGTTCCTTATTTTACAAATTATCCAATAGATAATTTGATTTAAAAAAACTGATAATTCCTGTAAAAGGAAATACTTTTTCTTTCTTTCTTCTTCTTTTTTCTTTTCTTTCTTCTTCTTTTTTTTTTTTTTTTTTTTTTTTTATAATCCTAACACAAAGTACAACTTCTGCAAGGTCCAGGAACTTTGTCAATGTTGTTTACTGAGGTATCTCCACAATCTGGGGCAGAATCTAATGCATAGCTGATGTTCCCCAAATCTTCATTATTTAATACAAAAACATTCTTCTTTGCTATCAAAGAAATAAAATCTTAAGTAGATAAATATAAAATGAAGCAATATACATGCATTTTTAAAATTTAAGCCAACTTATAATAGTGAAACACTGAGAAACACTAAATATAGAAATGAGAGAGAAAAGGTGAGTTTTCATATTATAACAAGAAAAGGATAATTGTTCTGATTTAAATATCCTATGGGGTTCTAGAAATCTAAAGCCATAAAACACTCCACTTGGGCGTTTTGCTATTTGAGTTGGATCTAGTGTAAGCCTAAGGCCATGTGTATCAACAGCAGCCTTCTTCCAATACTTTCCCATTTCAAGAGTCTGTTGGAACCTCTGCTCACATGTGCTCTCCTGTCTAAGGAGGATTAAAATGGATTCCTCCTACTTTACTCCTCCCTATTCTCCCACCAACAATAAACAAATTAATTTGGATCAAGAAAGGAGATGCATAATCAGTCCACAGAAAAAGCACTGAGGCAACACAAAGAGCAAGGCCTCATGGCCAAAACAGAATACAGGAGCACTTGGGTGCTCTCAGGCAGCCACATTCCCCCTGGCAAGTTCTCCTCCACATCCTCCCTCCTGAGTGGCCAGTGGAGCAAGTCAGGGCCCAGCCAGGAGGCTACGTGGTGGAGTAAGGCCACTGGGTTGAATAGTGCTATAGTTTGAATGTTTTCCCTCCAAAATTGACCTCAAAATTTAACTCTCATGGGAGTGGCATGAAGAGGTGGTATCTTTGGGAGGTGACTGAGGCAAAAGGACTTTGCCCCTTGAATAACTCAGTGTCTTACAAAGCAGCTAGAGGGAAATAGCTTAGGTTTTTTTCCCCCATTCAGTTCTTTCCATCATGTAAGGACCCAGTGCTTATTATTTCTGAGGACAGAGTGACAAGGTGCCACCTGGATGTGAAGACCAGACCCTTACCGGACACCAATGTCAGTGCCTTGATCTTGAATTTACTGGCCTCCAGAACTGTGAGAAATAAATTTCTGTTCCTTATGAACTAGCTGGCCTCAGATATTCTGTTATAGCATCACAAATTGGCTAAGGCAAGTAGTGCCACTCCAAAATTCATCTCCACATGGAAACTGTATAGGTAATCTTGTTTGAAAATGACATCTTAACTTTGATTTAGTCAGGTTAAGAGGAGGGCCATGCTGGATTAGAGCAATTTCTATACAAATGACAAGTGTCCCTAGAAGAGGAGGGAAATTTGGACCCAGAGGCACAAAGAAGGAATTCCTGGGGCCACCAGAAGCTGCAAGAATCAAGGGAGAATCTGGGGTCTTCCCTAAAACCTTTGCAGGGAACACAGCCCTGTCAACACCTTGGCTTCAGACCTCCAGAACCATCAGAGAATAAATTTTTGTTGTTTTAAGTCACCCAGTGTGTGGAAACCAGTACAGTGGGCAACAGGAACAACATAGAAAAGATGTAAAAGCAGGTGTAACAGGGCATGGCACATGTTAAGTGCTGTGTGTGTGATCTACTTACCATATAGTAGGAATTTAGAAAGTACATGTTTAAGAGATGAGTGAGTGGATTGCAATGGCTCTAGGTGACTGGCTTCTGCCAACATCTGCACCACAATAGCTTGCTTTGTTCCAGTCTCACTCCACTCACTCACACACCGGGATTCTAGACTCCAGCTGCACTAAGATACCTTGCAAATCCTTTATGCTCTCTTTTGCTACTGGATATTTTCCGAGGTTGTTCCTGCCACCTCACCTCTTCACCTGATTAGCAGTCAGCTTGACATACCTCTCTCTCTCCCTCCTTCCCAGGGCTCTCAGCTTCCTGAGTGCTGACACCACATCTTCATTCCTTACTGCATCCCCAGAACCCAGTGCAGTGCCCAGAGGCGAGCAAGGCTCATTGAATGGGTGACACACTAGAACAAACAAATAGCCAAGATACCTGATAATCTTCTGGAAACAAGACCTCCTTAAAGGTGCTGCTAGGGAGGAATGGACAGGAGCAGTATCCTGTAGGTTACTATCAAAAAGACATGGCCACCTAGAAGACAGAGGGAGAGGTCAAACAGATCAGAAGGATATTCATGAAGAGCCAAGACAGTTTTGGGAATATGAACTTTGGAATAAGACAGCACAGTATTCAAAATTCAGCCATGCCCTTGACTGTCTGCACCCTTTCTCAGTTGCATAACTTCTTTAACCCTCCCTCTCCTGTCTTCCCAAACTATTGAGAGAGTTCCATACAATTACATTGTATGTCCCTCATTTAAAGGCAGCTACTATCAACATAGCACATGGAAATGCAGCAGCTGGGGTACTGAGGCTTCTGCCAAACTCTGTACCACAATAGCTTGCTTTGTTCCACTCTCACTTTCCTCATTCTTTGCTATCTGGTTAAGTTACAAAGTTACTTTCCACTCAAAAAAGTACCCAGAACTACATGTGAACTGTATGCTCATGTTGCTATGGCTTTTTGAATAGTTGTAAATGTATTCAGACTGTGATTTTGTTTTATATGGTCATGCAATCTCATAGTTGGAAGGGAAATAACAGAGCATCTTCTGCAACTACCCATTCAAAGAGTGACTCTCCTTGATAACTCTGTCATGCATTGATTTGGAAATTGTTCTTTATGCATTTACAATATTCCAGACACTATGCTCCATGGTGTTCACATTCCAATGGGAGAGAGACAAGACAATGGTTCCAGGTAGTGAGTGAAGTGAAGGGAAGTACATTGGGCTTCCCAGCACAAGGGAGAGGGAATTAACACTGGTCCAGGCTTCCCAGAGAAGGCTGGGAAGTGAAGACCAGGAGCAGGCTGGACACAAGGGAGGAAGTGGGCCAGGAAGGTTTCTACATAATGGAGCTAGCATGTGCACAGCCTATAGGTTCAGAAAAACCTACTTATGGATGAAAGTTCCCCATTGAGGTTTGAATCCTTCTGCCAATTATTTTTTCCAGATTATCAGAAAGGTCCTTCTTGAAGAAATATCCTACTATCCACTGCATAAGACACCATACAGAAGGTTTGTAAGGATATAGGATATATAATGTAGTAGACTATAATGATGAACATATCTTTAGGTTTTTATGATTGGGGGGAAATTTGCTTCAAAGCCCAGATTAATGAGGCATTAAACTGGTTCAAGTCAGGAGGCAGAGAGCTTAAAAATTCCCACCTATAGTTATCAGCTTTGGGCTGAAGAAAAGGAAAAAGAATATTACAGCAACTCCAATATAGATCTACATGTATACATATCTCGTTGCCCATCACTCCACCATGGAAAGGAACAGGTGAAGGAAATCTTGTTATGCTACTAACACTGCAATTTAAAAAAAGTATTCTATTTAGCTTAGAAAGTATTCAATTTGGCAACAATACCAAGAAAAAGTAAAAATTTATCCTTCCTGGACTTGCTTCTGAGATATTGAGATAGAATACTCAGTCATGGTAATAACAATATATTGGTACCTCATAGCAATACAATAACGGAATACTGGCATAGGAATAGACTAATAGACTAATGGTACAGAACAGAGAGTTCAAAAACAGACACATGAATATTGGAACTTGATATAGGATAAAGATAGAACCATAAGTCAATAGGAATTATGTAGCAGACAATGTTAGGAAAACTGGTGTATTATATAGAGAAAGCTACACATAACATAAAATTAATAAAATTTAAGCTGGAATAAAATGTACATCTAAAACTTCATCTAAATTTTCTTAGCCCATTTTGTGTCCCTATAACAGACCACTATGGACTGAGAAATTTATAATGAATAAAAATCTATTTGGCTCATAGTTCTGGAAGCTGGGAGGTTCATGATCAAGTTGTCACATCTGGTGAGAGCCTTCTTGATGAGACATAACATAGCAGGAGGCATCAAATGGTTAGAAAGTGTACACAAGATAGAGTGTCTTTTCAGGAGAAACTCACTCCCACAATAACTAGGGCTCCTACGGTAACAGCATTAATACACTCATGAGGGCAGATGCAATCACTTCATGGCCTAACCCTCTTTTAGCGATCCCACCTCTCAACACTGTTGCATTGAGGATTAATTTTCCCATCCACAAACTTTAGGGGCAGTGGAGAACTAAGTGGGTTAATATAGGCCAACTGTTTAAAACCATAAAAGTATTTTTCATGAGTTGGTGCAAGCTGGTAAAACATGAGTAGTTTCTACCACAATGTCTCATTCCCTAGGAAGACCTGCTCATGGTGATGCTACTTTTGTAAGTTAAAGGACTGGTGAAGTCTCTGTTCACATACTTCAGTGTAGCTCCTTTTTTCTAAAACATCACACTGGCTGTGAGTGAAGATGTTGAAAGAGGGCAGGGAGCTTCCTAGAGACAGCCAGAACACCAGGGGAATGTCAACCCTTGATCCTCTAAAGCAGTGGAGTGGCTAGTGGGGGTAGGAATGGAATAAAGTTGAGACTGGAAGTAGAAGAAGACAGCAAAAAGACGGTGACAGATCATTGAGATGAACATAGAGAAGAGGAAGAAAGGAAAACTGAAGAGAAAGACCAAACAGAAACAGCAATCACCCATAAATCTTTCATCTCTCAGAAGTAAGAAACATGATTATTTTTATAAGTAGTGCCTTCATGACCAAAAGCTTGTATAGGTAAGAAACAAACTAATAAGTATAACCTTTTAATTTTCATACAGGGGATTGACCCTAGGGAACCTCTACTACTGAATTATATTTCTATATCCTTCTAGTTTTTATTTTGAGACACTGTCTCCATAAGTTTCCTGGGCTGGCCTAGAACTTGTGATCCTCCTGCCTCATCCTCCTCAGTGGCTGGGATGACAGGTGTGCACCACCACATGTGGCTTAAGAATACTTCTTGATGTTATGTCACAGGTGGAAATGTTTTGCATTTTTAAAAAGTGGTTACTATGTTTCACTTCTGACCTGCCTTACTTAATAAATCCATTTTATCACTGCTTTATTAATTCTACCTGCCCATCTATTACTTCTGACTTCTTCCATTTGAGTCTAAACTGTAGAGAAACATAGGATGCTTTATTGAACCTAATTCTAGTGTCAACAAACTTGAGGGCAGGCAGCCTTTTACTCTGGTAATGCTCTGTGATATAGTTAGATGAACAACTTCCATATAAAATTTCAAAGGAAAGGAATAATAGAAAAGAATCTATAATAGCAGAGTAAGCAATTATAAGGAAAACATCTCAGTCCTTAGGATGGGTTTAGTGTCTACATAGTGAGAACACTGGAATCACAATTTAGAAGAGTAGCACTGTCTTCTTTTCCCTCCCTTATTTCTCCTCTGGCCACCCCAATACTGTCAATATCAGCTGTTTCAAGGACAAATCAACATTTGGCTAAGGTTTAAAGAAAATCATATTTCCAAAAAAATATCGAGTCTCTCCATTTTGAAAATATTCCAGAAATCTTTCATTGTCAATATTGTCCAACTTGTCACAGTTAAGAGCCTGGCAAATACTTCCCAGAATGAAGAAAGTGCTACAGCACCAAGGGGGAAAAAAATCAAAATTCCTTTGGGGAAAGAACACTGATATGTGAGCACATTAATCTCTGCAAAATAAAGAGAAAGAAACTGATTTGGGCTGATGTAACTCAATATTAGAACACTTGCCTACGATGCATAAGGCCCTGGGTCCACCCCCAGCACGGCAAAGGTAACAACAAAAACAAACCTATTTCACCTCTTCACGTCAGCATAGTTTCCAAAACTGTACCTCATTCAGTTCAGTCTTGGAGTCTAATTTATTAATAATATAGTTTGGCAAAAAGAGGAAACAAATTGCCTCCTCTCCTATTTCCTTATAGACTATTTAGCAAGAGGGAATGGCTTCTAATTTTTCATGTGTGTCTCTATCTAGCATAGTGGGGAAGTCAGGATCTCTAGACTTCATTGTGTGCACAGGCAATGTTGAATTTGTTATTGAAAAGGACAACTCTTTCTGGACTATACAGGTCATAAAGTCCATCTCTCTGTCTGGATCCCATTTCTGGAGTAAAGGGTTAGCAGTAGAGAACTAGGACCAAAGCTTGGCATTGATTGGGGGTCAAGTGAGTTTTTAAATAATGAGTCTTTTCTAGACCCACTAGATTTTTAGACTTTCCCAATGAGAGAAAGGTGTTTGACACTGTTCTGTATGAAGCACAATTATGGGCTCAATTTACTGTTAATCACCTTTGAGGTAGCCTCCTCCCCTGTTCATTCCTTACCTTCACTAGCTTTTATGTGGTCCAGTCAATTCTGGCAAAGAAAGCTGGTTTTAAGCAACACGTGATACCTAAGGGTCACTTTCTTAAGAAGTGAAAACAGTGAGGCAAACAGAATGGTTTGACAGACTCTTCCTGCTATCATTTCAACTAGGCAAAGAACTAACCTGAATTTCATATAGTATTGATCACTTTCATAACACCCAAATTCATAGATGCCAGATCTCACCATTCTGCAATGTTGTACTTGAATGGGACCAACAAAGGCCAAATGTATATCAAATTGAAAACAAAATTTTGTCAATTAGTGTTATAGCACATTTATGTGTGTGTGTGTGTGTGTGTGTGTTTCTTAAAGAGGTGTGTTGAAAATTGAACTTTTCCAATTGTTTCTGGTGCCAATTAACTGAATGATTGCATGATTTGAAGATCAAGTTTTAAAGATTTTTATTTTAGAAATATATTTAATTGCATCATGCTGTTGTTATCTAACATATGTGAAAAGATGGAGACTAACAACCAGAACCTGCCTCCTGTTTTGATTCTTTGTTCCTAAAAAGTAGGACACTCAAAAATCTGTCTTTTACATTCAGGACACTCAAAATCTGTTGTCTCACATTCTAACCATTAATAAACTACTAGGGAAAAAATGCCTACACTCTCAATATGTGTTAAATGAGGAATCAAAAAAAGATTGGATAAAGGAATTATAGTCAAAGACTCAAGTGAAAGAGAAGAAAATTTGACACAGAAGGATACGGGAAAAGAAAAGTCAAAAAAGCTCTTTTAAAACTTTTGTTGAAGAAACCCTGGTCTAAAGCTTTAAAGATTATCAGAAGCCTCCAAGGGTGCTCCCTTGGATCTTCTCTGAGGATCCAGTGACCATCCAGCAATTGTACGCTGAAACTTTGAGTTCTAGGTAGGATTATTTATTAAGGATTTTTGTTTTGTGTGGGTTTTCAATGACCCAACCCCAGCTGTACATTTGGGGACAGACCACAGCTTCAATCAACAGAGGGTTTGCAGAGCTTCCCTCCTCCTGCAGGGATGGAGTAATTAACAGACCATTAAGTCACTTCAGCTTTATTGACGGGGACACTGAGCAGGTCATTGCTTTGAAAACTTTTGTTCTTAAAGGAAATTACAGGATTGTTTTATGTTTAAAACACAGCCTGGCCAACTCTGGAGTCCAGAGGCAAGTTTCTGTAGCTCAGGGAGCCACGGAGGATAATGACTCTAATCCCATTTTTTAAAAGATTTCCTCCGACCTCCTCCCTCTTTTTATTTTTTCTTAAAAAAAAACATTTAAAAGAAAAACGATTTGCTCATTTGGTGATAACTAATGGGAACATGAATTACGGAGATGCCCCAGACTGAAGTTTATCTCTTGGTCAATAAATCTCTAAACAACTGCGACGAAACTAAGTACTGCCACCATTGCTTCTGTTTATTTCCATATTAATCAAGGCATCTGCTCCAGTCCTCTGTCTAGTTGAAGGAATGGGCAATGAGTTTCCTAGCGTCTGAAAAAGGCCCTAGAAGACGTGCCTGCGGCACTTTGGTTTTGTGCCGCCAATGGAGTTTTTATCATTGGACTTAAGTGACTTAGCTGTGTGTTCCTACTAAAACTCCCAAGGCCCTGAGCACAGAGGTTATTTCTTATGAATTTGGATGCACTTATCTCGCTGTTTTACTGGGTTCCCCCCCCGCTCCCTTTGGTGCCCCCGCACAGGGCTTGGCTCAGGGGAAGCATGTAGAAGCAGTTCCTTGCTGAAACAGAAGGATTCGGAGATGCTCCGAAGGCTATAAATACCAAGGGGCTGGGGATTCGATAGAGCGCTATATAGAGTCTAATGGAACGTGTTAGCTTCCTTGTCCCTTTCTGAGGTAGGTAGAAGGGATGGGCTGAATTATCAGGAGGGGAAAAGACTGTTCATAAAATGTGTCCACACCAACCTCTTTTTCCTCCTGTGAAATCAAGGCTTCTGCTCTGGCAGAAGTGATTCTTGAGAACCTCAGCCCTGCTGCAAGGGGCTGGAGGGCGGGGTGGGGACGCAGTATCCGACTTCTGGAGTTTTCCAGGCCAAGGGAGGTTACGGATGCTTTCAGACCCTGGCTCCTGCACTCTCTGAGAGATGTCTTCAAAGTCACTGACGAAAAGAAAGCCGAGCTCCTGCTCTGGTCAGAGCCCGACGGTACGTTAAAACGCTGGGGAGCAGCTATCAAAGCTGTCGCACAGATCCTCGGCCCTGCCCCTGCGCTCCCAGCCATTCTGCTTCCATCCGGACCCCAGAGCACCGCTGAACATTCAAGGTCCCACTTTGAACACCTAGATCTGCACACCTTCCCTCTGTCCCCCTTGGGGTCCTGGCCTCAGCAGATCCAGGCCCTCCAGGATCCTCTCGTGGGTCATATTAAACTTTCTTTCCTGTGTGCCTGGCTGCGGGGACGAGACCGCGCTTTGTTGCAGGAGTCGCAGGCAGTCCCCGGGCTAGGCTAAAAAGCAGAGGCTCTGCGCCACTAGGGCTGGAGCCCGGGTCCGCCGCGGAGATGAGGCGGTCTGGTCTCCCTGAGGTCCCTAATGAGAAAGGGCACTGTTTCCCCGACTACCTGGGCCCACCTTGACCAGACGTCCTTACCAAAGTTGATAAACCGTACAGTGTCAGCCCCAGGCGGAGAGTAGGAACTCACGGAATAAAAAAAGCGCTCCCGCCACGCTCGGTGGTAGTGTAGATTTGTTTTTAGTTGAGATTTTTTTTAGTGTAGATTTGTTTTTAGTTAAGTGTCTGTTTCTCCCTCCCGGTTGCCCTACGTGCTTAGGGATTTCGAGGTTCTTCGCAGGTAGCGCAGTCGGGGTTGCTCCTCGATCACTGCTACCCTCTCTCCAGTACATCTTTCTCTGATTATCTACAGCCCCGCCTGCCTCTGTATTGAGGGCCCCCAGGACAGCGGGGCTCCTAGGCACAACCTTCTCACCAGACTCAGCTCCAATCCAGGGACCAAGGTCCTGGCGCAAAGCTGGGCAACGCACCCAGCAGGTGGGCAGAGAGGAGAGAGACTGGGCGCGGGGGGGGGGGGGGGGACAGTGGAGAGCGGATCTCGTCTGCTTTCTGGCTCTTCCACTTAATGTTACCCTCACCTACTCTGTCCCTCTCCCTCGCAGCCCCGCGGCCGCAGTGTCCGGGGAAAGTACCCCTGAAAATTGACATTCAGCCAAAAAGAGATTCCGCATACACAAACCTGTGGAGTTTTGACTCTTCCTGACCACTTATTAGTCACTGGGTACACTGGAGGCTCAGATACTTCGCAGGGGTAGGATTAGAAGGGACACTCGTTCTCCAGCAGATTTTCCTGGAGGCGGGGCCTCTCGATCTAGCAGGGGCCCTTCACCTCCCGGCCTAGTTTTTTTTTCGAGAACCTGGAGATTTTTGTTGCAGTTCCTTCTCTCGCATCCTTCCCAAATCAGAGGACACCACGGGGGCCCAAATCCGTGACCGCCGGGATGATCGCCTGGCCCCGACCTCCTCTCTTTGCAGCTATGGTTGCCCAGTTCCCCTGACCAGGGTGCCGGGAAGGGGCGGGTACCAGGTGGCCTCAGGCCTGGGGAGGCCCGCAGAGGACACAATGGGGAGGGTTTCTGTAGGAAAGTGGCTGACTCTGCTTGTCCTGTCAATCCGAGAAATGCCTCCAAGGAGTGAGGCTGAGATTCTGTGGGGTGTCTTTGGAATCATGAAGCTCCGCCCCGTCCCGGCCCCAAAGTCCCTTCTCGGGTCCCCACAGCGGCAGAGGGGTTGGGGCAAGCTGCGAGGCCTCAGATTTGTCCAGGCGCAGAGTGCTGGGAACCAACCCTTAACGCACCATGGGAGCAGTCATCCCTTTGCTCCAGCGGCAGATGGGAGGAGGACAGAGGGGCTTGATGCCTCTGGAAGTGACCTGGAAAGCACAGTTAAATCTCCTGGTCTAGGCGAGGTGATTGGGAAATCCACCGCCCTCCCCGAGGTAGGGGGCTTTTGCAATTTCTGCTGAGGACATCAGTGGAGGCGACAAAACCTTGTTCTACTCGTCATCTTGGGGAGCGGCTGGGTGGGGGGAGTTTAAGGGGATGTTAGCTTCCTGCTGTGGGACCCAGGAAAATTTGGGCCTCACCCCCTCTGACCGAATCTCTTTGCCCTTGTGGGTGGTGTGAGCCCAAGGCCCCAGAACCCGAATACAAAGATCTCCTGGGCCCAACCTACCGCCTGCTGCACTTTCCCTTTCCAGGAATGACTTTTTTGAGCCCTTAAAGTTCTGCCACCAGCCTGAGAAGAAGCCAACTGGTTTCTAGCATGAGCTTTCCGCGGTACCTCCGCCCATGAAGCTTTACCGTTATCTTTTCAAGTGTAAAACAACATTTAATCCAGGATGAAAAAATCGTAGATTTCTAGATTGAATTAAAAACTACTTTAAACTGACGAACTTTCTTAGAAAGAGATAAATTTACAATGAAAAAAAATTCTATCCAAGAACCATTTTCACCTTCGTGGTTATATAAGTCTTGTTGATAATTCAAGAATGTAACCAGCAAAGCAATGAAAGTAAGGGTATGCCTGCAAACTCACATCCCGGGGGAGAATGCCAGGCCCTCTCCAAAGGCCAGTAATCCGTGGTTTTCTTCCCAACAATCAGAAACCTTCGGAAGACCCGGTTCCCAAATTGCCTTCCTCCCTGTCTTGTGTCCTGTCCAGTTCTTAAGGAAATTCTCTCTCCTAATCATCTCTAAGCCAAAGGAATTTCTATAACCCAGAAAAGAGCTCAAGGCCTTGGGAGGATCTTCTAAATGTTGGAAGGAGCTGTTGATTTTCCCTCCCAGTGGATGAATTCAAGTACAGCTACCTGGGCTTGTGGTTCCTTTTAGTTCAGTACCTCTTAAGAGTGGACTTCAAGGGGCTGAGGTTGTGGCTTAGTGGTAGGGTGCTTGCCTAGCATGTGTGAGGCACCACATATAAATAAATAAATGAATAAAGGTCCATCAATAACTAATAATTTTTTTAAAAAAAATGGACTTCACAGCTCTTTAAATTGACTATTGGAGGTAATGTAAGGAATTCCTGTCCCAGCAACCCAGAAAGCCAATACTCCCTGGTGTTTCCTTTACTCCTTTCCTTTACTCCTTTCCAGTCCCCCGTTAAGCCTGGGCTGTAAGGAAAGAGAAGCACACCCCTCAGCCAGTGAGGCATTGAGTCTTTCCTTGAGGTAGGCCTTGGAAACAGGACTCAAAGGAAGCAAGTGATTCAGGACAAAGTCGTTTTCCTGATTGATGAAACTTTCCCTCCCCTCCCCTTTCTAAATAATAAACTCAGGGAAAGGCTGGAGGGCTGCCTTGTGTTGTTTTCAAATAAATCCTCAACAGGGATTTATTCTTTCCTTACCCAGAGAAATGAATCACACTTGGGAAACAGATGATTATTCCCTCATTTGTCTGCCTAAAACCAGTGGAAATAAGTGCCTTCTGCTACAGACTCTCATTTTGGTCTTTCTCCTTTGCCAGTGGCCTGATGGTAGTGAAAGAGGAAAAAGTCACTGAGGAGAGTGAATTGGATTGAAGAGGGACCCCCAAAGGTATCCTCCCAGAGAAGGGCAGCACTGGGCAGACATGGGGATCCAGGAAGGGAAGGGTAAATGCTTCCTACATGCACTCTCCTGAGTGGATCCTGGAAAGAGAACACAGGACTCAACCAATATTGAGATGATATTTCATCTAATTCAGAAATAAATTCCAGGTGGTACATTTCCATCAATGTTCTATTTTTCTCAGTGGGAAATATCAGCGTGTGCTGTTGGAGTTATCACTAGAGCTCATTTTCTTACTCTTTTAAAACAAATAAAATCCTCTGCTGGATTACTTACTCTTGTTTAAACCAACTTTTTGGAAGTGTTATTGGGGATATGAGATGAGAGTGAAGACAGTAAAGTAAGTGATTAAAATGACATTTAAACTGAAGATGCCCAATAACTTTAGTTAATTAGAACTGCAATCTTCTAAAGGAGGGGGAAAAAAGGAAAATTCTCCCTATAAATCTGCAAGATGCTGAGAGTTGGGTAGTGCTTTGCCTCCTCCCAGAGCTCACCTTACAAAGCAGAATGGCATTCTTTCTCTGCAGGGCATGCTGCAGAGGGGGCAGGCAGGCAGGCGGGTGAATGATTATTTTCTAAGATCATTCTTTGTTGACTTTTTAAACATACACTGGATTTTAAAATGGGTAGGGAGAGATCACAAGGCTAATTTAAAGTAAAAAGAAGTTAACTTACTGCTTCATTCTTGTCTGTTGCCAACACACCCAGGGTAGTCACCACTCCGCCTCTCATTTCCTGCCACTTTGTGTTTCCAGATTGCTTTTTTTTAAAAAACAAAAAACTCAATTTCTGAGTTTATGAGGGAAGTAAACAAGAACCCAAGTAACAAGACTACAAATATGGACACTGTCTCATTGAAGGACATTTAGTTGCAATGATTAGCACCAATTTACCCATCCTCTTTATGTGTAATAGACCAGAGGGGGGAAAAATCTTCACATCCTGTCGCCACCCAAATCCCTGACCCATACCCAGACACACCTCACTGAATCCATACTTTCCCACTAACCCCATCTTCTAAGACTTTAGGCAAAGGCAAAACCAGGATTTAAGGTTCTTTTTTATTTGAAATCTCATCCAGAAACACTGGTTATTAATAAATATATCATAGTTATCAAGAATATATAAAAAATAAAGACAGGTATTGTCTTTGAGGCCCTAACAAAATATTTCAAGCAAATGTTCAGGAAATAAAAACGGCACCCCTCCCCCAAACCACAATAAGTTTTCAAAGCTGATAATAGAGAGAGCCGACCCCGCATGCAGAATAACTGAGCAAGGGGGGTGGGGCAAGCTACTAGAGGGAACCCAAGCTTGCGGGCCCCTACAACAGCTGAAGGTTTGGAATGAAGTTTGAAGGGCGTGGGGTGGGGGAAGAAGCGCGTGTGCGTGAATGTGGGTCTTTGCACTCTGCCCCCTTTTTCATTTCATACAACCACAGACAGATATATGGAGTACTTCAGATAATTCACTAATAAATCCTTGTTACAAGGAAAATGGCACCATGGCCGCACAACATGTTAGACAAGATTCATTTAGAAGCGTGGATGCATTCTTTTGACCTACACTGCGTCGAAAAGGAAAACCCACATAGGAGGTTGTCATGCCCTGGACGGGAGTTGAGATTCAAAACTTGGGTCTTGAGATACACATCTCTCCCTCTCTCCCTCTCTCCATTGTCTCTAGAAAAACTATGGTGAGGACAGAGAGACTCATAATTGCATCCATCTCAAGGAAATATTTACATTTGTTTCGCACAAAAAGGATGGCCATTTTTTCCCAAGGTGAGAACAGAGCCAGAGAAAGTCAAATGGAAAGTTCCTTCGCATCTTTTTAACTACACCGATCCCGTCTTTATACAACAAATGCAGTTTTGACAAGAGCATATGGCAGTGAGAAATACTGGCGCGGCATGGGGAAAAGAAGCATGCATGCAAAACACGACGTCTGGTTCGAGTCCCCCTTCTCTACCTCCTAGAAATTGTAGTTTGTTTTTGGTCTTTTCTCCCTGGGGGTCAAGTGGGATCTGAAATCTCTCCGAAAGGGTGGGAGGCCGAGGGACCCCGCGCCCGCCCTCCCCGCAGGTCGTGCGCCTAGCATCCCTCTTCCCTCCCGGCCCGGCACCGCGGCTCCTCCCGCCGCTCTCTCCTCATCCTCAGCAGCCGGGCCGGCCCGCTGCTCACTTGAGCAAGTCCTTGGACTCTGCAGACAGCCGGGCCATGTTGGCGGTGGAGAGGGCGGACAGGTGCGGTGGCGGCGGCATCTGGCAGATGGTGCAGGGGCAGGGCAGCCCGGCCCAGTGCTGGAAGCCGCTGCCCAGCTGCAGCGCGGGCGGCGTGGAGGGCGCCTTGAGCAGCGAGTGGGGAGGCCGAATGGTACCGATGGTGGGCAGTGAGGCGGCGGAGAGCGGCGACGAGGCATTACCGGATGAGAGCGCGCCGCCCAGGATGGGATGCACCGGGTGCACCGTGTTGGCCGCGTGCGCCGGGTGTCCGGCCGAGTGCCCCACAGTCCCGCAGTGGAAGGCCGAGTGATGGCCACCATAGATCTCGCCAACCAACCTCTTCATCTCCTCCAGGGAGCTGGTGAGCATGAGGATGTAGTTTCTGGCTAGCAGAAGAGTGGCGATCTTGGAGAGCTTGCGCACCGAGGGCCCGTGCGCATAGGGCATGACCTCGCGCAGCCCGTCCATGGCGAGATTCAGGTCGTGCATCCTCTTGCGCTCGCGTCCGTTGATCTTCAGCCGCAGCTGCTGTAGGTCCTGCTCCGACAGCTGCTTCTTGATTTTGTACTTGCTGCTCTCTCCCGCGGCCTTAGCGCCAGCCCGCGAGAGACTTTCCCCAGGCATCTTCTGCACCATATCGCCCTGTGTGGACGAAACTGAGTTGAGACGACTCTCCTGGTGGTGGTGGTGGCGGTGGTGGTGGTCCCTCAGGTACATCTCATCCATGTCCGGAGATGAAGCTCTGCTGGAAACAGAGCTCGAATCAGAATTCATTTTATTACAGGCTATGCGGCCCTACCGTGGGGGAGGCTTTAGGCGGGAAGTTAAGGAGAATCTTGATTATTAAAAAATCCGCACAGCCCAACAACCCACTTCTCAGTTGCAGGACTTGAAAAGAAAAGCGGAGGCACTGTCTTGCCCCGCCTCTCTCCCTCCCCGCGCCCTTATCTCTGGTTGGGCTGTTTCCTGGACAGCTAGTTGGTGTGTGCTTGAACTAACCTCACACTGAAAATGAGGGGCTTTTATAGAGCTGCGGCGGAGAAAAGAGACAAAAGGAGCCCTCCTATCTATCCTGGACTGGTTAAGATGACGTGCCATCATTCAGGGCGGTGCGCTTTGCTGTCCCATTTAGCAAGGATTCCTATTCATATTCATTGTGGGGCCGCCCAGGGACACCTCTGCTCCAAACCGCTAGGAGCCCCCAGGCACAAAACCCTCTGATTGACACACTCACCGCTCTAGCTCTAGCCCTCCTGATTTTTTTTTTTTTAACTTTCTTCCACCCCCACCTTTTTTCCCAATTTCCCTAACCAAATCTTACACTTAAGGAAACGAAGGAAGAGACGGTTGGTGCAGGTTCCTCTGGATTTGGAGAGATGAATTGAAATATTTTCTCTCCTTCATTTATCACTACTCTGAAGTTTATGGACATGTAGGCAAAAACGGGTCCCAAATGGAAAGGTTTGAGGGAAAGAAGTGCAGATGAAGGGCAGATTCGATTAGCCAGGGCTGGGAGAAGAGAAAGGATGCATGCCCAGGTTCACTGTCTTGAGTTTTTTTCTTCATTAGGTCTCCTTTCCTACACACTGAAATTTTGTTAATTTTGTACACTGGGCCCCTCTAGTGTGGTTTCAAAGTATGGTTCCTATTTAGTGATGGGGTTGCCGCTGACACTGTTGCGGGGAGGAGTCTTTTTCTATGATTTTCATTTAAAACATAGATCGAAATAATTTTAATTTTGTGCAATTCTCTGACTTCTTAGATCTGGAACGGAGGGGTAAAACGTCTGTTTTACAAGAAAATCAACCTGGAGGGGAAAGAGAGGAAAAGGAGCTGATGGGGCGGGGAAGGAGTTGGGAATTGGAAAGATCCCCAAGAGCTTCGGAGAGGCCATTTCGGCCCTGGCGTTAGCGGAAGATGCTGGGGCAGTTCCCTCCCGAAGCTTCGCGGCGCGGGCTAGCCGAGAGCCTCTGGTAGGTCCTCTCCGCTGGCCCCACTCTGACGGGATGGGGGAAGCAGGAGCTCAGGATCGAATAGTACAATACTTTGGCGTGTGTGTTGGCTTGGGGTCGGACAATGAAAGGACCGAGAGAATCCCTTGTGCGTGCGCGCCTGGGTATTGCGGTCCAGAGCAATTTCTGAGGATGAAGAGAAGGCCTGGGGTTGGAGCACTGTGTCCGACTGCAGAAGTCGGCACAGGTTATCCTTTCCCTTTGCTGTGTTCTTTTGTTGAGCAAGACTTGGGTTAAGCAGAGCAAGGGGAGGGAAGGCAAAAATTCCCCGAAAGAAGGGAGTCCCACGGTGGCCTCTGGGAGAACCTGGGCACCGCCACGCTGCGGGCTTGAAGGAACCGAGGATAGACACTCAGTTAAGGCAGTGTCACCATTGAAAACAAGAAACAAAATCAATACTCAAACCTTAGGCATTAGGGCCTCTGCGGCTCAGAGTCACAGTGAGAGCTAAGAAGAGGAGTCTCCACTCTCCAATGATACAAATAGAGTGGTCAACAGAAGAAGGATGTATGCCCAAGTCCACAGTTTGCACATTCTATGAGGCTGTGCCTTACTGGCATACAGTCATGTCCTGAATGTAGCCTGGCACTACCAGCGGATGGGGAGATTCAATTTTGGAATAGATGCTTTTTCTACACCAAAATTGATTTACTGCAAAGTCATCAGTTCCCCTCCCAAACCATCACATCAATGCTCCGGAAGATTGGACACAAAACATTTCTACTGCTTCCACTTCGGTGGAAGGAAAGTTTCTTTAAAAGAAGGATCCAGGAAATTCCATGGAGTTGGAAACTCAATTCTAACTTCCAAGCAAAAGAAATGTTTCCCAACCCACCACACTAGCTAAAATACTAGCTAAGATACTGACATCTCACGCATCCTTCATGCGAAAATGGGCTCAAAAAGAACATCTGTAGTACCAGGTGATGGACGGAAGCTAGGGGAAGTGAGTCCTAAGCACAGACCTTTTCTGCGCTCCTCAAGATCAAGTGGCTATGGGGGGCGGGGGAGCGCTTTACTGGAGAAAGAGTGGTTAGCACGCAGGGAGCCTTGTGCATTCGCTCTGCTCTGTGGTCCTCGGGAGCCACTTTCTGACCCATGAGTATCCTCCTCTGTCTTTTCTGGCTAAAACTGAAAATACTGAGCCTGAGTTTTGATTTCAAAGTAGCAAAATCAGAGCAGATTTTAAATGAAGGAGTTAAAAAAAAATTGCTGTTGCAAGGTATGTTAACATTTTTAAAAAGTTCTTAATGTACAATTCGAAAAAAAGTTTAAAGTATCTTCAAGTTAATCAAGAAAGCGGAGGGGGGCGGGAAGGGGAGGGAGAAGGGGAGAACAGACCTAGAAATACCTAAACCATTCACTTGCAGGCCTGGAAAGTGAGTGTGGGAGTCTAATCCAGAAGATGGTTTCCCTCAGCCGGCCTTTCTGCGGAAGGGATTTAGGCTGACCGCGACCAGCCTAGCATGAGGTCTGCTCTGGGCCAGGAAGAGAGTCTTTGCCTGAACACGCGAGTCCACCTCGGAGATTTTAGTTTCAAAAACATAACGGTGCCTGAAATGAGAGATCTACTGTGTCATCCCCGGACCCTGGCGGGGTGCCGCGCACTCTCCCGCTCTCTGGCTGCCCTCTGCTTTTCCTAAAGCCGTGTGAGAGTGTTGGGTGACCTAAGGACCAGGACTGCAGCCAGATAAGCACTTTTGGTGAGGACTTTTTGGAGTCCTCCGTTGAAGACATTAACAATTAGAAAAGGATGAGAAATAAAGTGAACAACTTTGCTCGCTATGAAATGGGTTGACAGTGGTCAGGGCTCAAAGAGCGGAGGCACCACGGCATCTTGCCTTGCTGAGTTGACTCCGAGGATCCACCGGTAATCCTGGCTCCCGCCCTCCACATAAACCCTGAACACCCAAAAAAAGGAGCAAGCCCGAAGATCAAACGGATTTATTTCTGAGGGCTGTTTCTCTCTGCCATCTCCCATTTGGGGCATGTGCGGGAAGGGGAAGCAACGTGGACACAGTTGGGCCTTGGCTGCAGCAGCCCAAAGGGGCCTCAACCAGAGAGGCACCGTGACCTTGGCCCTGGCCCGGGGCCCATCCAGATTGCTCAGACAGGCCAGGAGCAGGAGCTAGCCGACCGCTGCCGCGCGGGGCCGCGCTCTCTGGGGCCACACCCCGCGCCCTAGCGGCAAGGGCGGGCGACCGCACCGAGGCGGGGGTCGTTTCTGGCAACAGGTGCGGCTGCTTTCAGCCTAGCCCGTCTCGGCTGTGGGAGTTTACTAACCTGCATAAGACCCTTGAAAGCAGCGATTTGCCGCGGGGACCAGGTTGGAAGAGAAGTCCAGAGGTCCCGGCGCGCTCTGGGCGCACAGCCTCAGCTCTATAGCTTCAGGCTGGGCCGCTCCAGCTTTCCCAGGACCGCGAGCTCCAGAGCTTTTTCGAATATTCCTAACATCTCCTTCTGCCTCCCTGACCACCGGCGATCGTCCCTTACCCGATTCTCAGTGCGTGCAGCTTGGTGCCCGACACCCACCGCTCCGCAGCTCCAGCAACCGAGTTCCTCTCCAGCATCTGTCTGCTGTGCCTGAGGCCGCTGCGATTTTGGCTCAGGCGAACCCCCACCCCGCCCCCACACCCTGCAAGAGTCCAGCCGCAAATGTCGCCTTGGCTGACCCACTGGGAGGCTACTGTGAGGAGCAGGTCAATCAGCAACGTCCAGGGGCTCCTTCGCTCATCAGAGCCACTAACTTGACCAGGAGAAACTTTGGCCGAGACCTGAAGGCAGGAGGCTGCCCTATGGGTTTCACCTTTCAACCCAACCCTTTTCCAAAACAAAAAAGAAGAAAAAAGGAAAACCCAAGTATTTCTAAACAGGTTCCGTCACGTGCAACCAAAGAATCACCTAAAAACTAGTTGACCAGACTGAAGAACTTCTCAAAAAAAAAAAAAAAAAATGTTTTCTTCGGCTCAGGAAAGCAATAATTTCAGGGAAGTAGTAGGGGTGCGGTCCTAGAGACTGTTAGGCTGATCCAAAAAAAAAAAGCCAGTCCAAAAAAGAAAATAGAGACACATTTTTAAAAAATTAAAATCAACATAAATCTCAGCCAGGCAGAAATTATCTCCTTTTGTAGCAAAAGTGTGGCTAGGGTACTGAACTCTGAGCTCCTATATTCCAAGATGCCCAAATCAAAATCCTAGCAGCTCCATAGGTGCTACAAGGGCCAGAGAGGATGAATCTAGACTGAATAAAGCTTTTTGGTTTTCTGAGTTATCCCATGTTTTGAATAACACCTGGAAAACTTATTGATCGGCCCAGACTTTCACCTCAGTGAAAGAATTTAAACAAATTCTTATTTTCATACAAGGAAAATAACACAAGTTGAAAGAAAAATTTTATGAGGCTGTAGTGATTACTCTTTGCACTGTTTAATGGAGACTGAGGATGAGACCAAGTGCCAGAATCACATGAAATGATGAGGTGCTAATTATGTGAATATACAGACAAGTTAATACACTGGCACAACTAGAAGTTTGATTTTAATGATGCATAAGCAGCTAGACCGGCTAGAACTTACAGATTCATTATAATTATTTAAAGACTCACTAAAGTCAAAGGACATATGAACTTCTGGGCTTCATTTATAGGATTTTGCTCAATTAGTGACCAAAATTGAGTATTCTTTTATTTTTCTTTCTTTCTACTAACATCTGCTCAATTGCCAAAACCTCAACTGAGTTTTCTTCTGTAGAAAGCTTATAAATTTGAAACATTTTTTTCCTCAAGACTGGAAAATTTAGGTTGATTTGAATATCACTGGTGATCAATCATATAAATTGATGAGTTCTATTAAAATTTGCATACTTATACACACATTCTTGGCATGTGCCTTGACATTTTGGATTTGTGGCTTCATTAATAATAATACTTTAAGAACCACTAAGCAGATGATTTCTTAATAATATTTTATTGATATTAATTTACTTCTTTATGAATTGATGGTTAAAGCCACTATATAAAATTTGATATATTAATGTAAAAGTAGCCAAGAATAGTCAATTCTGCTTTTCATTTTTGGAGGTTAATGGATCATCTCTTTGATGTACTCTATTAGATAGTTAAATTGAATATATATTTCTGTATTTTTTTGCTGAAATGTTTAAGTAATTTAGTTTTGTTTTTGAGATAATTATCTTAAGAAGTATAAAAATATACATTTGTGTTCAGTAATGTTTTGTCTATACTCAAAGACAATAAATAAGTAAACAACACAAAGAGATTAGAATATAATCAATGTACAGAAGAGCAGAGATGTTACATTTACGACAGCAATGTATTGCATTGGCTTTTTATTATATTATTAAGTTCTGAAACTTACATGTATATTTTTATGAAGTCAAATACATTAAAATATTTATGTGAAGGCTTTGTGTTATAAATTAAAACAAATTATTTTTCAAATGCTATGTTATAAAGACACAAGAAGACATATCACACACCTGTTTGTAAGTAAGTTGAACTTGAAACATTCTAACATTGACTTGACTTCTAACACATACTGACAAGCATTATTTGAGAAAATTATAATGAAGTATTCTGCTACTGAATCTTGAAAAGTTAAAAAAAAGAGACAGGTTTCAAAAATTAACCTCTCAATGTCTGATTGATTTTGTACTGAATCCACAGTGTGGACCAGGTGGTTCCTACTTTATTATTTCTAATATCAACTAAAAATATAATAAATTGTTTTTTCTCATTCATCTCTTGTATTTTTCTATCTATAGATATTTTGTTTGCATAATACCAGCAGTCTGAATATAAAGTATATAAAGTCAGATTAATACCATTTACAATACTGACTAAAATTTCATCTCTATATTATAACTTATAATAAAATTACAGCAATTATCCAAGTAATTCAACTCCTTTTAAAATTTGCTGTTTTTAGATATACATGACAATAGGATGTATTTTACATATATGGGGTACAACCCGTTATAATTTTAATCCCAATAATTTAACTCGTAAGCTGTGCTGTTCTTTCATTTTGTGGGGTAGGAGGAGGTGGCTAGAGAGGAAGCAGGATGCAAACCAATTATCACCAAAATTTCTTGATATTTGTCATTCCATATTTTATTCGCAGATCATGCTGTCTCCTCTTTGACAACTGAAATTATATTCTTTTAAGAGTTGGTAGTAAAACCCCCCATAAGTTTCACATATGTTAATTTTTATAATATTAAAAGGATAATAGAAATTATAACTTTATAACATGACATCATTTAAGGTATTGATGAAAGAAAGTTGGTAATTTTTCAGGTCTTTATTTTTTTTTCTAGTAACCTTAATTACCTTTCCTATCACCCTTGATAATAAGAAATAGCAGAACATTTGAGTACATCTGCAGAAGTGAGTATTTCAAGTAATTACTTTAAAACAACTTGATATATTTATCTTTTTATATTGCAAATGTAATAAATTTGAGTAGAATTTTAGATGAGTTAAACTTTATAATGAACAGGAAAAGAAAAAGAAGGAGGGCATAAAAATCATAATTATACATGTCCTTAGTTCATAATACATAAATTTAACCCCACTCTTCAGGGCATTTTATGGAGTGATTTGCATGAGAGCACTCCCAAAGTATATGCTCACTTTATAATTCATGGAAGTTATCATATTGGTAGTGATATTTTAATATAGGGCACATTGTGATTGTTTTCCAAGATCAACAGTTTAGCAAGTTTGCCAATCTTGTTTAAATGCCCTGTGGACTCTTTTCATTCTCTTTTACCATTTAGCCATCTTGCAATAAGTTGAACCAGTAAAATTGCCAGAGATGAAGTACTGAGAAGAATGAAAACACCAAATAATCCCTCAGTGGTGATACTTGTGGTTTGGGGATGGCTTAGAAACTATGCTGAAGAGTCGAAGTGGAAATTCTCTATTGCTAAAAATAAGCAAAAAGTTTTAACTCTATACCAAGGCATGGCTCAAATGGCCTAATAATTATTTAGCATGCAATAATGTATTTATTCAAGTAAAAATACAATAGTAGATATTTGTAGTAAGGAAAAGATAATTTTCATGTCATTGACATGGGTTTGTAAGCCTATTTTACATTCTTTGCAGAGTTTATTTTCTCTGGGAAAACATTTTATTAGTGATTTATTTGTATAAAAGGGAATCACATGCAATTATGTATGCAATTTTTAAACACACTAAAATTGTCCTGTCTCTTCATCTCTATCAACATTTTATCTGTGTTAAAAGTAAAGTAGGGGCTGAGTGCATGGGGCTCACACCTGTTTTCCCAGCAACTCAGGAGGCTGAGGCAGGGAAATTTTAAGTTCAAGGCCAGTCTCAGCAATTTAGCGACATAATGATACCCTGTCCCAAAACAAAAATTAAAAAGGACTGGGCATTTGCAGGAAAAAAAATGGTTGGAACATTATGTTAAGCAAAATAAGCCAAACTTAGAAAGTCAAGAGTTGTAGTTTTTTCTCTCATATGTGAAAGCTGGTGAGGGAAAAGGAAGAAAAAAGTGGAAGAGGGGAATCTCATGAAAATCAAAGAGAGATTAGTAGAGGAATAGGACTAGCGGGTGGTAGGAAGAAAGGGAAAGAGGAAATACTGGGGAAGAATATTGACCATATTTCATCTCACCATTATGTACAACTATAATGTGCCACACACACACACATACACACACACATACAAATAGGACTGAGTGTGCAGCTGAGTGGTAAACTGTCCCTGGTTTAAATCCCTAGTACCAAAAAAGAAGAAAGGGAGAGAGAGAGAGAGAGAGAGAGAGAGAGAGAGAGAGAGCACTCAGGCAGAGGATAATAGCTCTTTTGCTTCCATTAGATTTATTAATTGAAGTAATCACATTCAATATGAAATGATTCCTTTGGGGAAAGTAATGCAAGATATGTGTGGCAGAAAAGATGTACCAGGATTCTATAACCATTTGAACTTGAGAGTTTTAAGTGGCTGTAGAAACCAAAAAACAAACAAACAACAACAACAACAAACTCATGGGCATATGCAGCTTGGGGTCAAAATTTTTACAAAGATGGGTCTAGAATAACAAAGGCAGAATTCTTCTCCAGGTTTGTGGTGCTTCTCATTCATCTGTTTGAGGAAGGTGTCAAAAGCAATGGGAACAAAATTAACATCAGTGCAACAGTATTTCATAGGTATTTCTAATAAGTTGTCTTCTGGCCAAAGCTTACAAATGCCATGGGATTAAAGAAAGATAGATGAACTCTTGGAGACAGATAAACTTTTTTTTTTAATAACTCCTTTGGTGGGGGCTCCTCACTGTGGTACAAAAGGCAGATATTACAGATTTGCGGCTTACCTGCTATGCACCTAGACACATTTCTATTTCTCAACCCTTGTTTTGTCATCTCTATAATGAACATAATGAGATACATGATGTACAATTGGGAGAATTAAGTATGTCTTTTGCAAACCTTTTAAAATCATGTGCAAATTCATCCAGATGGATCAGACTTAAATTTCAAGAGCAATATTTTAAAACATTTAATAAAAATAAATTAATTTATGATGGTGAAACAGAGGTACATTTCTTAAGTTATCAAAAGCAATTATTTATAAAAGGAAATGTTTGATAAATGTGACTACATTAAATGGACAGTTCTTCAAAATTCACTGAAAGAATGTGAAATGACTATTTATACACTGAAAAAAGATCTTTGCAGCATAAAGTACCAATAAAACATAAGTGTCATGCATAGATGCATAAGTCTAACAAATCAAGATAAAAAGGATAATAGAAAAATAGGCAAAAGACAAACAGAAATATCACAGGAAAGTGCTAGAATCTTTAGAGGTGGGACCTAGAGATAGGTCCTTAAGTCAAACTGCTTTTTCTTATTTTTTCAGTTTTTTAAAAGGCAATATTACATAGAATAATACTTTTTTTTAAAATCAGGGATTGTACTCAGGGGCACTGGACCACTGAGCCATATCCCCAGCCCTATTTTGTACATTCACATGCTATTAAATATATGAAATATTTTCAACTTATTAAGAAAATACAAATAGAGACCACAAGGAGATAGTATTTTATATTCTTCAAATGGGAAATATTAAAAAGTTTGATGGCAGAAATATTGTAGACACTTAGCTCATCAGCACCTAAGTGTATTTCTGGTAGAAACAGAAGCTGATGCATCAGTTTGACGTTATCTTATTAGATTGAACAGTCATTTACCCTGTGACCCAGCAATTCTCCTCCTAGGTTATATGACTCCACCCCAGACTCTTGAACCTAAACACCTAAAGACAAATACTACAATAGAATGCTCATGCCATCACTATTCACAGTACCAAATAGCTATTAACAGGAAAACAGGTAACTAAATTGGAGTGAAAGCTACTGAATCATTCAGTAGCAACATGCAAGACATATGGATAAATCCTATCAACATAAAATTAAGAAGAAGAATAAAAGATTGCATGGAAAATGATCAAAACTTTGTAAGACTAAAGAAACCATTTTTATAAACAGAGAAGTGAAAAAAATATTTAAAAGAGAAAATAAAGAAAGAAATAGAAAGATCAACTTCAATTTGAGACAACAGACATTTCAGGTGGAGGAGGAAGGCGTATGGGAGGTACCACACAGAACAAAAGAGGTTATTATCAATTTTCCAGTCTATGCATTGATGTACTAGTCAGATTTTGTTACTGTAATGAAATACCTGACTCCTCACATTTTTGGAGGCTCAAAGTTCAAACAGCATAGCACTAGCTCTGTGGTGAGGGCCGCCCTTTGGCTGAATCACCTCATGATGGACAGCAAGAGTGGGAGAGGATCAGAGCATGAGGTTACATCTGAGCCAGGAAACAGAGAGTGAGAGAAGCCAGAATTGTTCTTATACCAACCCTGCTCTGAAAACTACCAAAGTGTCTCTTGAGAACTATCTGATATCTTCGGTGACTTAAGGACCTATCCCTAGGTAGGTCCCACTTCTATAAAGATTCTAGCACTGCCTAATACCAGCACCCTGGGATGAAGCCTCCAACCATATAGACACTCAAACCATATCCTATTAAAGAAATTGCGAAGGATGTCCATTGGTATATGTTTCAAATAAACACACAAGTATGCACAGTGTGTTATGGATAAAGAATTACAATTAACGACATTCTCTGTATCTTCCTCAGAGTTTGTATCAATGAAGTTTGATTTAGTTGATTATAACAAATGCCCAAAATAACACTGCCTTAAAGATACAAGTTTTTCTTTTATATAAAATCTGTAAGAAAGTAGTTCAGGGCTGGGAGAGCAACTCTAAAATATAATGTCCTCAAGAACTTGATTACTTTGAGTTTATAGTTCTAATACTTGTGGTAGATAACTCTCAGGGTCTTGGTTCAAAATGGTGTAATCACATTGGCATTCCAGCAAGCATGATGGAGAAGTAGGGAAGAAAGGAACAAAATCACACTCCTATCTGAGAATTCAGTGCTGGCAACAGAAACTGTTCTATCTTCAGTATTCAGCATAGGAAATTGCTAAGTTTAAAGTCTTTAGAAGGACCAAATGAGTGGACATAAGCCAGGTCTCCAGAACAACTCTCAGAACAACTTATTATAAATAACCCACAAGGGAGCTACTACCTCTGAGGTTGCAGGTGAAGTCATAAATTTAAGAATACACAGCATACATTGATCCAGGAGTTAGGAAACTGGATTCAAGAAGTTGTTGACTCTCCATAACCTGAAGCAGGAGAATGGTCCCTGGAACATCGTTACAGAAATGTAACAACATTTTAATGACACAGCTGCATAAGAGATGATTTTTAAAGGAAGCAGAAGAATGATTTCTGCTTCTCTTCTACTTCCCAAACATGAGTACAACTAAATGAAGGAGTGTAACTTGAATTCACTCATTAGGTAATTCATGAAATGAAGATTTAACTTTCTTTTTCTCTAATTAAAAGAGGATAGAATGAAATTTCAAAAAAAAAATGCCCATCAAGTTTACTCCTTTCATTACCTAATATGCACATAACCTCATAGCTGAACTTCTGAATAGCAACTATTAGAATAAAAACATACTCATATGCAACATAATGCAATCACCATTCATACAAATACATGAACAATAACAATAAAAATGTTCTTAGCCTTTCTTCTCAAAGGAAATCTAATATGCTACCACTCCTTATATCTAGCATGTAGTAGTTTTCATTCTTCTTTTAAGTTAGTCAGTTCTACTTGGTATCAGGTTCTCTATATGAAACTAGTCTTTTAAATATATTAAGACAACCTATGAAAAATAGTGGAAAAAAGTGGAAGACAAAAAAGGGAAATTGGTTAATACATAGTTAAAGAGAGAAAGAAAATTTTGGTGCACTATTGATGAATTTACATTTAAGTTTTAAAATTTTTATTTACTTGGTGGCTCACTTCATCAAGTAAAGAACCCTTGCAAACTTCTCAAGTGGCAAGGATTCTTTACTTGGTGAAGTGAGCCACATTAACATTTCTTGACAGTCCTGCATGTTGATCTTCCAGAAGTTTTATTGTTGACTATGGAAGCAGTGTCAGGTACCCAAAAGATCTCTTCACTTGCAAACTCTTCCCTCTCCCTGCTGAGAGCCTTTCCTTGTCAGCATAACCAATGTTGCTTAGAGGGAGGACTCTCCATTGTGGAAATGGGCTTGCCTTGGACCCAGGTCATTTGCAGTGACATTGCATGAATGTTTGAGAGTTTTGATTTGAAAGGTGACCTTGCTCAGGGATTAGGGCAGATCCGGGTTCTCTCGGGATTCGGAGAGTATTTGGTACGCAGAGCCCGGTGGAGTGTGTGGATTTTCCCAGAACATGCGCGTAGAGTGCCGGTGAGAGTTCGGGAATAAAGAATTGCTGTTTGAATCTACAAGGCTGTGAGTGGCTCGTGATTTTGTGCCCAGCCAGACTGCAGCATCTCCCCATTGTTTTGCAGCAAAACTAGTTTTCTTGAACGTCATCATAAAAACAATTTCAGCTAACACAGTAATACACTTTTATTCTCTTTGTGGTTGAGTAGTATGAAGAACTTTGAATTCCAGATTGTAGTCTACTTCTAGTTCTTTAGAAATAATATTGTGTCTTTTTAATGAATGGGGGCATTCTTCCTTGGTATCTAGGACTGTTAAAGGATCAGGATCCAAAGTAATGAGGATGGGTTGACAGAGGTGTTTTCCAAAGCCAGTTTACTATGGACTAACTTCAAGATATCCTTTTTGTTAGAAGTGACCCTGTGACTAGGTCATTGGTTGTAGAAAGTGAATGTGAGTTTTAAAAGTCATATCTAGGTCTGGGAGCTAAGACTGTACATAATCCTTCCATTTTTGACCCGTATCTACTCTCTGACCACACTGCAACCATACAGATGACAATAGTGTCCTAAGTCTTTGCAAAGCAGTAACTTAGGAAGATTCTAGACCCCCAGCTTACCGTGTGGAGCAGAACTTCCCTAAAGACCTGGAATTATTGGAACTAATGGAACTGTATTAATCTTGGATCTGTTGCATAAACAAGAATGAAACTATTTTGTTCTCTATGTGATTTTATATTTGGCTCTTCTTGTTAGAGCAATCTTGCTGCACTTTACCCTACATAGACACAGAAAAAACATTTTGCAAGGGGGCCACTAAGTACAATAACAAGATATGTTAGATGGACTAAATTATCTAAGGGAGCTAAAAAGTTAGCCTAGCCTGAGGAAAATTTGGTGAAGATGATTTATTTTGTTTTCTCCCAGTTCTTTGCAGGTGGCATGCTTGGTTAAATTGGTGGTAAGGATATTCAGACTGTGCAAGGAAAGGCTCTTCTCATGTCTCAGATACGTAAAGAGTCTCCAAGAATATATAGTGCTTTATAAAATTTTACTCTTAAGCAAGAACTTTAGTTTTTACTCTGAGTAAACATGGAAGCCAGAGATGTGACTTAAGCCTACTGATATTTTACAAGGCTTACTATTTTTTTAATTTTAAAGCGTTTTGACATTTATTTTCTATTTTCAATGTTAAATTTGAATGCATATCAAAATATATTATATATATATATGTATGTATATATATATAGGTTTTATCCATACGTCCCTGAATTTACAAAATATATATTCATAGGACTCACAATTTACTCTTCCCTGTTTCAGATCCTGTATGTTTATGTAAGTTTTCACACTTAATTTCAAAAGTACATTCTTATGACTATTCATATATTCCATATTAATCTTAATTCTCTAACCCTAGCCCTAGTTCAGTACAAAATTTGATATTACCCTTACTATACCTGTGTATATAAAACTAACGTGAGGTATATTTATATACATGAATATGATTTTTTTTTTGTCTTCATACATGTACTTGGAGTAATGATGTCCATCTCAGTTCACCATCTTTCCTATCCTCCTGCCCCCTCCCTTCTAGTTCCTCCCCGTTGCCCTATCTAAAGTTCCTCCATTCCTCCCATGCTCCCTCCCAACCCCATTATGGATCAGCATCCTCATATCAGAGAAAACATTTGGCATTTGGTTTTGGGGGATTGGCTTACTTCACTTAGCTTAATATTCTGTAACTCCATCCATTAACCTGCAAATACCATGATTTTATTCTCTTTTAATGCTGAGTAATATTCCATTGTGCATATATACCATGGTTTATTTATGCATTCATCTACTAAAGGGTATCTAGGTTGATTCCACAATTGAGCTATTGTGAATTGTGCTGCTATAAACATTGATGTGACTGTGTCACTGTAGTATGTTGTTTTTAAGTCCTTTGGGTATAAACTGAGGATTGGGATAGCTGAGTCAAATGGTGGTTCTTTTCCAAGGAATTTCCATACTGCTTTCCATATTGGTAAGGCTTATTCTGTTCTATGGATTAAAAAAAAGGGGGGGGGGCAATACAAAAGACTAAAATAAGATTCAGAGTTTGTAATATCCAGAGTGTCCAGAAGACATAAAAATGACTCATCATACCAAGAACCAAATAAAAAATATATGAAATTGAATGAGGAAAACAATCATCAGATGCCAACACCCAAATAGCACAGCTGTTGGAATTATCTGAAAAGTATTTTAAAGCAGTCATCAAAAAATGCTTCAATAAACAATTACACACTTGAAACCAATGGGGGGAAATAGAAAATCTCTGTCAATAAATAGGAGTCATAAAGAAGAACCAAATGGAAAATTTAGAATGGAAAAATATACAATCAGAGTAAAAATCTTACTAGATGGCTCAGTAAGAAGAAAGAAGATGGCAGAGGGAAGACACAGTGAACCTGAACATGAAACCATAGAATTTACCCAATCTGATAATAGAAAGTAGACTTAAAAAATGACTATAGGGGGTGAGATGTAATTTGCCACCAAACAGGCTTTTTTAGAATTTGAGACTGATCTTGAAAAGATGTTGCTCATCATAAAGCATCTCTTTAAAAGAGTTACTGTCCTGAAATACTTCAGTTCATTTGTTTGGAGAGGTGTGTGTGTGTGTGTGTGTGTGTGTATTTTCTGGTGAAGACTGTTCTATGAAAGACACAATGTATTTCTTTTGAAAAGATTATGAAGATGAGCATAGAATGTTTAAGCTAAAAAATACTTTAAAGAAGCGTTTTTATAAGTTGTAAATTGTATAGTGCTAGGAATAAAATAATCGGATATTTTCATTCTGTTTGTTTGTTTATTTATTTATTTATTTATGCCAGGGGTATTGAACCGAGGGGCACTTAACCACTGAGCCGTAACCCTAGCCCTTTTTATTTTGATACAGGATCTCACTGTATTATTAGGAACTAAGTTGCTGAGACTGACTTTGAACTTGTGATCCTCCCGCCCCACCTCCTGAGTTGCTGGGATTACAGGTATGTACCACCACACCAGGATCAACCCCTTTATTTTATACATAAAGAATTTCAGGCCAAGAGAAAACAAAGTGACTTGCTTAAGGTCAACATTTGTTAATGATGAACTTGTCACAGGTCACCAGATCCAATAGCAGCCAGTAATCAATCTTTCTTCCATTAATAAAAATAATTTTTAAAAAGATATTATCCATAAAAAAGGGACATGTTTTTATTGAAGGTAACATTCAAGAGTTTATCAGAAGTCAATTTTTCAAAAACCCACAGCACTGGGAAAGATGCTGAAATACTATCAAAATACATCATTATAGCACCTTATAATGAAGGTTGCCATCGTCAATTAAAATACAAAATTTTTATCATCTAGAATAGACTTGCCTTACACATTGCCTCGTGGGCATTATGAAATTAGGGCTGATATAATATAACCTGGAAAGGTGGCTGTTATGTTCCTTTGATATTTTGTTCCTTGCAAAGTAAAAGAAAAACAAAACAGGCCTTTATCTGACTAGGAGACAGAAGGAGAAAAGGGGATTGTTCATGGCTTGCAAACAAAAGTGGTGGGGCAGGGCCCCCAGAGTAAGGGTCAGAAACAATCTCACTCCTTCCACAACTTTTATTTTCAGATTTCAAGTGTGATTCTCTGCACTTTTCATTACCCATTATGCCCTTTAACAGCCCCCTCCCGTCCATAAATAGAAACAAACTCAATTTCTGGTCTAAGTGCATGCTGAGAAAGTTCCATTGTCACCCACTGCAGATAGAGCAATGAATATTTTGCAAGGGGATGGGGAACCCATGCCTGTGTATGAGAGAAAACCACAACCCCTAAAGGAACCTGTAATCGTGGGCCTTGTTGTATGGCACCTGGCATATCAGCAACCACCCAAAGGCAGGAGTTTGTGATTTTAAAGCCTGGGAGCAGTGCTGCTTGGTTCCGCAGATTAGAGGCCAGGGTATGTTGGACTGGATTAAACCAGAAGAGGAATCTGTTTATCCCCTCAGCTTTAAACACCAATAAAAAGCAGTGTTCCTCTCTTGAAGGTGTGAAATGCAAAGCAAGCTCCCTGTTCCTTTTCTCTCTCTTGGTGGCATTTGAAAGTGTAAAGCTTTGAATACCAATTGCTTGAACTGGACATATGTGAATCTCTTCTAATCCTACTAATCCTGTCCCCAAGTGCTTCTTTGTATGTGGAGGCAGCACACATAGATCTAAGTGAAAGTGGCTCTAATCCTGGAAATGTGGAAAAATGTCCCAGTGTGAGAGAGGCGAAAGGGAGAGTCCCTGGCAGAGGGACCTGCTGAAGAAGCTATTGTGTCGGTTCAAGGAAAAAGAGGGGGGACTGGGGCTGGGGAGAAGATATGAAGGAGCCCTCTCACCTTTTCTGAGCTCCTGGGAGGAGAGCAAACCCACCCAGCTGGAGTCTGCCCATGCAAACAGCCCTTGGTGCACTTGAGCAAATTCACAGAACGGAGACAGTTTCCAAAGGCTGGGAAATTCCCCCAGCAGCTGCTTTCAAGGGCTTGAACCCAGCAGGCCAGGCCCCCAAGACATGAGGGCTTCATTATGTTCCAGAATTTCCTTTAAACCAGGCGCTGGCTGTTTACAGATTTCTGAGTTGTTGCTCTCACTCCAATGGGGAGGTAGTGGTGGTGGTGGTGGTGGTGGTGGTGGGGTGTGTGTGTGTGTGTGTGTGTGTGTGTGTGTGTGTGTGTGTGTGTTTGTATGTGTGTGTGTGTGTGTGTGTGTTTGTGTGTGTGTGTGTGTGAATTTTGATAGAAAAAGCAGGAGATAGAATAACCCCACAGACTCAGCCTTGTCAAGATTTTTAAAACAGAAGTCAGAGACACAATCTAAGTTTCTAATTTTTTTTTGTTTTGCTGGGGCAACTTAGGAGTCTCGGACATCCTGGCTGTGATTGTCAATAAAGAGGCTCGGCAGCTTTTGAACTTTCTAAAGGAAACGAGGCTGTAGTTTCTTCCTGGTGAAGAATGCATGAGTCCATCCATTCACAAATAATAACTTTTGCAAACAGACTATTTTAAACTTTGTGGAATATTTAATTACTGATTTTTGAAACATGTTCCACAGGCAGAATGCTGATGAGGAATGAAAATGTTCCATTTTTTTGAATTATATTGAACTTTCACATTTTATAAACCTAGTGAGAAAGATACTACCTTTTCTGCTCAGTGGAAAAGTTATTCTAATTATATTAAATATGATTTATTTATCTGAATGGATATACTTTTTTTTCAACTCAGCCTGGAATATTTTAAAAGAATTATTAGCACAATACACCAGTCAGGTAGTTACTACAATTAAAAGTTGTATCATGAGATGTAATTTAAACCCTTGTCTTTTCTACTTTGAGTCATCTTTGGTTTTGTTCATTCATTATTACTAAAAAAAAATTATTAACAGCTATTAAAAGCTGTGTGAAAAGTGTCAGGCAGGAAAATTTTTCAAAACACAGGACCTGGTAGGAAAATGGCTTTATTATATTTAATATAGAATGAGAAGGTTAGTGGTGCCATAAATATAATGGAAAAAAGAGTATGCCTGCAATCCCAGTGACTTGGGAGGCTGAGGCAGGAGGATTACAAGTTCAAGACCAACTTCAGCAAATAAGGTCCTAAGTGACATAGTGAGACCCTGTCTCAAAACAAAAAATATAAAAAGGGCTAGGAATGTGGCTTGATGGTAAAATGCTCCTCCCATTCAACCCTAGTACAAAGAAAAATTTAGAAAAAGAGTATTCATTATAATACAAACTGTGTGTGTGTGTGCGCGCATATGTGTATCCACAAAAATATCCAATTTCTCCCACACTTGTGAGAAGTTCAGAGTTTTGAATGAAAAAGGGGCTTTGATAATGTAAAGAAAACAGAAACAAACAAACCCAACTCCCCAGACTGACTTCAAAGATTTAAATTATGTTACTTACAATGTATCCATTACTATTCTATGGGACTTCCAAATATTAATTCATTGGAGCACCATAGTAGCTCTAAGGGGCAGGTGGGTGCTTGTAAAATTTTAAATTTCTGCTCATCTGGAAAATGGGAGTAGGACATATTAATTGGCCCAGGAATGTGGTCCTTGAGCCACACTGGGACATACCCAGGCAGGCTGGCTTCAGGTTGTGCTTCTGACCTCTCTTTTGGCTGCCTTTCCTACCAACACCCTGTTCTGAACACATTCTATCTCAAAAGTACAACAATGGAGTCAAACAGAAATAAAATGCACTTTTAAGGTCCTTCATTGCAAGAGAAGGGAAAGCCAAATCAGGACAACGATGGCTGAATCTTCCAGTAACAAATTCTAGCACACATGTGAATCTCAGTGAACTAAATAAATACCTGCATGATTTGCAGAACGGAAATCACTCTGAGAAAGCTCCTAATGAAATAGTTGGAGTTCAGACCACAATTTTTCTGTAGATCCTAGAAACCTAAGGATGATTTCTCAAATGTGTATTTTTAAAAGATCCCCACAAGGTGGAGTAGAAAATTGAGACAGTTATTTGGAATAGATTTGTGGCCTTGGAAGAGGTTTCCTCAGTCTTTGCCTCTATTTCCCCATGTCTTCAATCTTGAAGGTCCAGTCTACTTCTAAAATACTTGTGATTCTCTAACTTTCAAAAATTCAGACAGCATCAACAATCAACCAAGTAGTGCACAAATAGAGGGCTCATGGGGTTAGCAGACCATAAGTTAAATGTAATTGACCTTCGGATTCAATTACTTGTGTCACATGCCATTTGTTCCCCCTTCACCTCACATCTTGTTAACCCACCTTTTCCATTGCAGCTGGTAAGCAGCTTCTCCCCTGGGCATCTCATACCTTTCACAGCTCATGCTTTGCACAGAGGCTTCTAGGATGCCAAAAGTGGTCTTGTACATGTGTAGGCCTGGAATGGGAAGGTACTCGCCTGCACCCAGTATCCCTGGATCAAAGAAGCACCAGAGTCAATGGTTACCTACCTCCTCTTCTGTTCCTAGACAGATAATGTTGAAGGTGTTTTATATAGCTTTTTAGGGATCCTGGCCAGACAGAGCTCCAGGTATCTATAGTCATGACCAGCTGGACAATATGCCCTTGTATGGAGGTTGAAGACACACTACTCTAAAATATGACTGTGGGCAACCAAAATATGCTGCCTCAATATGTACCTCCTTGCATATCAATGATTTTGAGCTGCTATTTTTTGAGGAACTGCAGACATAGATGTATTTCTGAAGAGTTGCTCTTTTGTAAGCAAAATTTATATCTAATAGGAAATTTTTATTAATGAATGTACCTGAGCCAGAAGAGAGTTGATCCAAGATGACTTTTATCACCTGAGAGATTTTATCTGCATAACTGGGCTGCCTATTTATTTATCCTACATTCCCTTTCTGTTCCCTCCCGTAATCTCAGACCTTAGAATCAACAAACCACAACTCCTTTCTATGGAGCAGGATGATGTATAAGTCTCAATTATCTGGCAACTTCTTTGAGTCTCACATTATTATGTTTATCTCCTGTTAATCTGTCTTATGTTAGTTTAATCAGAACAGCAAAATAATCCAGAAGGATAGAAAGAAGTAATTCCCCCTCCCCACGTACACACTCCACACTCATATCAGCTTTCTTTCAATCTTGTTTTATTCCTCTTATTCTGTATTTCCATTTCCTAGTTCTTCTCCAAATATACTATTTATCCACAACTTCTTGTCTGTATACAAGTTCTAATCTTAGGTCTGTTTTCTGGGACAATCCTGGTTAATATATTCCTTGAAAAAATTCAATAACACTATTAATAGGTATGTGGTGACAGTGACTTCCTTCATAAACTGGTCAGTCCTGGTGTAAAACTCTATGTTTGATACTGCCACATCTGAAGAAGGTATTAACAGGCACAACTGGTCCAGGAGGTAACAGCCAGAATGCAGAAAAATGGGAAGCTGTCCCATGGTACCTAGCAAGTTGAATCGGCAGAATAGCATTCATCAGAAAGTGTGATTTATAGTGTTAATATTAGAAGAATGTTTCTATGGTCAGTGAGTGGAAGCAACTTTAGAGAAGCAATCTTAGAAGAAAATTTTAACAGAAGCTAAAAAAGGTGGGGGGGGTGGACAAATTGCTTCAGCAGGCAGCACCGTTTCTCAGTGAGAAGGAGTAAACACTTCTTGGCAGAAAAATTCATAAAGGGAACTAGCTCTCAAGATAAAGTACCCAGTAGCTTTCATCCCAACCTGACCTAGTTGATGTAAATCTGGCCTGGGTTCTGACATCTTTTTACAGAACACACACAAAAATTTTAACATTGCTAAAAAAAAAAAAAAAAAAAAAAAAAAAGAAAAAAGAAAAAAAAAGTAAAATGAGAGCAATTTTTACTATTAAAGAACAAGAGAAAAATGAAATTAATTTTGGAATGAGCTAAACTCACACTTTCAACAAATAGCATAAATGGCAAGAACTGTCAAACCCAACTCACTGATGAGAAGGGCTTTGGACATGAAGTATTTGCTGGGCACTGGTTGGAGCTTACTCACCTGACTGCATTGATGGAGATTCTGATAGAATTCTAGCACACAGAGGGATGTATTGAGAATCGAAGGGCAAGAGGGTTCTCCTAAACTACCTCCTCACTCCAACTTTTTTTTTCACTTGCTGTTCACAAGAGCACTGTGACCCAGATGAGGAAAGGGACTTGGCAATAAAATCTAGTTTGTGACTTGAGTGGTGACAGTCTATTACTAAGTGAAAGTTCATTCTGCCTTCATGTTAAAATAAATGTGATAATGCTTCTTTAAAAATATTTCTCATGTAAAACCATGCTTAATTAGGCACAGGAGAGCCGTTAAAAATGTAATAAGTAAGAAAGCGATATTGATTTTTTATTATCAACTTAATTGTTGATTCTAACATGTCAAAATTGAAGCAGTCTTCCACTGTAATGTCTAATGAATTCCCAGATCAAACAAGATCTTGCTAATTACTAAGTTAATGAGGACAAGATCACAAGCAGAGTCACGTTTGTAACTACATGTTTCAAAGCATCTTGAAGCAAAATAAGATCCCAATTTGTGGCTCTAATACTATAAAATTGGCCTTTTTTCCTTCAGAATATATCAAGGAAGCAGATTTTGTGTGCTGCACACTATTAATAATATACAATTCAGGCAACATGATTCTTTAGCAAATTAAGAGTCTCACTACAAATTATAGCAGAAAACTTAGCTCATCATTAACTGTGTAAAATATGTTTAAAGAAAGAAAAATATGACATTTAGGGAAGGAAATAGAATTAAAAGCCAATGGGCATTAATTTTCTCTCCAACATGCTCCTTACATGTCGACAGAGGAAAGTGGCTTACAGAGAGTTTGAAGCCCCTGCATCCTGGGTGTTCCCTGCCTACATCTTCTTTTGGTTGTGTCTGTGAGGATGAGGGGACACTGACCCTTATCCAGGAAGCTTAGGCTTTTTGTTTTTCCTAAGCAAAAATTCACCAACAATCTGGAATGGTTTAATACCCCTGTTGGTGTTATTTGGGTATTTCTCAGAAATGTTAATGAACAATTCCTTTTGGCACTTTAGGCAAACACAATCTGGTGGTGTTATTTGGGCATTATTCACACTTGCTAATGATTGACTCTCTTTGGCTTTTCTATGCTGGAGCCAAACCCATGATGTCATAAGGGCCTGAAAAGCAAGTAACTAGCTCGCCATAGGTAAAACTTTTCAGACAATTTATCATCCTGAGATTTAAACTGCCTAGGCACCTGCTACTCAAAGCAGAATGCTGCTAAATGGAGCAAAACAAATGTTGGCTACCTTCATCAATGCCACCATCTTGATTGTATGCATGCATTTTCCAGGCATGCATTTGAGTGAAGTGCTGCATTAAATACATTACTAGGAAAGATAAACAGAATCCTCGACCTTCTAGGGTTGCATAACTTAAAAGTTAGTGTCAGTAGAGATAAATATATTAATGGTTAAATGTAAATATACCTAGCTCAGTCCGGTGCTTCCCAGACAGGCATGCAGGGGGAAACACTTCAACTTCATTGAGCACTTGAAGTCAGAACAAGCAAGTGTATTTCTCCATTTTCCTCAGTTTTCTAGAAGAGGAATTGAAGAATTTTATAAAATTTGTGTTTGGTTATTTCCCAGGACTCTAGGCTCTGTGACCATAGTTTGATTTAGCTATACACAGAACTCAACGATTATATTAGATTTACTTAAGGGTGAAGTTCTTTTATTATTAGTTTTGCATTAGTTTTGCAAGTCTGCACTGTTTGACCTCTTCACTCTCTCAGAGGTACATACACCCTCTCTTTCCTGCCTCCCCAACCCCAGTGCCTTTATTTGTCTGAGAGGAAATATTTGGCGGAATGTGAATTTTGCACACATTATACCTCCATGTTACTTTTGTGCTTTGGGCATTTGTTGCCAGGAAATGGTTCTGAATTATTCTGGTGAAATTTCAGCTCTGGAAGGGTCGGCTGATCCTGCTCCCCCTGCCCTGGAGGGGCGGGGTGGGGGGCTCAGTGCTCTCAGATGTAGCGGAACCAGCAGGGAGCTAATCCCCTCTACAAACACATCCTCTCCTGACCTGTGAAGGCATTGGAAGCAAGGGCACAAAGTTTCTTTTGAAGCTTTCTTTATCTGTGTACCTCACTAGGTTCTGGGCTTTGTAAGGAGTGTTTCCAGTCTGGCAAACTGGGAAGATGCTCCAGTTGGCCAGTTTTTGATTCCAGCAGGTTTCAGTATCAGCTCTCAACACGGAAGTGTTAGTTATGTGAAATCTAGAATTGCACATGCCCCTTTTCAAGTTATTAAAAATAAATAAATAAATAAAAGAGACCAGTTTAAATAAGGTTGACATCTGGGCTAAATAAGATTAAATTATATTAATCAAATAAGATTATATTATATTAATCAAAATATTAAGTAAATAATAGTCTGGGAAGTAACTTGGGGGAACAGTGTTTCTCCATATCAAATATATTGGAATATGAAATTATTGAATCATTTTAAATTTTATCAGAGATAGTAATTAGATTGAGCAAAATGGTGAAAGCCTTACAGTATTCTGAATTTAATAAATCTGGTTACTTGGGCTGGGGATGTGGCTCAAGCGGTAGCGCGCTCGCCTGGCATGCGTGCGGCCCGGGTTCGATCCTCAGCACCACATACCAACAAAGATGTTGTGTCCGCCGAGAACTAAAAAAATAAATATTAAAAATTCTCCCTCTCTCTCTCCCTCCTCTCTCACTCTCTCTTTAAAAAAAAATAAATAAATCTGGTTACCAATGGAATTACTATCATTTACTTCAAGGAAGACCAATAAATTCTGCTGGCATTTTCCAAAACTTGATTACAACTGGGGCAGCGGGGAGGGAAGGTGTTTTATACCCAAATCCATTTGCTTTGTGACATATTATTACCAATTCCTTATGACATTCTTCAAGCATTCACATAATATTAGCTCTGAAGCAATTCATTCATGCAACTGCAAGACATAAATTAGTGAGGGCAGCAAATTGTGAGGTCCAGATACATGAAGAATCTTTGTGGAATAAGGAGTTGTTTACTATTTTTCAAATTGTAGTATGAATTTATAAAGATGGTCATGTCTTCATGTGTCATGACAGCCATTCAAATACACTGTTAAAACTCAGTGAAGAGATGATGATGATATCAGTCATCAGGTGATGATGATGTCAATCATTTTTGTCAAATCGGTTTCTGATGAGGAAGTTTAGGTAACTTACTTAGTTCAAAGATAGAAAAGTGACCATGCTGTCAGAAATAAAATTTAGACTAAACTCCCTATTCCAGAGTCAAATACAGTGCCAACACTTAAACCCTGGCCTTTATAAATGTCAGCTGAGCCCTGAAGTTAAAAAATATTCATGGTCGTAGCTATGTGGTCCAGTGCTCGCTTCCTATGCATGAATCTCTTGGTTTGATTCCCACTGCTGTAAAAATAAATAAATAAAGAGATAGATAAACAAACAAACAATTTATTTATTTCAGAGCATGTAGCAACAGACCCTATTCTTCTAGAGTATTCTTCAGAGCTTTTCTTTACTAAAGACAAGGCACAGTAATACTTTATATTTATGTAGTACCTCCCAAGTCATTTGTGAATATTATTAGTCTTTCCTGACAGTTGAAGCTGGATGTTCATAGAAAGATGTTTCCTGAAGTCTCCACACCTGCTGAAGAGAGGGTAGTGCCCACCTTCACTGATGCCAGGGAGGTGGGTGATTTTCTTTAGGTTGCAGTTTCAGGTGAAGCCATTTGCTGGTGGTGGAGTCACTTATAGAAGGTAGGATTAGAGGGATTCCAAGTTTCCCTTTTCACTGGAGGCTCCTGGAAGCTTCTTAGAACATGGAATGTTATCCGAGTAGGCAATCTCTGCCAAGTTCCAGAAGAAGGAGAGCATGTGTGGCTCTTAACCTCTGCTGCTGGAAAAGTCTATACGTGTCATTTCTGATTGTTGGTTTACTTTAACATAAAAACAGTTAAACTAAGGCAATATATTAAATATTAACTGGACAGTCACCCAGGATAGTACAAGAATTTCCAATACAATTTTATATTCCTAGCATCTAATGCTTAATGAGATTCTCTTAGACCAGGTCAAAAGAGTCAAAAAGACAATTCTTCATGGTTTCAGGCGCTACAGTTAAAATTGCTGTGCATCTTAGAAATAACGGTTGCTTCCTTTCAAGGTGGAATAGCGTTCTCTCAGTAGTCCCAAAGGAAACACGTTCCTTGGCCTTGCCTGTCATAAAGCAGAGATTCAGGACTTATCTTTAAAAAGTGTTTTGCTTTCTGAGGTTGGTATTCAAGAACTTCTTGAATGTTCTAAAATAATCCAAATTTGAAATCGTTGAAGATACATGTGGTGTCCAGAGGCTGAGAGAGCTCAGTTTTCTTCCACCCTTGGGAAAAGTGCTAGTTCAAGTGCATCCTGTCAGGAGCCCCTGGGAGAACCTCCTTCCACCTGTCTGCTATTGCATCTGTGCAGGTGCTTTAAGAGGCTCTAAACTGACTTTGTCATCTATTCTCTGGAGTAACCAGTCACTGGTCTGGTGACACAATAGGCAAGATAGTAATGGAATGGTAAACATAACCCTGAGCTACTGGGCCTTTACTAGGGGTCTGTCCACACCAGCCTGAAAATCCATCCTGTTCATTTTTTCCAAACAAATCCATTTTGCAGTGTTTTTTCTTTTTCTTTTCGTTCTTCTTCCTTCTTTCCTCTCTTCCTTCCTCTCCTTTACCTCTATTTCCTTTCAGCCCTATCCCCATTCAGCTTGTATATTTTTGTGAGCTTGGCTCCCCCTCTTCTACTAAGCTTTTTTCTCATAATGCGAGAGACAGAGAAGGTCAACAGTGTTTGTCTTGCAGGTTTTCTCCTGTCTCCATTTGTCATTCCTTTTTCCCAAGGAGATGGAAGTGAAGAAGAGAGAGACACAGACAGAAAGAGGAGAGCAAGATGTAAGCTGGCCAGATAAGACTGTGAGTGGTCCTTCTGAATGGGGTCCAGGGCTGACAAGGCAGCCTCCTTACTGCAGCCCAAGAAAGACTTGATCATGAGCCACTCTGAGAAAGGGTGTCCCACTAATTACACATTAACCATGTGTATTGAGTAGAAAGGAGCAGATACAGACTGCAGACATTTCTGCAGCCCAATAGAATGAGAACCTCTTCTGATCCAGTCAAAAGAACATTTTTTGAATCAAAGTGGCCTTATGAAAGTCAAAGGAAGACTTTTGTGGTCAAGTGCTACCAATGAGGCCACCAACCTGACAAAGAGGGAGAGCAAAGAGGGATATCGGAAATTGCAAGAAGAAAAGAATTCCTTTCCCATCTCTTGAATGTCCCAGCAAAGAGACTGGATTATGGAAGAAAATGCCTGGAACTCTATATTTTGGCTGCTCTCAAAACCATAAGCTCCTCTTCCTCCTCCTCCTCCTCTTCCTCCTTCTCTTCTTTTTCTTTTTCTTTTTTTGTACTAGGGATTGAATCCAGGGGTGCTAAACCACTAAGCCACATCCCCAGCCCTTTTAATATTTTTATTTAGAGACAGGATCTTGCTAAGTTGCTGAGGCTGGCTTTGAACTTGCAATCCTCTTGCCTCAGCCACTGGGAATATCAGCTGTGCTCCACCATACCCAACTCAACTTCTGCTTTTCCTAAATGTTTGCTGACTTTTAAGTTCTACTGTTCTTTTTTCCTTACCATAAAAGATAAACACTAGATCTTTTTTCTGTAGTTTCTCTTTTTTACGCTGGCAAAATATGCATGGTGTGAAGCACATCATTTTAACCATTTTTACATGTACAACACTGATATGTAGTACATTCACATTTTTGAAAAACCATTGCCACCATCCATCCGCAGAACTTTTTTGTCATTCCTGACTGAAACTGTACCCATTAAACAACATACCAATCTCCCTTTACCCCAATCCCTGGCCACCACCCTTCTACTTTCTGTATCATCTACTCTGGGGCTGAAAGCTGTAAGCATCTGTATCTATCATGAACCTTCTGTACCTATCATAGGGTCTGAAAGTCGTGAATCCATTTCAAGGGTTACAGGCACTCCTATAATGAAAGACAGGCTAGCAAGAGAAAAGCATAACAAGTTTACTTAATCCAAATTTAATGTGACTCAGGAGACTTCAGAAATGAAGACCCATAGACTCAGAGAAAACTGTTTATTTTTATGCTTAAGTTTGATGAAGAATGGAGGGTTATGTAGTGATGTGATTAGATAAAAGAGCATGATCTACTGGTAACAAGACGAGAGGGGATGCCGATAGTCATAGCAGTTAGCATTTAACAGCAAGGCCTGGCTGATAGATTCTTTTTGGCCTCTCTGGGTAGCATTCCTTTATCCCTGATATGAGACAGGACCCCTGTAGATGAGAGCTTTGAGAGAGAGGGGAGAATAGAGAGTGAACTTTCTAGATGTTTTTGGTTTGCTGCAGATAATAGTTTCAGTTTCTATGATTTGCTTCAGGGAAGAGGAATTCCAATTTTTATGACTTGCTTTGGGGGAAGAAGAATAGTGAAAGATAGGGGGTGGGATGGGGGCATGGGGGTGGGAGGGTGGCAGGAGAAGTTCAGAGAGACCATTCAATGTCCTACAGTTCCAAGCACTCAGCAAGCCATGGTGCTGTACTTTGAGTGGCCATGTTCTGAGCCCTGATACCATCAATTTGATTACTCTAGGTATCTCGTATAAGTTGAACCACACAATATTTATCTTTGTGACTGATTTATTTCACTTTGCATTATGTTTTTAAGATGGACCTATTTTGCATTATGTGTCAGTATTTCCTTTCTTTGTAAGGCTGAAAACTATTCCATTGCATATATATACCACATTTCATCCATCCATCCATCTGTCTATCAACAATTAGGTTGCATCCATCTTTAGATAATTGTGACTAATGCTGCTGTAAACATGGGTTTATAAATATCTCTTTAAGTTCTTGCTTTTAATTCTTTTGGACTTATACCTAAATGGGAATTTCTACATCATTGGATCATATGGTAATTCTGTTTAATGTTTGAGAAACTGCAAAGGGGTATTTTACAGTAGTCACAGCATTTAGTCTTCCCACCAATAATGCACAAAAGTTCCAATTTCTATTTACCCTTGCCAACACGTTTTTTTTTCCTTAATGATAACTGTACTAATGGGTATGACATGATATCTTATTGTGGTTTAAATATGCATTTTTCCAGATGATTAGTGATTTGATAATCTATTCATGTGCTTACTGGCCATCTGTATATCTCCTTTGGGGAAGTGCCTCATTCCAATTTCTTGCCCATTTTTGAATTGGGTTGTTTTTCTTTTAAGTTTCGGGAGTTCTTTATATATTCTGGGTATTAACTCCATATCAGGTTACACAATTTTCAAATATTTTATCACATTCCATGAGTTGCCTTTTCACTCTATTGATGTTGGCCTTTGATGCACAAAATATCTTTATTTTGCTAAAAATATGATTCATCTATTTTTCTTTAGCCTATATTTTTAGTGTCATTTCCAAGGAATCATTGCCAAATTCTATGTCATGAAGTTTTTCCCCTCTTTTTCTCCAAGAGTTTTATAGTTTTAGCTTTTACATTTAGATCTTTGATCTATTTTGGGTTTTGTATATAATATAATATCAGGGTTCAACTTTATAGATAGACAGATAAGATCAAGTTTTCCCAACAATGTTGAAAAAACTGCCCTTTTTCTACTGAATCATCCTGGTACCCTTGTTGAAAATCGTTTGACCATATCTAAGGGTTTATTTTTTTAAATCTTTTTATTTTATTTGTTTATCTGTTTTTATATGAGTACCACATTGTTTGACTTTGTAGTAAGTTTTGAAATCAGGAAGTGTGAGATCTTCAACTTCGTTCTAATGATATTAGGTCTTCCAATCCATGAACAAGATGTCTTTCCATCTTTTGGTGTCTGCTTTATTTTCTTTAAGCCACATTAATAGCTTTCAGTGTGCAAGTCTCACCTACTTAGTTGAAATTTTTCTTAAGTATTTCATTCCTTTTGAGCCAATGTAAATGAAATTATCTTAATTTCCTTTTTAGATTGTTTATCTAATGGTTTTTAAGCATGAAAAAAATATATTTTTTTTGAGAGAGAGAGAGAAAGAGAGAGAGAGAGAGAGAGAGAGAGAGAGAGAGAGAGAGAGAGAGAGAATTTTTAATATTTATTTTTTAGTTCTCGGCGGACACAACATCTTTGTTGGTATGTGGTGCTGAGGATCGAACCCGGGCCGCACGCATGCCAGGCGAGCACGCTACCGCTTGAGCCACATTCCCAGCCCTAACATGAAAAATATAGAACCAAATTTTCACCCAAATCTCATGCCAAAGAGGCTGGCACATTGAAGAGTGGACCAAGAGGCTAACCAGAAACCATTCTCCAGCCCTGTCCTCCCAGCAGACCTCACTATCTGGTGTTGAGCATACCATACTCCTGGGGGCACAAAGCCACTCAAAGAGATATCAGATTCAAAGGGATTTTTTAAAAGTCTAAAAATATTAAGTTATCACTATCATATCAGGAAAGTAGTTCATATTAACAGTACTTAACAGGTTACAAAAGCAATATTAACCTGAAAATAAAACATTCTGAAGTTAAGAAATTTCCAAGAAGTTGTGAAAGAAAACTAATTTACATATTACAGTTTTCCAGTGAATGTTACCATAACCTTGCAAATAAGTGTAGAAATGAGTAATTGTTATAGTTTGGATGTGAAGTGTCCCCCAAAAGTTGATATGTAAGACAATGCAAGAAGGTTTACAGGTGAAATGATTGGGTTATGAGAGCCTTAACCCAATCAGTAAATTAATACCCTAATGGGGATTAACTGAATGGTAACTGTAGGTAGGGTGTGTCTGGAAGAGGTGGAACACTGGGGGAGTGACTTTGGGGTGTGTATTTTGTATCTGGTGAGTGGAGTCTCTCTCTCCCTCTGCTTCTTGACGTGATGCCCTGAGCCACTTTCTGCAGCCACACTCTTTGGCCAAGATCTTCTGCTTTACATAATGTTATGTCTGAGTGGGATAAAAAGGGTGGAGACATGTTCGAAGATCACAAGAATTCGAGAAATGAGAATGAAGAAAGATAAATTCTGATCAACCACGTTTGCAGAATTGGTTAGCCACAGAATGGTTGACAGGTTTTCAATATGACCTAAGTGGGGCAGAAACCGGGTTGAATATCAGAAACAAGTTGCTGTGATTGAAATTTATTGCCTGTTCTGGGATCAGACACTTAACTTGTCTGGAGTCCTCTCATTCAGGCTGAAGAATCTGACTTCAGCTAATAACTGCTCATCTCACGTGAACCTTTAATGTGACCTGGCAATTCCACTCTTTTTCATTAGTGAATTTTCTCATCAACTTTCCTAGACCATTATTATATATATTCTCTATTGTCTTTTAATCTCCAACACTTTCTTCTTACCCTCACTCTCAGCTTGCTTTGCTGAGGTAAAGCAAAGAATTCAGAAAAGAAGGTCCAAAGCTCTTCCACACATGTGCCCATTTGTGAAGGGTGAATGTTTTCTGCCCCTATTCAAGGCCAGACCCTCCCAGGGGCACAGGATCCCATCCACTCTTAGCGGCTTAGGATGTTATCCCTGCAATTCTTTCCCCTGTCTCTTCTTCCTTGTTTTATTCTCTACCCAGTCACCCTGAAAACATACAATGCTACTTTTCGTTCCTTCCTTCCTTCCTTCCTTCCTTTCTTCCTCCTTATTTTCTTTCTTTCTTTTATTTGCACCCCTTTTTAAAAGTTACTGCCTGTTTTTAAATTCTCAGTCACAAGGGGAAAAAAAAAATGTCACTGCTCTCGTCACTCTCCCCTCACATTAAGATCTCTTGAATATATTTCAGCCAAGTGCTTGTCCTTGAACCTCATCAAAACCACTGTTACCAAGGTCACTATGAAACTGGCTTTTCTAAGTCCAGTGGTCATTTCTGCATCTTCCTTTTTCTGACCTCATGAGCAGCCTCTAACCAAGTTGATCATCCTCATTTCATTTAGCACACTCTGCCCTGGGCTTCCAGGATACCACACTGCCCTGGGTTTCCCCATGTCTCTAGTTGCTCCTTCTCAGGGCAGGGGTGGTGGGGGTCTTCTTCAGGTTCTGTTCACTATCCCTCCCTCTAAAATGAGTACCTGGACTCATTCCTTGTCCTACTCCCTCAAGATATTCAAGTGTATTCCCTTAGTGATCTCAATTGTTTCATGGCCCCTTAGCCCCTTGCCATATGTACATACAACTGCCTATTTGTCATCTCCCTTGGATGTGTGATGGACATTGCAAATTCAACAGGCCCCCAAATGCATCTCTCAATTTCAGGGCAAAGCCTGCTGTTTCTTTAATCATTTCCTTCTCAATTAGGAGAAGCTGATATTTCTCAAATTATAGAGAATTTATTCCTCTAGTTTCTTAGGTCAAAACTTAATACCATCAATGATTTCTCTGGTCCTCACATGCCTCACATCCAGTTCCTTAGCAAATTATGTGAGCTGTACCTCTCAGTTCACTTAGACTGTGACCACTTCTTATTCCCCTCTTGCCACCCTGGTGCAAGCCACTGTTTCTCCCATGAACTATTTATTTTCAACATACCAATCGCAGTGAACCTGGAAAGATACAAGCTTTCCCCATCCAAAACTCATATTATGATGTGTATGTTTCTCTTTATATAGATGATATTTCAATACAAATATTTAAAAAATCTTTTAGTGGTTTCGCATCTCATTCAGAATTACAAATGATTCCTCTGCACTCCAATCTCTCTGTACTCCACCATGTTACATCTCTGAACAAGCTTCCTACTATGTTGGTCCTTGTTCATTCAGCCTCAGTTATAGTGGTCTTTTTACTGCTCTTAGATTGAGCCAGGTGCATCTATGCCTCAGGGCTTTTGTACCCACAGTTCTCTCTGCCAGGAGCTCTTTTCCCTCAAATATCACTGTTGATTATCTCAAGTCTTTCAGATCTTAAGTCAAGATGTAACTTGATGAGAACTTCTTCATCCATTCAGTGAATCATTTCAATGTGAGACTTTACATGCTGTATTCTCTTTTCTGATTTTTTCCTTCCTACACACTTATTGCCGCCTTTCATAGTACAGATTTCTATATTTATCTGGCCCATAACGATCTCCCTTACTAGAATGTAAACATGAGGGCAAATATTTCTGGCTGTCTGCTTGAGTGCTCTATCTCCTTCATCATCATGGCAAACATTCATTTATATAGTGCTTAACATTTGTCAATTTACTGGCCACTAATAAGTACCACTTCAGATGACACACACATAAGAGGAAGAGGCAATGTAATCAAAAAGGTATAGACTGGAGAGATGCAGTCACAAGCCAAGGAATGCTGACAGTCTCTCTGACCCCTTCAAAATCAGATTTCAACAAATGGCAGTGGATTGCCTCAGTGGTAACCTGATCACAGCTGCCATTCCAAATACAGTGTCTTTATAGCAAAAGATAATCACAGATTATGGATTTGCCAAGTGGGTCATTCTTGATTTTATAAGTAGGGAGAATAAAAAAATGCCATGACCAGTGCAGCCAAACTTGCAGGTTCTGGTGAGGGGCGAAGGGGGAAAAATAAAGACTCACAGAGAGAGAAAGAGAGAGAGAGATTTTGAAGATAATGCTGGAGTGCAGCTCTCTGATGGAGAAGCATATATAGAATTATGCCAGCAATGTTTATTTATTCATGTCTCATTATCAGATTAAAGACTATGCAAGCATTATTCTTTGTATTCAGTAAAGTTACAGAAACTAGAAACATCTATGTAGCTTTTCCACAGTTGCAATCTACAGTTGCAATGTGCAATGTTAGAAGCTTTGTGTAGTGCTCAAGAAAGTCCATTGTTTAAAGTTACCATTAAGCAGACAGGCTCAGTAATAACAGAGCTGGTGAAACATTGTGGGTTGTTTAGCAAGAGAATTCCTCTATTTCCAGGAGCTATGTGCCTGAGATCAAGGTTATAAAACTCTTGTACAGAGCCTCCTCATGCAGGACATTACCCCAGCAACTAAGTAAGCATCCTGTGCCCTTGCGCAGGAACCTTCCCAGGCACCAGACATGCCACAGCATAAGGTCATCAAAGACCCCAATCTCAGACACTGCTCTCCCATTCTCTATCACCACACTTCACAAAAGAAGAAGAAGAAGAAGAAGAAGAAGAAGAAGAAGAAGAAGAAGAAGACGACGACGACGGCCTTCTCCTGGCAATGGCACTGCATATTCACTCTATCTCCCCAGGGATATGCTAATAAACTTGCTGTTATCATGATATAGTCTTCAGGAGCCCTAATTCTTCATAAACTATATAATATGCTGGCACAGCAGATTGAAGACATACTGCCAATCAGACTTATTAAGAAGAAAGTGGCTGATGACATGAATATCCTAGTAAAGTGTCACAGGTTAGGAGATAAATCCGATGTAAACTCAGGACCCAACATATGATGTAATGTTTAGATATCCAGGAGCCCAGGGATTGCCAGGACAATTCCTTTAAGATAAAGAATTAGTTGAAGCTCATATCTCCTGCCATTTATAAAGAACCATTGTATTTAGTTGATGAACATCTTTAAATTTTGGATGCAGCAAACTCATTTTGGGAATACAGTTAGCTTACATTAAAGTTTTTCATATTAAAAGTTATGTTTTTGAAAAAAAAAAGATATCTGATTATACCTAAATGTGGAGCAGATACAAGACATTAATAATGTCTTACTTCTAAAAGCACTATACAGGGCTGGGGATGTGGCTCAAGCGGTGGTGCGCTCGCCTGGCATGGTTGCGGCCCGGGTTTGATCCTCAGCACCACATACAAAGATGTTGTATCCACCGATAACTAAAAAATAAATATTAAAAAAATTCTCTCTCTCTCTCTCTCTCTCTCTCTCTTTAAAATAAATAAATAAATAAAAGCACTATACAGATTTAATTTAATTCCAATCAGAATCCCAATAACATTCCTCATTGAAATTTTAAAAAGTAATCATGAATTTCATATGGAAAAATAAGAGACCCAGATTAGCTAAAGCAATCCTTAGCAAGAAGAGTAAAGCAGGTGGCATCACAATATCAGAACTTAAACTATACTACAGAGCAATAGTAATAAAAAGAGCATGGTATTGGCACCAAAATAGACTGGTAGACCAATGGTACAGAATAGAGGACACAGAAATTAACCCCAAAGGCACCAAAAACATACATTGGATAAAAGATAGCCTCTTCAATAAATGGTGCTGGGAGAACTGGAAATCCATATGCAACAAAATAAAATTAAACCCCTATCTCTCACCTTGCACAAAACTCAACTCAAAGTGGATCAAAGACCTAGGAATTAAACCAGAGACCCTGTGCCTAATAAAAGAAAAAGTAGGCCCTAATCTCCAACATGTGGGATTACATTCCAACTTCCTTAATAAGTCTCCTATGGCGCAAGAATTAAAATCAAGAATCAATAAATGGGATGGACTCAAACTAAAAAGTTTTTTTTCTCAGCAAAAGTAGCAATCTATGAGGTGAATAGAGAGCCTACATCTTGGGAGCAAATTTTTACCCCTCACACAGCAGATAGAGCACTACTCTCTAGGATATATAAAGAACTCAAAAAGTTAAACACCAAAAAAACAAATAACCCAATCAATAAATGGGTCGAGGACCTGAAAAGACACCTCTCAGGAGAGGATATACAATCAGTCAACAAATATATGAAAAAATGTTCATCATTGCTAGCAATTAAAGAAATGCAAATCAAAACCACTCTAAGATTTTATCTCACTCCAATCAGAATGGCAGCTCTTATGAAGACAAACAACAATAAGTCTTGGCAAGGGTGCCAGGGAAAAGGCACACTCATACACTGCTGGTAGGACTGCCAATTGGTGCAGCCAATATGGAAAGCAGTATGGAGATTTCTTGGAAAATTGAGAATGGAACCATCATTTGACCCAGCTATCCCTCTCCTTGGTCTATACCCAAAGGACTTAAAAACAGCATACTACAGGGAAATAGCCACATCAATGTTTATAGCAGCACAATTCACAATAGCTGAATTGTGGAACCAACCTAGATGCCCTTCAATAGATGAATGGATAAAAAAATGTGGCATATATACACGATGGAATATTATTCAGCAATTAAAGAGAATAAAATCATGGCATTTGCAGGTAAATGGATGGAGTTAGAGAAGATAATGCTAAGTGAAGTTAGCCCCCCCCCCAAAAAAAAAAAAACAAGTGTTGAATGTTTTCTTTGATATAAGGAGGCTGATTCATAATGTGATAGGGAGAGGGAGCATGGGAGGAATAGACAAACTCTAGATAGGGCAGAGGGATTGGAGGGGAAGGGAGCGGGCATGGGGTTAGAAATTATGGTGGAATGTGATGATCATTATTATCCAAAGTACATGTATGAAGACATGTACTTTGGTGTGAATTGGTGTAAATATACTTTGTATACAGAGATATGAAAAATTGTGCTCTACATGTGTAATAAGAATTATAATGTGTTCCACTGTCATATATAAATAAAAAAATAATGTCTTACATATTGTTGGTGAGTGTGTGAATCATGTAATTTGGAGAACTTTTGCCTTTCTTTTGTACAGCCTTTTGATGTTGTGTTTCCTCTTCTAGGAAGGTATCAGGCACAGGGGACACATGTAGCTGGCACTTTTTGTAATACAAAGCAAAATAATGATATAAATTAAATGTGGCATATTTATTCAATACAGTATTATATGTATTAATTAATGGATTACAGCATTGTAGCAATATGAATAAATCCTAGCAGGGTAACACTGAATGAGAAAGTAGGTTTTTCATTGGGCCTCAAGGTCATACTGTACAAGCTCTGAACATAGATGGCCCTGGTTTCCCCTTTTTATCTGGATGATTAAACATACTGAGTAATAAAGTTTAAAAAAAACCCTATGCTTTTTAGGAATACACATAGATATGTTAAGAGCATTAAAATCATCGGGTAGGGCTCAGAGTGTAGTTCAGTGGTAGAGACTTATCTAGTATGTGTGCAGCCCTGTGTTTCATTTTGAGTACTGCAAGGAAAAAAGAACAGAATCCCTCAGTAATATTCAGGATAGTGATTGCAGGAGGACAGGATTGGGATGACCTACACTGGCACATAGAAGTTTTTTGACAAAATTCTAGTTTCCATGTTGCATAGTATCTTCGTGGTGTTTGTTACATTGTTCAATACAAATAAAGAAATACACAAATAAAAGGGAGCCTTGCATGGATGCACAATGAGAATGTATAATAAGCCAAACACTGTGATTTTGTCTTCTACAAAATGAAGCCACTTCTTTGGGTGAAGCTACCAGTGTCTATAAAGACTCCTTCTAGAAAAGAAATAGCTAACCTGAGCATTAATCTCAGCCATTTTCTCTCCCTTAAGCAAACAGGGTGTCTGTTTCCATATTCTAGCACAGAGTAGGATCCTAGACCCAGAACAAGTGAGGTTGGAGAGGCTTGGGAAAGGAAAACTTTCCAATGGAAGGAGGACTGATTGGGGAGGACATTTTTTTTCCAAGTGAATAGCTTAATTTTATTTTATTATTATTTTTTTACACATATTCTTTTTTGCTTATTCTAATTTGTTATATATGACAGCAGAATGCAACTCAAATCATGTTACACACATACATCACAATTTTTCATGTCTCTGGTTGTACAAAAGTAGAGTCATAACATTTGTTTGAAAGAAGAATATATCATATCACATATTCTTCTTCCAAACATACATAATAGCATACTGCAGTATAGTTCCACTTATTTATTAAAAAATACACAAATTCATCCATTCCAGTAAACAAAGAGTCAATATTCTTTTTAATAGGTCCTTAACCTGATCATTCTGCATAGATGGATAGATTTCATCTATTTTTTATTACATTTAGATAACAGTTTTACATATACATCATTGACTTGTAGCAGTATTACTATAGTTTTGTGCTAAAAGTAGAACTGTTGATTTATTTTTTTTATTTTTTTTATTGGTTGTTCACAACATTACAAAGCTCTTGACATATCATATTTCATACATTAGATTGAAGTGGGTTATGAACCCCCAATTTTACCCCAAATGCAGATTGCAGAATCACGTCGGTTACACATCCACAATTTTACATAATGCCCTATTAGTAGTTGTTGTATTCTGCTACCTTTCCTATCCCCTACTATCCCCCCTCCCCTCCCCTCCCATCTTCTCTCTCTACCCCATCTACTGTAATTCATTTCTCTCCTTGTTTATTTTCCCATTCCCCTCACAAACTCTTATATGTAATTTTGTATAGCAATGAGGGTCTCCCTTCATTTCCATGCAATTTCCCTTTTCTCTCCCTTTCCCTCCCATCTCATGTCTCTGTTTAATGTTAATCTTTTCTTCCTGCTCTTCCTCCCTGCTCTGTTCATAGTTGCTCTCATTATATCAAAGAAGACATTTGGTATTTGTTTTTTAGGGATTGGCTAGCTTCACTAAGCATAATCTGCTCTAGTGCCATCCATTTCCCTGCAAATTCTATGATTTTGTCATTTTTATTGCTGCATAGTACTCCATTGTGTATAGATGCCACATTTTTTTATCCATTCATCTATTGAAGGGCATCTGGGTTGGTTCCACAGTCTAGCTATTGTGAATTGTGCTGCTGTGAACATCGATGTGGCAGTATCCCTGTAGCATGCTCTTTTAAGGTCTTCAGGGAATAGTCCGAGAAGGGTAATAGCAGGGTCAAATGGTGGTTCCATTCCCATCTTTCCCAGGAATCTCCAAACTGCTTTCCAAATTGGCTGCACCAATTTGCAGTCCCACCAGCACCAGGAATCTCCAAACTGCTTTCCAAATTGGCTGCACCAATTTGCAGTCCCACCAGCAATGTACAAGTGTACCCTTTTCTCCACATCCTCGCCAGCACTTGTTGTTGTTTGACTTCATAGTGGCTGCCAATCTTACTGGAGTGAGATGGTATCTTAGGGTGGTTTTGATTTGCATTTCTCTGACTGCTAGAGATGGTGAGCATTTTTTCCTGTACTTGTTGATTGATTGTATATCATCCTCTGAGAAGTGTCTGTTCAGGTCCTTGGCCCATTTGTTGATTGGGTTATTTGTTATCTTATTGTCTAATTTTTTGAGTTCTTTGTATACTCTGGATATTAGGGCTCTATCTGAAGTGTGAGGAGTAAAAATTTGTTCCCAGGATGGAGGCTCCCTATTTACCTCTCTTATTGTTTCTCTTGCTGAGAAAAAAACTTTTTAGTTTAAGTAAGTCCCATTTGTTGATTCTTGTTATTAACTCTTGTGCTATGAGTGTCCTATTAAGGAATTTGGAGCCCGACCCCACAATATGTAGATCGGAGCCAACTTTTTCTTCTATCAGACGCAGAGTCTCTGATTTGATATCAAGATCCTTGATCCATTTTGAGTTAACTTTTGTGCATGGCGAGAGAAAGGGATTCAGTTTCATTTTGTTGCATATGGATTTCCAGTTTTCCCATCACCATTTGTTGAAGATGCTATCCTTCCTCCATTGCATGCTTTTAGCCCCTTTATCAAATATAAGATAGTTGTAACTTTGTGGATTAGTCTCTGTGTCCTCTATTCTATACCATTGGTCCACCCGCCTGTTTTGGTACCAGTACCATGCTGTTTTTGTCACTATTGCTCTGTAATATAGTTTGAAATCTGGTATTGCTATACCGCCTGATTCACACTTCCTGTTTAGAATTGCTTTTGCTATTCTGGGTCTTTTATTTTTCCATATGAATTTCATGATTGCTTTATCTATTTCTACAAGAAATGCCGTTGTGATTTTGATTGGCATTGCATTAAACCTATAGAGAACTTTTGGTAATATCGCCATTTTGATGATGTTAGTTCTGCCTATCCATGAACAGGGTATATTTTTCCATCTTCTAAGATCTTCTTCTACTTCTCTCTTTATGGTTCTGTAGTTTTCATTGTATAAATCTTTCACCTCTTTTGTTAGGTTGATTCCCAAGTATTTTTTTTTTTTTGAGGATATTGTGAATGGAGTGTTTTTCCTCATTTCCGTTTCAGAAGTTTTGTCGCTGATATACAGAAATGCCTTTGATTTATGCGTGTTGATTTTATATCCTGCCACTTTGCTGAATTCATTTATTAGTTCTAGTAGTTTCTTTGTAGACCCTTTTGGGTCTTCTAGGTATAGAATCATGTCATCTGCAAATAGTGATAATTTAAGTTCTTCTTTTCCAATTTTTATGCCTTTAATTTCTTTCATCTGTCTAATTGCTCTGGCCAGTGTTTCGAGAACTATATTGAATAGAAGTGGTGATAGAGGGCATCCCTGTCTTGTTCCAGATTTTAGAGGAAATGCCTTTAACTTTTTTCCATTCAGAATGATGCTAGCCTGAGGCTTAGCATAGATAGCTTTTACAATGTCAAGGTAAGTTCCTGTTATCCCTAGTTTTTCTAATGTTTTGAACATAAAGGGATGCTGTACTTTGTCAAATGCTTTCTCTGCGTCTATCGAGATGATCATATGGTTCTTATCTTTAAGTCTATTGATGTGGTGAATAACATTTATTGATTTCCGTATGTTGAACCATCCTTGCATCCCAGGGATGAATCCTACTTGATCATGGTGCACAATTTTTTTGATGTGTTTTTGTATTCGATTCACCAGAATTTTATTGAGGATTTTTGCATCTAGGTTCATTAGAGATATTGGTCTGTAGTTTTCTTTCTTTGAGGTGTCTTTGTCTGGTTTCGGAATCAGGGTGATGTTGGCCTCATAGAATGAATTTGGCAGAGCTCCCTCTTTTTCTATTTCCTGAAATAGCTTGAAAAGTATTGGTATTAATTCTTCTTTAAAGGTTTTGTAAAACTCCGCTGTATACCCATCCGGTCCTAGGCTTTTCTTGGTTGGTAGTCTTTTGATGGCTTCTTCAATTTCATCCATTGATATTGGTCTGTTCAAATTGTGTGTATCCTCCTGACTCAGTCTGGGCAAATCATATGACTTAAGAAATTTATCGATGTCTTCACTATCTTCTATTTTATTGGAATATAGGTTTTCAAAATAATTTCTAATTGTCTTCTATATTTCTGTAGCATCTGTTGTGATATTGCCTTTTTCATCCCTTATGTTAGTAATTTGAGTTCTCTCTCTTCTTCTCTTTGTTAGCATGGCTAATGATCTTATTTATTTTTTCGAAGAACCAACTTTTAGTTTTGTTAATTTTTTCAATAGTTTCTTTTGTTTCAATTTCACTGATTTCCGCTCTGATTTTAATTATTTCTTGCCTTCTGCTACATTTGCTGTTGTTTTGCTCTTCCTTTTCTAGGGCTTTGAGATGAAGTGTGAGCTCATTTATTTGTTGGTTTTTTCTTTTTTTGAGGAATGACCACCAGGCGATGCATTTTCCTCTTAAAACTGCTTTCATTGTGTCCCATAGATTCCGATATGTTGTGTCTGTATTTTCATTTATCTCTAAGAATTTTTTGATTTCCTCCTTTATGTCTTCTGTAACCCATTGATCATTCAGTAACATATTGTTCATTTTCCATGTGATGTAGGATTTTTCCTTCCTTCTTTTATCATTGATTTCCAGTTTCATTCCATTATGATCAGATAAAATGCAAGGTATTATCTCCACCCCTTTATATTTACTGAGGGTTGCCCTATGGCATAATATATGGTCTATTTTTGAGAAGGATCCATGTGCTGCTGAGAAAAAAGTATATCCATTTGATGATGGTTGATATATTCTATATATGTCAGGTAAGTCTAGGTTATTGATTGTGATATTGAGTTTGGGGAGGACATTTTTAAATGCTACTTTCCCTCCATGCAGTATCATCCAAATCTTGCCTCCTCCCAAAGCATTCATAGTTCAGTTAATATTTTATTTATAGACCATCAGAGTTTCACAATCTAGACAAAGCAGGATCACAAGACAACCAGGTTTTATTTTAATCACTGAGCAAATATTAGGACTCTCCATTTGATTGACAGCCTTAAATAAAGAAGACCAATGCAAGTAATATATTCCTCACAGAGAAAATTAACAGCCAAGTTTTTGGACAATATTTTATTTTCTTTTATAAGACTGAACGATGGGAACAACATTTATGCCTTTATCTTCTGAACTTTAAGTAATTAGTCCTAGAAAAAAAATCTATTAGGATAAATCTTTTCTTTGTTTTTTTGTGTCTTTGTAAAAATTAATGTTCTACCCCTAAAGCTACAGACTCTTTGTGGATACTTTTCTTTCTTTTCATGGATTATGCAAAGTTAGGAAAATGATTTCTTTCCAATAGATAGATATCCCAGCAACATACAAATTTTGTTTTCCCATATTAAATAAAACATTTAAGGAACTGTACATAATTTTGAAAGAACAAAAACCAATCAGACAAAACAACCAAAATGCTCCCTCAAATCAGTCTTAGGTCCTCTTCCCTTTAAGGAAGTAAAATGTCAATGCTAATTCAGAAATAGTCTGTTTATATTGTGTGATGTTTATAACAGTTGTGAGTTTATGCTTTTGCAAATTTAGCCCCTCTTTGCAGCAAGATTGTGTGTCAAGCACAATGTCCCTCTTAGACCTGTAGGAATTCAAACAAAAGGATGAAATCCCTTTACTTGTTGCACTTTATTCTCTTGTCACTGTTAAAGCAATATTTATTTTCCTCCCCTTGCTTCTTGCAGGCCTGTAGTAAATCAAAAAAGTAAACTCTCAGGTTCATTGTGTAAGGGGCTTACTTCTAGGCCTCTACAGTTGCCACAGTAACTAATTAGAAATTTGCATCTCTAAGAGAATTATTTAATGCCTATGTGTAAGCCCTTTTATTCTTTGGGTCTTGGCCTTTTGCTAGGAAGCTCCTGGTAGACATTGGGCCTCAAGGTCATACTGTACAAGCTCTGAACGTAGGTGGCCCTGGTTTCCCCTTTTTATCTGCATGATTCATACCCAGGGAAGAAAGTGTCTTGCCAGGTCTTTGTTGAATGGTGGGCATCTGAAAGGCTGCCCTTGATTCATTTAGGTGCCATTTGTTTTAACCTGTAACTTCTTTCCCATTGCTCATTAGCTAACTCTTGTGTAATTGAGTCATGCATGTTAAACGAGTAGAGCAGAGTTATGCCAACCAACCTACCAAGAGGAACCCCTCATTAAAATTACTGTGAAGCCTAACAAGAAAATGTTGTCAACATGCAAACTTTTTTTTTTTTTTTTTGCAAACTTGGACAATATGAAATGGTAATAGGAAGATGAACAATTCTCCTGATGAGCTGTTTGCTTTCTAGGGTTTAAACCTGATGTTCCCCCAGCATAGAAAGGAGAGAGAACCCCTCCTGTGGTGGAAAGACAAAAGGCCAGGGGAAGAGACTAGGTCCTCCCAGGAATTCATTATAAAACTGAGCCACCATCCTGTGCTGCCAGCACATATGGGAGATAGGCTGGGGACAATAAAGGAGGAAGAATGAGTTTAGTCTTTACCAATCTCTGACTCATTACAGGGAGCTCTGAGTTTACTGCAGCCAAGAACAGAACAAATTAACGTTCCAAGAGGATATCCAAACCTGCAGTCATGAATAGATTCAATATGTTCCTGTTCACTGAAGCATTTTGCACAATAGCCAAAGGACAGAAGTCACCTAAGTGTCCATGAAAGGTTGAATGAATAGACCAAATGTGGTCCATGTATATAATGGAATATTTTTCAGTCTTCAAATAGAAAGGAATTCTGGTGCATGCTGTGACGGGATGAGGCTGGAGGTCACTGAAATAAGTCAGTCACAGAAAGAAAAATTCTATAAGATTCCATTTATATAGTGGCACCTAGGGTAGTTAAATTCATAGAAACTGTAAGGAGACATGTCTTGCCTTCACAGCTGACCATTAGCTTTCCATTAATGTATCTGATCATGAGCTAATGAATGGAAGGCTGCTCCTTCAGGGGTAGATCAAGATCTCTAGGTTCAGTCATTTCATTAACACCTACCTACATGTAGGGAAGCCCTCAGGTAGGAGAAGGAGGCAGATAGATGTAACTGGTGATTAGGAATGATAGATAAAACCTGGATTGTCCAACCAGGCTCAGAAAAATTACAAAATATATCACTACAAATAAATCAATAAAATATGCAATAAAACATTTTCTAGGGATAAATCACTCAGTGGTTCATTCTCTTAGTCCCTCTTCACCCCTTGGGTCCCTCGCCATGGCCCCACCCATGTGTTTTTTTTGTTTTGTTTTGTTTTGTTTTTAATTGTCATAAGTATATAAAACATTTGTCTTCTTAGAGCATTTTTTCCTTCTTATATCATTTGTCATGCTTTTTATAAAAAAAATTCTGTTCTGTACTATTCTTTGTTGTATCATCTAAAGGATTTGACACAATCCCTTGCAAATGCAAGATGCTTGATATGTATTTATTGAATTGTTTTTTTTTTTTTGTTTTGTTTTTTGTAGGTCTGCAAGTTTTTACTGAGTGTTTGGTATATTCATGAACCAGGCTAAGTAAACATCAATAGACCAAAAACACACCTGTAACTGCCTGCACTGACTTAAAAGATTTTGTTTCCAGAAAATAAAGTCATAGAATATTTAGTTATGAATTTACCATTCACCAAGGTGGCCAAACTATCTAGATTTCAAAGCAATACAGTGTTTGAGAAATGGATTTGATTAGATATACTTCCAGCCAGAAGTATATCTACTAGCACAGAGAAGCAAAGCAAAGCAAAGCAAACTCAGAGTGGGTCTGGGAAAAGCATGCAGTATCTTCTAAATTGCTCTAGCAAATTTCTAGTATAAAAAAATTATTCTTTTGCCAGCAATTATGGTAAAACAGGTGTTACAAACTTTAAACCGGGCATTTTTTTTTTTTTTTTTTGAGATGCCTTTCAAAGCATCTTTTGGGCAAACTTCTGTTTCAGGCACTTTACCCTAAGCTCTGTGAAATTCCTTTGCTTTTTTCCTAAAGATTTCTACTATGGTTCCTCCATGGTTCTATTATTACTAACCAGATTACAAAAATGCCATAGTAGATACCTTAGTTGATCCTTCTATTAAGCCTGTTGAGCTGGTCTTCCTTTCTGCCAACATCTCCACCTTCTACAAAATGGACCGTCTTTTTCTTCATTCTACCTCATGGAGAAGATAACTTGAAGGCACTGGAAGTTATTTGCATCTTTGAAGCATTTTCTGACAGTACAAATCTCATAAATCTGATCCTCCATGCAGATGGTGCCTTGTTTACCAAGAGACCAGCCAATCCAAGTGTTAACTGTCAGGCAATTTGTTTCTTATTAATTTTGCTGTATCCACACTTATAGATCAAAGCATTCATTGACTTCAGATTTGGGTACTCCCATGCATCATATGGTTCCCCAGTCCTCAGCCTGTCCAAGGAAACCTTGTTGAGTTTAACCAAGGTGCCATTGAAGATCTGGTGTAGGTGAAGAAACAGAAACATCTTACAGACTTAGGGTTCACACCATGGATACATACCTCTGATCCTGATGACAAACACCAATTTGGGTTCTGCAGGTACACAGAAGTTGCCAGCTTTTCTTGTCATCCCAGTCAGTTCTGTACATTCGATCTCAGCCATTGTAGTAGTGCTTGGCTTTTTCATGGATAAGCTTCCTCTTTGCCTTTCAAAGCATCTTTTGGGCAAACTTCTGTTTCAGGCACTTTACCCTAAGCTCTGTGAAATTCCTTTGCTTTTTTCCTAAAGATTTCTACTATGGTTCCTCCATGGTTCTATTAAAAATAAGAGAGAGCAGTTTGACTTTATCAAATTCACAAAAGCACCTACCCTTACATCCCGTGCATTTGTTTCTAAGAATTTATCTTAGTATTGTGTTCACTTCTGTGCAAAATGATATATTTACAATGTTTCTTGTTGCCTTGATATTTTTAATGGGAAAAGTTGTAAATTATCTAAACGTACATCAATGGGGGATTAGTTAAATTATACTAATTATGCTGCATTTGGAATACTACACAGCTATTAAAAGTGAGGACATTATTTAAGATGAACATGGTTGATCCCCAGGTCTATTAAATTAGTGAACAGAATTGCCAAGTGCAGAATACTGTGCATTGTATGCTACTATTTCTGTAAAAGATGGAAAAATATACATTAACTTGTTGAATACGCATAAAATATGGAAAATATGGCTTAGCAGTAGAGCTTTTGCCTAGTGGGTTCAAGGCCTTGGGTTTGATACCTAGGACCACACACACACACAAAAAAAAAAAAAATCTGAAAGAAAACACAAAAACTGGGTGACTTGGAGTCTCTGGAGACTTGGGTTGTTGATAAGCAGGAAAGGAAGGAGACATTTATTCAATTAACTTTTAAAACAGGAATTTACTGAGACAAAATTTAAACCACAGAATTAATCATTATAAAGTGAACCATTCAATAGCACTTTTTATGTTTTCGACATGTGCAACAGCTACCTCCACCTCATTCCAAAACATCTCTATCACTCCAAAATAAAACTCCTTATCATTAAGCAGTTTGTCCCCTTTAGCCCCTCCCCCGTCCCTGGCAACGGCCAATCTTTATTCTGTTTCTATGGACTATTCTGGGTACTTCATACAAACAAATCATCCAATATGTGACCTTTGGTCTCTGGTTTCTATCACTTAGCATAATGTTTTTGAGGCTATTTATTTACATTTGTTGTTGTTGTTGTTTTTCTTTTAGCAGTGCTGGAGATTGATCAGTTTGCATTTTTGAAAGTGAACTATGTTAAAGTAGTACATATTCAAAAACAAAAACATTTAAAAATTAAATTGTTTTCTTGCTGAATATCATGGGAACTAAAGTAAAGGAGACTGTTAGCCCATTTCAGAAATGGACATTCTGAACAAGACCTACAAGGGAGAAAATTCTTTCCTCAAGCAACATTCTATAATCCTTTTCCAACTTGAGGTCCTTCCTATTGCTATAACAACACTAGATAGTATGGGGTTCATTTGGAGAATTTAGTTTTGCCTTGAGAAGGTTGACTTTTGTTGTTAACGTGAAGATATCTTTCTTGAACTATTTTACTGTAAACCTCAAAAGCTTGTGAAAAGGGGCCCATATATCTCTGGGTACGAATGCTATTTCTTGGTTCCAACATCTTATATTTAACATAGCTGTTCAGGAAAATATCACTATTACATAGGTTCTGCCTGGCAAACCATGGGGGCCCCAAGAGAGGGACTTCTGTCATAGACAAGGAAATAGGGAAGTCCAGGAAAAACAATGCTGGAAAAATTGTCACTGGATAGCTTGACTCTGAGCCCTGTCATGTAAGTGGGGATTCTAGAATAGTTCTTCAATTCCAACTTTCAATTCCCCTTTTAATGCCAAGATCCTTGGAATGGGACAAAGAATGCAACCAGGTTGACCTTTTAATTACTCGGGAATGTGATCTTATAGGGACAGCTGACTGCTGAACAGATGCTTATACTTTTTCTGTGACAGGGAACTCATCCCCCAAATCATTGCACTAGGCTGATAGTATCCCAGCCTGGATGAATGCCTCATGTTATGTTGCCTGGTTTCATTTCCTGGAAGTTCAAAGTCCCAGGAAACCCCTCAGTGTGCAGCAAGTTGGGATGGCTGGCTGGTTGCCCTATTCTAGCTGAGAGCAAGGATAGACAGAAAAAAACACCTTGGGGACTCTAGGCAGTGGGACTCTAGGCAGATCAGACTGTAATGCAACCTGCTGTTATGTATAAAATAAATAAATTAATAAACAAACAAACAAACAAATAAATAAATAAAATTGCTCACGCACACGCGCACACACACACACACACACAAGAATATTAAACTGCTTTTTCATAGTCCACACAACAAGACCTCGGATTAGTGTGTAATTTCTAATGTGTTCATGGGTATTTCCATCATAATTTTGGATCCCTAATTTGAGACCTTAGTTGTCAGGCAGCAGCAAGTCACTCACATTTGTTAATGGGTTGTATTAATATCAAAGATGTCTCCTAGAATCTGTATCTTGGAGTCAAAAGTATGATCATTGTGAGAGCACTTGGGGCCAAGAAAACCCACAGGAGGCTAAGGAATGGTTCTGGTGTGAGAGAGACAGACAGGAAGTAGGCGAGGATAAGGAAGATGTGGAGATTTAGGGAGAAAAAGGAGTAGGAAATGGTTGTTGTTGGGCTGAGGGGTAGGAAAGAGAGGGAGGAGCTGCAGCCCACCTAAGGCACAAAAGTGAGACTTTTGGAGCCTGGAAGCAGATTAGAATCACCAAGGAAGGATATATTATTATTATTTTTTAAATACTGATGCTTGACCACATCCCTAAGAGCTTGATTAAATCGGTTCAATCTGGCAGACTCACTAAGGGTAATTTAATTAATTTATGTATTTATTCATTTATTTATTTAACTTTTATTGGTGCATTGTAATTATGCATAATTACAGTGGGATTTGTTGTTACACATTCATACATGCATATAATATAATTTGGTCAATTTCCAATAATACTTTTAAAAATCTCTCCAACTGATTCTACTTGCAGCAAGGGTTTAAAACAATTGATCTATGGCATTCCCTGTCATTTATTAGGTTTTACAAGACTTTTTCTTCTTGAAGAAGTCAACTACCTTGGCGATGGACACCTTCCTCTTCAGGAATGCCCTGGGTTTCAGAGAGAGTGAGGGTTGACTAAAAATGCCCAACATTGTGTAGCCTGGTGTTCGAGACTCTCCTCCAAACTTATTTAGTCATTGTACATTTAACATGAAGCAGTCATTTACATACATCGTTTTATGGATTTCTCCTCTTAACCATACCCTAGGTCATGATTCTCTGTTCCTCTTACAAGTGACTGAACTGAGATATGGAAAGGTATCCGTGACTAAGGGAAGAGAATTCTGCTTCTAATCATCAGCGTGGGTCTCACATCCTTCCATGGTTCACAGTGGAAAGTGAGGCCCACTTCCTGAATTTTTCAAAATCAGAATCAGGGCAGCTCTGAGCTCCTTCTCCACTAGGAGATATCTGATACCTTTTCATATTTAAGCTTCTACCAAGAGACCTCCAAATATACAGCATAAAATATTAGTGAACTTCCATTGAGGTGGGTGAAAAAAGGATTTTCCTGAAGGATTAGTCCGTACGTGTTAGACCAGTAACACCAGAAGGATACATAAATATTATAGATTGTAAAATAAATTTATAACAGAAATTTTACAACTGTCTAAAGGGTAATTTGGGGGGACAAATTTCTTCCTCATCGTATATGGTACTTTACAAATATAAAATATTCACATTTGTATTTTCTGAAATGATAGCAAATTTGTTAAAATTTCATTTTGTTTCTGCTGAAATAATGTTCTGCTTCTGAGGGTACTTGAAAACATAGGACAGGCACAAAGTTAAGTATCAAGGTAAACAATGTGACTATAATTAGAAAAACATAGATGACAATTCTAAGGAATTGTCATAACTTCAGAGTCAAGAAAGTCCCGACTTCTAGATTTAGAATTTTTTTAAATCATTTTTTATTATCAAAAATGTTTTAAATACCTTTAAATGCATAGATTTAAAAAGTTCATAAATATTTTAATTTAAAATTTGGTTATCCTTAGTAAAATATAGGGACATTCTGGAAGCAATTTATATTCCTAAATTTTAGTATCCCATTTTACTTTCAACGTTTCCTGTGAAGCCACCAATTTCTTCAAAATTTCTGTTCTAAGAATCTGCTAAAGATTATGATGCTTCTGGAGACACCTTACAGCAAAACTCTGAAACATTCCCCGTTCTATTTGTAGCAAAGTCAGATATTGATCTGCATATTTCTAAAGCAAAGAATTCTCATTTGGTTTTTCCAACTTTACTCTCCCTTCTTCCCTGATGACTGGCTTTCTGAAAATATTGGGAGCCCTAATCAATCTATGGGGGCATTGCAATATTAATGCGAAGCAAATATTTAAAAAAAATAAACAACCACAGCAGTAAGATAAAAAGCAAACTCCAGTGAGTCCACTTTGTGTGTACAGAAGAAATTCTACTGCTCCTCCTTATAAATAAGGGTTTTGCAATGTGTCTGTTCCTTTTCTGTAGGGGAGGGGGTGCTTATTGATGCTGCATCTGTTTTGTCAGAGCATCAGCTAATGGAGAAAGTTAATTGTGTTGGTTGTAAGGCCACCTGTCACACACATGCCTCATTTCCATACTAATGGTCCAGCAGTGGCAGGCAGTGTGCTCTCTGCAGTAACAGCTCCTGCCTCTTTGGAAACGTGGGCCAAATGTGCCTATGCAGCAACTGTAGGCCTCTTCCGCAATGCCTCTAGTATTGTGTCAACCAGGGCTCAGATTAACCCCCTACTGGCGGCTCCAAGCAGGATTTGCAGTAAAAGTGGGGATGTTGCAAATGCTGCAGAGGGGTGAGGACCAAGTCCATGGTGAACCTGCTGGGAGAAGCAGCTTTAGGGCTTCAGGGTTCTACCTAGGGTCATCCCAGCCCACATGGGAGTATGGGGAGAAGAGAAAGAGAGCTGAAATCCTCCATACTCAACTTCTCCTTTAAGAACAGCCTCTGTTTATTATTTCATTGTAGTACTGAGTCTCTTTTTCCATGAGCATCTTTACCACTTTTCTCACCTTTTTAAATCAATATAGATCCCTAGGAAAACCTACAGATACCTACCTCATTTACAAGGCAAAGGTCAGCTTTAGAGCTCAGAGTAATAATGATTTTCAGTTCTGTTGCCCAAATTATCCCAAACAGCCTGGACTTTAAAAGATCTCCCTGCAGGTACTTCATCCGGCCATACTTTTTACAAATCATTTGAATCTCAGGCACAGTTGAGGAATCAATGCCCCTGAGAGGAGGCTGATGAATATTTTAGTGGAAAACTATTAGATGCAATTTGAGAAAGGGGGCCTCCCCTCAACGATGCAAGCCAATAAAATGTAGAGCTATTTCTTCCCAGCTCCTAACCCTGAGGATGTAGGAAAATTCCAGGTTGGGTTTCTTTGGGATCCTTTTGTATGTGGCTTTCTGTGACCTTACACAATGATCATAAAGAGATTTGGGGCTAAGCGCCAAATGCTGCAGTGCAGTCTGCTCTTAGAGAGATGGGGAACACATGGGCCAGGCTGCTTACATTTTTTAATGGCCAGTTTTGATGGAATTGAAGATTATTTTAGGCTGGGGCTCTCTCTACTCTGGTATCAGCATACAGTTTGAATGGATGTCACAGTCATTTGGAGAAGCAGTTCAAGTCAGACTAGTAGTGGTTCTGGTCACAAAGCAAGTTGAAGATCTAAACTGTGTATTCTCTCTGGGATTGGACCAGTCAGTGCTGCCTTCTTGGAGAGCCCCATGGAAGCCCAGGAACCAGGCTGAGAGGCTGCAGGGTTCAAGTGTATCCCTGCCCGAAAGGGCAAAAGACACTGAAAACAGATTAATTTCCTGACTGAGCTCTCTGTTGGAATGAATTCACCAACATGCTTCGTAGGTTTTGAACAGCAATAAAAAAGAAGGGAGCTTCCATCACAATAAGGACCTAGCACAGATTTCATTGAAAAGTTTGGTGGTGTCTGTAGCCACTATAAATCCAGGATCCTCAACCTCAGCCAGGCCATTGGTACACAGAAGTCCCCTGCATGTCCTGAATTGACAACCTCCCCTCCCCACCATAACTGACCCTAGAGTTTATCATTTTCCTCCAGCTCCCTATTCAGAAGACAGCTTCATTTTGAACTTCACAGAGAAAATGGGATGCAATGAACTACACAAACCTTCTGCTCCAAGCTATATCAACAAAGCTTATCTATATACACAGCCATATTTATGACAGTGCTCTTATCTTAGAAATAAAGGTAACTTCCTTTTTCGTCTTCCTTCTTTCTCCTCCTCCTACTCCTTTTTCCCCTCTCCTCCTCTCTCTTTCTCTGCACCATATATGTGTGCAGGTGCTTAAAAGCACGTGCGCATGCACACACACACACACACACACACACACACACACACACAACAGATCAAGCATGCATGACTGATTGGCCTGAAAGCAGATACAAGCACTCCTGGGAAAGTACAATTTTGGTAACTCATCTCTTTCCAAATTGACAGGAGAGACGGGTAACTTGATTAGTAATTACAATTGTCTAACAAATACCACAGCTAGAATTGTAGGAGTGGAGAAGAAGGACATGTGACCAGGTGGAAGATCAGGGATGGCTTCCTAGAGAATGCAAAATTTAGGTAAAGTTCTGAAGAATTTGAGGAAAAAAAAAAGAAAGAAAAGTTTGAGCAGAGAGAATAGTATTTATGAAAGGGTTTAACCAGTCCCAAGATGTGAATGTGCTTGAATTTGGTGATAGAGTAGAGAGACTGAGTGGTACAATAGAAGCTAAAAAGGTCACCAAGAGCCAGTCATGTAGGGCGCCATGTAATCAACCAATGGATTTGAAATCTATCTTATAAGTTTCGCAGAAACATTGAGGGATTAAAAAAAAATGTTTTGCAGTGCTAGGAATTAAACCCAGATTCACACAAGCTAGACAAGTACTCTACCACAGGGCTACACCTCCAGCCCCTATATTAAGGGATTTAGCTGGAGAGGAGTGGGTAACCGCATGGGAAGTGAGGAAGGAACAAGGCTATAATCTGGGGATGAGTTGTTGCAGCTTCCAGGTGAGGAATTTTAAAGATGGCTGTGGGAGAAGAAACCAACACAAAGTAGTGGAATTGTCAGGCCTTGGTGACCAGGTGCTGGGGGAAGAGGGTAGGAAGAGGAGTAAAGTGACTGTTAAGTTACAATTTGGGCTACTGGGGAGAAGGTACTAACATTTTGAGATTCTAGAACACAGAACCAATTTTAAGGGAAAGGTACTCAGTCCTCTTTGGACCACATTGACCTTGATGGATGTGTAAGTGAATCTGTTCAGGAAACTGCTTGCTTCATGAGCAGGGTGAGCTAGCCTGGGAATTCTCCAGAATGGTGGTGATGGGAGCCATTGTGATGGGCTCACTGAAGGCAAGCATGTACCTGAGGGGCCCTGGGGGTCAAGGACAGCTCTGGCCAGTACTGATGGTAGAGAAGGAAGAGGTGAATGAAGAGAACCAGAAACATAGGAGAACTAGAAGGAACAGGGAGGAGGCCCCAGGAGAATCAAGAAAAAGGAGTTTCCTAGGAGGCAGAGAGTAGCCTAGAGTGTCAATCATAGAGTCTAAATGGAGTGAAAACCTGAAGGTGACTACTGCATCTGTCAACATGTAGGTGGTGGGCAGAGGGGTGGTTCACAGAGGTTTTCCATGTTGGAAAGAGGAGGTGAGGGCAGGAAACCATCCGCCTAACTCTGTAGTGTCTAGCTGGGTGCCTGGCACCTGGTGGTTGCTCAATAAACAATTGTTACTAAATTGACTGAATGGATCTTGTTTTATCTGGAGCTACCACCCTCTCTGTCACCCCAGGTTCTCAAATCTTACAAGTTCTGTGAACAGTGTCTCTGCTACCCATGCCCTGTTCTCTAACTTTTCTGCCATTTTCCTAAGTTTTCTTTTCTCTTGATTCACTTATTTCTTAACAGGATTTTCTATCTGCATTTCTTCTATTTCTATTCTTTATATATGCATTTAGTTGTCAATATACCTTTATTTTATTTATTTATATGGAGTTCTGAGAATCGAACTCAGGGCCTCATGTGTGCTAGGCAAGTGTTCTACCAGGGAGTCGCAACCCCAGCCCCTATATCTGTTCTTAACATTATTGCCAAAGTAATTATCATCACCCTCTTGCCAAAGTGCCTCATCATGTCAAATTTTTGTTGATTCATTTGTTATTTATTTGTTTATTTGCTGTGCTGGGGATTGAACCCAGGGTCTTGTGCATATTAGACAAGTGGTCTGTTACTGAGCTACACCCTGACCTCCAATTTTTGTTCATTAAAAGAGCTTCCAGTGTTAGAGGTTTTTTATTTTATTTTATTTTATTTTTTGATAAGTTGGGGACAGGGCATAAGGATCAGAAATGATAGAGGAATTCAGCATTAAAACAGCTAGTTTGGTGTTTAGGCTCTAAGAAGGGAGTGCTTGTGGGGTGTTGATGGATGGTCTGGAAACTAAGTGACCTCTAGTCATGTTGTGGGTGTACAGGCCAACTGCTGGGAACCTTACAAGGCTCCCCACTACCAGACCTTTGGCTCTATCTGTCTGAGTTTGACATTTAATGCCTTTAAAAAGCTAGCCCCATCTACCTGTTCAAAAAGATATTTTTCCACATATTTTTATAGCCTGAAACCAATCAACGCTGCTATCAAATTAAACCATTTCTACAATAGGCCCAATGCTTTATAAGCAATTTACTGAGTTATTTAAGCTTCTAAAATATCTTTCTGCTCCACTGGGAAACTTTAGCACACTTTGAAAGCATGGCTCAAATGCTATTTTTTTTTTTCTCCCAAGGCTTCCTTTGATTTCACTCTTTCATTCCCCACTTATTTTTGCACTAAATTTTAGGTATTTTTTTTTTAAAGCATGTGATTTTGTTTTCTTTTATAGAATATGAATTTCTTAAGCATAGAGAAGCAACTTTATTAAATAGAGTTTTCAATACCCCAAAAGGGAGCAGAGGTCAGAAATGAAGATCCCTTTGGTGCAGTTAGGAGACTTAATGGTTTGCTGGCTACTCTTCAGATAAAAAGCTTGTGTTCTGCCATTGGCTACAGTGTTGGCCAATCATTTGCACTCTGTAGGGTGGTTATCTTCAGAAGTCAGGCAGGACAAATACCCCTTATGAACTGCAAGGGTCACCTCCACCTGGAAGGGACTCTCCAGCTGAAGAAGCTGTGCATTTAAATGCATGTATTGACCAGAATTTTTTTTTTTTTTTTTGCGTCATCTGGTAATGTGTGTGATTGTTTTACAAAGGTGAGAGTGGTGTTTATTTTGGCCCCTGAGACAGACAGCTTAGCACCCTTGAGGAAATCTTAAAACAAACAAACAAACAAAATCAGAGATTTGGCAACCTCAGCTGTAAAAGTGACTCCCTCTAGGAAATCTCTCCTCACCTCATGGGAAGTCACCACCCTCAGTGATCAAGAACTGCTGCTGCTTCTCAAGGGTTTCCATAAGGGAGCCCCTGGAAGGTCGTTCGAGGCCATCAAAGTAGGCCTTTCCATGTGTTGTTGTGGCCCAGAATTTTCACATAAAGGTTACAATAAATTGTTTGTGTGGGAAGTGTGATTGATTTCCATGGAACCTTATGCAAAGATGTGAGTAAAAGAGATTGAGAGAGGTTTAACTGTTGGAAGGAGAATAAGATGCAAACAGTCACAACTTAATGAATAATTTTTAGACTCTTGCCACTGCAAGAATGACATATTCTCTCCAAAGCAATGGAGTTAGCTATAGATTATTTATTTTAAACAAGCATTTTTAATTTGTTCTTTTTAGACATACATGACAGTAGGGTGTATTTGATATATTATATATACACAGAGTAAATATATTCTAAATATTATCCCATTCTTACGGTTGTATATGATGTAGAGTTACACCGGTCGTGTATTCATATATAGGAAAGTTAAGTATGATCATTCTACTGTCTTCCCTATTCTCATTCCTCCTCACTTCCCTTCATTTCCCTCTGTCTAATCCAATGAACTTCTATTCTTCCCACCTTTTATTGTATGTTAGCATCTGCATATTAGAGAAAACATTCCACTTTTGTTTTTTCTTGTTTTTTTATTTTTTAATTTTTTTGAGGGGGGGAATTGGCTTATTTCATTTAGCACAATCATCTCCAGTTCCATCCATTCACCAGCAAATGCTATAATTCCATTCTTCTTTATGGCTGAATAATATTCCATCGTATGTATATACCACATTTTTTTTATCCATTCATCTGTTGAAGGGCACCTAGGTAAGAATCAATAAATGAGATGGTATCAAACTAAAAGTTTTCTTCACAGAGAACAATCAAGAATGTGAAGAGACATCCTATGGATTGAGAGAAAATCTTTACCACCCGAATATTAGATAAAGCTTTAATCTTCAGGATTATAAAGAATTCAAAAACTTAATAATAATATTATAAACCCACAAATAACCCAATCAATAAATGGGAAATGGAACTGAACAGGCACTTCATAGAAGAAATATGAATGGTCAAGAAATAAATGAAAAAATTGTTCAACATCACTAGCAATTAGAGAAATACAAATTAAACTACACTGAGATTTCATCTCACTCCAGTCAGAATGGCAATTATCAAGAATACAAGTAACAATAAATGTTGAGGAGAATGCTGGGAAAAGGTACATTCATATATTGTTGGTGGGACTACAAATTGGTGCAACCACTCTGGAAAGCAGTGTAGAGATTCCTCAGAAAACCTGGAGTGGAACCACCATCTGACCCAGTTATCCCACTCCTTGTTTTATACACAAAGGACTTACAATCAGCATACTACAGTGATGCAGGCACATCAATATTTATAGCAGCTCAATTCCCAATAGCTAAATTGTGGAGTCAACCTAAATGCCCTTCAATAGATGAATGGATAAAGAAAATGTAATATATATTAGATGCCTGGATAAAGAAAATGTTGTATATACACAAAATGGAATATTACTTAACCATGGCTTTTTTTACAATGACTATAGTGTCAATTGCATATAAAGTCAACTTACAGATTAGATTATTTTAATTGCCTCCTTTTTTGTCTCTCGATTTCACTTTGTCAAGAAGCATATTTTGCTTGTTTCATAAAGGAAAAAAAGTGATTTTCCTCAGGTTACTTATGCACAATTTTAAATAAAATTAACCCTTCTCTCCCTTCCCCCTATATATACCTTTCATCAATATCCAACACTTTTAAATAAAATGATTGAGCTGGCCATATAGTCAACATTCAGTAAATATTTCAGTGAGTTGGTGGATATAATACTGAGTATAAGCAAATACCACACTGAGTTTATCCCCTTGACAAATATTTTTCAAAATAAAATACCAATAGATACATGTGTAAAAATAGATATATGTGTAAAAATGACAAATATGGTACACTCTTGCAGTAATGTAATAGAAAAAGATTAGAAACAACCTAAATTTTCATCAGCAAGGAACTGTTTATGTAGCTACATCTATTATTAGAATACTGTGTAGTTTGCAGTGAACTATCCACATTGTTCTGGAGAGCTCTGCAAGATACTTTATTAAGGAATAAAGCAAAATAAGAAATAATGTATATGGTACAGCATCATTTGTATTAAATATATACATATATAGACATGTGTTTTGTAAGTTCATAAACATTCTCTGGAAGAATAAACAAGGAAATGTAGCTGTGTATGCTTCTAGAGAGGGGAACTAGATGTCTGTGGATAGTTTGGTGGGAAGATCTATTTTTTACTCTATACCATTTTTTATCTTTTGAATTTTTATTATGTGAATATGTAATCTGTTCCAGAAGTTAGGTACAAATTTAAGAGAGAATGAATAGTAGTATTGATGCTGGGGAAGAAGAGACAGGGGTGTACACCTTGAAAGCTTATCATGGGGAGGACCTGGGCTAAGTGCTCTGCATGTGTTATTCCTGAGCTTTGTTCCCCATGGCAGTACTGTGAGGGGGATTAAGAACTTTTCCTAAGGACTCACAGCTAATATGAACTGGGGACAGTGCTGTGCTGGTAAATTTTTAACAACCAGAACCACGTGTAAATATCCAACACAAGTGCTGGTTGATATTTCCATTTATGATACCAAGGCAGACAGAAGTGAAACATCTTAGACACGTGTTGGAACGTCACTTGCCTTATCTGTGCCATGAACCATCTCTTTTTTACAGTTTTTAAATAGTCAATTACTTTCTCAATTTTTTTTTCCTGCTATTCACAATTTATCAGTGTTCTGACACACTTTGGGATTTAATCTGCATTGCTGATATTCTCTCCATGGTTTTTTATAGTTTAGGCCATTGACAAAATAACAAATTAAGCCCCAGTTTGTAGTGTTTGTCTCTGTCTAGGCTTTACTCCACCATGGCTGGATTCAAGCTACCAACCCAGAGTGCAGAGGGAAAGAGATGCAGAAGAACACACATGACCTAGGATTTCCATCTGGTAGGTACAAAAATATAGATCAACCCAAGAACATAGACAATAGTAATAGAATTGGGAAATGATGACTTTTGAATTTATGTTGCCTTTATCATTATTTTTTTAAAAATATATTTTTAATATATTTATTTATTTATTTATTTATGAATGTGGTGCTAAGACTCGAATCCCGTGCTTCATGCGTGCCAAGCAAGTGCTCAACCACTGAGCTACAACCTCAGCCTCTATATTGCCTTTACTTTTAATGTGACTTTTTACTTGTAAGTTTGTAGAAATTTGTTTTAATGAAGTCTGTGTTTAACGATGAACTTGCAAAATTCCCTAAGAATTGGCTCACGCAGCACAAACCAGATCCACTGAGTGGAGACAGTACTGAACCCAGATCTTTCTGACTTCATTGTCTGGGCTTCTAAATCCTTTTGCCACACTCTTCCATTCCCTCAACAGTCACTGAGTTCAGTCACTTGTCAGGCCTGATGGCCTGCAAGGTGTCATTGCTCTTAGCTGCCCTTCCCTTATTTTCCCAGTCATTATCTAAAAATGTCAGAAAGAGGCATCTTCTATATAATGGTTTCTCTCATTGTTTCTGTCAGCCACAAAGTTCCCAAGTTATCTACGACAAAGCTACACCACGTGAATCCCCCCCTCTTTGTTGGTACCTTGCTGTGGATGTTCATGATTTGAGCATCTGCATTGAGGCGAATGGCTGCTAGGGTGAGTTGGATAGAAGCTCAGACCTCTAGAGGCACAAGCCAGGAAGTCAGGCTTTTAGTAACAGGGAAAGGGGTGGAAAAAAATAATTACAGGATGTACCATTCTTATACTCTTCGATTGTTAGAACTATTCTACTTGATAGTTCTAGTGTGAGAACGGGTCCTTTAATCTTGGCTGTGTTCAATCTGCCTGCAGGAGCATGTGTTTGTCACTATGGAGTATTTGGTACATTTGTATCTGTAGTCCTAATGGTGTTTTCTCACTAAATATTGTGGGGATTTTTTATTTAAAAAAAACTAATGGACATTTTATATGTAATTTCTTATGTCTTCCAAAGTCAAGAATGCAGGTAGGATGTATGATTTGACTGTTACAGGCAGAGGTCCTAAGATCATAATTGGCTCTGATACAGTGCATGTGCTCAGGCAAATTAAGTGTCCAAACCTCACATTTGGCTTCTCCTCTACTGGTCTGTCAGGAGCATGAAATGAAAAAACTTGTGCACATTTGTAACAGTACCAGATTCACAAAGGCTAAGCTTATTGATGCCCACCTAGGGCTCAAGACAAGAGCTTGAAATGTAGAATGTGCAAATACTGAATTAATACTTCACTCACCCCTAAGAGTGTATTTGTCCAAATCTAATTTGGGGAGAAAATAAGTTTTTTGTTGTTGTTGTTGTTTTCATGACCATTAGATCACCGACCTTTATTTTTGAAAACTCACATAATTGATTCTTTGTTTAATTTATTTGGTAAAATTTACTTGTATTAATTGTTAATCATGGATGTGCTCTGAGTATATGAAGTGAGAAATTCTGTTCATTTTTTTCCAGATACCATCTCCATCCACTTGTTGCATTTTATCCTGTTTATAGTCAGCAAGTGGCTCACCAGATCTACATTCATTAATTCAATAAATATTTGCCAAGGGCGTACCTTGTACTGGCTCTGCACTAGGGGTGAGAGAAGTCCTGGAAGGATTATCAGACTTATAGAAAGATATTGTACAACACAGAATTACACTGAAAATGTATTTGTTGTCTATTTGATATCAAACTCTTCCTGGGCATCTGTTTCTTCATTTGGTAAGGCTGAATCATGGTATTCATCTTCATATAGTTTTTCACCACGTGAAGGATCCAGTCAAATATCTCTCGAATGACCACAGAAGTGTGGTGAGAGCTTTCAGCATATCCAAGGTGCAGACAGGTATTCCTTAAGAAGTGGTTTCCTTGGTGGGATGTGAAGGCAAGTTAGCCCAGCAACATTTCTGCCTTGGGGGTGTTTGTGGGTAAAGGATCAGCCTTTTGGAAGGTTCTGAGGTGGAAAGCACTTGGTGATTTTGTTGGGCTGTTGCATAATAGAACAATTTACAGAAGACATGAAGGGAGAGTTTCCAGGGGGACCCTGCTGCACCTCTAGTCCAAGATTCCTTGAGTTACCAGCTATTCTCACATCCCTTTACTTAAGCACTAGCTTAGTTCATTTCAATTATTTGTGAGTAGAAACAGTCCTGACTAAGAAAAACACTTAGCAAATCCTAAAGGAGTGCAAATAAATAGAAGTTTTTACCTTTTGGAGAGAGGGGTAATCCAATTTTAGAATTGGCTTAGTGAAAAAAATCTTGTATTATCAAAGCTTCCTTTCGGCAGTCTCTTAGATCATCCACCAAGACTTACACTGACCAGTATTGGGGAGAGAAGCAGGCACACAGAGGAGGATTTTCAAAAATAAAAGTCAGTGATCTAATGGTCATTAAAAAAAACCCCTTATTTTCACCCCAAATGAGATTTGGACAAATGCACTCTTAGACAGGGTGAGTGAAGTATTAATTTGGTATTTGCAGACTCTACATTTCAAGTTCTTGTCTTGAGCCCTAGGTGGGCACCAATAAGCTTAGCCTTTGTGAATCTGGTACTGTTACAAGTGTGCACAAGTTATTTCATTTCATGCTCCTGACAGCCCAGTGAGACTCCCTTTTCTGTTCTCCTAGGGTGCAGAGATGGTGCCTGCAATACCAGGGCACTAGCACTTCTCACTCCTCTGTTAGCTAATCGTGCCCCACTGAGTTTATGTTGGGTGTATTTGTGTGAGTTGAATGGTGCTTCATTGATAGTTCATAGATAAAGACCCTTGTGGTCACTCTAGAGAGAGGCAGAATGGATATCCTTTTTCCTTAAAATTTGGTTCAAGTAACAAGACTAATGAGGTCACACATGCACCCAGAGAATAAGTAGAGGTTTATGACTCACATAATGAGGTTTTCTCGGGGCAGGGGTGGCAGGCTCCCGAGCAGGTTAAAAATTGACTTGATAGGGTAGTGAAAGGACACTGGCCTGGCTTTATTGTGGCTGGGGGTGGGGCAGGGAAGGTTCCTGGGTGTAGTCAGGACTTGTGTGATTTGAACCAAGGAAGGGAACACCCAGGCTTTCTCCTCAACCTGTACAGATATGGGCCAAGAGGGGCAGAGTGAGGAGTGGGGCTTGAAAGTTGTTTACAAACATCAAACGTGGAATCAGATTCTTTATTATGGAGACATTTTCTGGTATTTATCTTTTCTGCTTCTGACTGATAGTACTGCAGCTTCAAGGATTCTATACATCAGCACATATCTTTGTGCTAATTTCTACATTAGAGTATCAAACAGGGTCTGGAAGGGAGACAAGTAGCACACCCTAATAAAACAATTTGAAGGGAGTTTAATAAAGAGTCAATTAATAAAAGTGTGCAGTGGGCTCAAGAAAACAAGGGATACTGCAATACCTGGGATGAGTACTAACATTTGGGGCTCCATTTAATCTCCATTCCTGCTGGAGGAGGTCGAAGAAGGATTGACAGAATCTGGGGCTGGAGGAGATGTCTAAAGGGTGGCCTAATGAAAGCTTTGCACTTAGGTCAAGGACTCAGCCACCTATCAAGATGTCCTCAAGCTAGGAGCCCAAGAGCCCATAATAAATACCTCTGCCTAGCTTTGTAATGTTGTGAACAACCAATAACAAAAAAAAATACCTCTGCCTTTCCTTCCTTCTTCTTTCTGATCTGCAGAACCCACATTGACCAACCCAATCCGAAGTCCAAGGGCAAGTCTGCTCACCAAAGCAGCCTGTAACATCTAGCTCCCAGGACACAAAGCTGGGGCTGAGAGTGGGGGTGGTATCTGCAGAAGCAGGAGATTTCCAGTTTAATATTCTTCAGGCAATAGGATGGAAATCTGAGCCTACCAGTAGATAACATGGTCAAAGAGTTTATTCCCCAGTTACCCACTCCCCTGGGAAGGTCAATAGGTCTTAGTATGTAATATACAAAATTTCTGCTGCTTTTAATGGTCTTTTCATTACAAGTGTAGCAATAATTAGGAGCATGTAAAAAATATTTTGGGTTCTCATTCTTTCTTTCAAATTATAGTTGCTCTCAGTATTTATCTATAGAGGATTAGTTCTTGGACTCCCAGCATACTAAAATCTGAAGATGCTCAAATTCCTTACATAAAATGGTGTAGTATTGCATATAACCTATGAACATTCTTCAGTACACTTTCAGTCATCTCTAGGCTTCTTACAATACCAAATACAATGTAAATGCTACGTAAATAATTGTTATACTATATTGTTTAAGGAATAACCACAAGAAAAATGCCTGTGCCTGTTTAGTACAGATGCAATTTTTCCCCCAAATATTTTCAATACACAATTGGTTGAATCTCTCTCTCTTTATATGTATGTATATTTATAATTAAGAGATGGAGCTACAGATAGAGGGAGGCAGCTGTAATGTTAGAAGTTCAGAGTAAAGAAAGCCAGAACACCTGGAATTCCAGCTACTGAGGAGTCTGAGGCAGGAAGATGGCAAGTTTGAGACCAGCCTGGGCAATGTCTTAAGACTCTGTTTCAAAATAAAATAAGAAGCAGCAGCTGGAGATGTAGCTCAGTGATATAGTGCTTGCCCAGCATGTACAAGGCTTAGGGACAATCTCTAGTGCTTGCTGGGGGGTGGGGGGAAGAGGAGCCAAGCTATGACAATATGTAAATTTATATGGTGATATACACCAGTGCCTTGGATATGGTGATAGCTCAATAAATATTTACTCATCCAAAAAAAAAAAAATCTGAAGAATCACAGCAGAAAACATCCATTGAGAAATTTGATGAACAACATTGGTATTTACAGAAACTGTCTTAGAGCAAGTGGTTTGTCTTGTCCATTTTGTCCATACCAAAGTTTAATTTCTTTATCAGAGTGTCCCATCTGCTTGCCACACAGCCCATGCTAATTAATTCCTGTATTTGGGAGTATGCACACACCGGACAAGAGTACCGAGGCTAACTGGCCATAAAGCAGTTGTCTGCTCCTATTCCCACTCTTTTCCTATAGAGTCAAAATGGAACGTCGGCACAAATTGGAAACAACACAACAGCTTTTCTGAAATTTATTTTCCGTTCTAAAATGCATTTGCATTTTCAAATACTTGTTTTTGGCCTTAGTTTTCATGCAATTTTGTTTATAGCACTAGAAATAGAGCAATGTGACTTTTTGTTCCTTTTATTACTCCAATCTGATGTCCAAAGGAATGACGTCAAAATCATTAAACAAATGGCAGAAAGCGATCAATGTTCTCAAATAAAAGGTCACACAATAAGGAAAGATGAAAGTAAAATGCAGACTATCACTCATTGGTTTGGCTTGAAAATCTTCAAATTTTCATCAATCTATAAGGAAAACACGAAAATGAGAAGAACAGCATTGTTTGGCTGTTTAGATGTGTAATTTCTATTCAGCAATGGACTGAGTCGGCTGATTTATAGATATTTTTGAAAAGCTCTTTGGGTTTAAAAAACAGGGGGTGTAGTAGGGGAAAAAGTGCAGTTGAGCCTAAACTTTCCTAATAGTTTGACCAGCAATGATTCCCTAGACTATGAAAGCTTCAGATTTATTCTGACGCATGTTCAATATAGGCAAAATCATGCAAGAAGAAAAACATTTCTGAATAAACAATTTGACTGTGTTTCAAAGATAGAAATAAATGTGTGTCAAGCCTGGCCTTGGAGCCAGGAGCCTTCCTAAAATGTCAGGACAATGCATTTGGCTTCTAAGTTAATATTAAGACAGAGTGATCACAGGCGTGTTTGGTAAGGATGTTTTCTTGGCAAGTCTGGCTGGCAGCCTAATTGATGATGTGCTGATGTGTAGAGTGGTCAATTAGTGTCAGATCAGAATGAAATAAATCTATATGGCAATGCGTTTTTCAGAGGCAGCTGTCACTTGAACGTGTTGACACAAAATATTTGTTTTCTGTTACGTACATATTGGACTCTTTAAAATGCTGTTAAGTAAAATGCTAGCCTGAGTGGAGAAATGGCACCCAGCATACCTCAAATATAATGTAGGCTGAAAAATCCCATATGATAAACACCTCTAGGTGATGTCTGCCAGTGTGTGAAGTCAGTCCCCAAAGGCACAAGATTGGAAGTAATATTAGAGCAATGGTGGACTTTATCTGATTGCCCCTCAATATTGTGCATGTATACATATGTAAATGCATATATAAACATATATATGTATATGTATGAACATATATGTGTAAATGTTTATATATAATATATAAATACATACATTTGTTTATATATAAATATATGTATATGTATAAATTATTGAGTATATAGTATACATGTATATACTATATATGTATATATAAACTACCATATATAAGCTATGTATATATGTGTATATATAAAAACTATGTATATTATATATAATATATAAAACATGTATGTTTACATATATACATATACATGTTTATATATGTATGTACATATATACAGTTTATATATGTATACTATATATATTTATATATATAAATATATATATATATATATTTATATATATATATATATATATATATATATATATATATATATGTATTTTTTTCTGGTAGGAATAGTTGGATGAAAAAACCAAACCTGAGTTCCCAAGCTGTGATATTTTTATTTATTTATTTATTTATTTATTTATCTTTATTTTTTAAAATTTTTTTCTAATTTTTTATTATTATTAGTTGTTTAAAACATTACGAAGCTCTTGACATATCATATTTCATACATTTGATTCAAGTGGATTATGAACTCCCATTTTTACCCCGTATACAGATTGCAGAATCACATCAGTTGTGATATTTTTTAAAGTGTTCTCCTTTTTCTACCTTAAAAAGTAAATTTTCCCCTGGTTATTTAATAAACACATAAATTGGAACCATTTTGATGTTTTTTTGTTTGTATATTCTTTTTATTATTCTTAAAGGAAATTAAGGTCTTTGTACTTTTTTTTTTTAAAGAAAGATGGAGGAGAGGAGACAAGTCTTTCTTGCAGAAGAACACCACATATTTTTTTTTTAAGAGAGAGAGAGCAATAGAGAAAATTTTTAATATTTATTTTTTAGTTTTTGGTGGACACAACATCTTTGTTTGTATGTGGTGCTGAGAATCGAACCCGGGCTGCACGCATGCCAGGCAAGTGTGTTACCGCTTGAGCCACATCCCCAGCCCTCTTTGTATTTTGTTAACTTAAAAAAATGAATAATTGTATTTTCTCTTCCCCCTGTTTTCTCTTTCTCTCTCTTGCACACTACCACAAACACTCTCTCCCTCCCTCTCTCTCTCTCTCTCTCTCTTGTTCTCTCTCACACACACACACACACTGCACAGAAGAAGGAGCTACTTAGACAGTATTGTTTTGTAGGTACATGAAACTGGCATATGATAAGAGTTAACTTCAATCAGTTCTTATATTCTGGTTTGGGCCTGTGAAACATAGAGGCAGAGCCTATAACTTTAAACAAGTAAATTCCTTTGGCTGATAGAGAGAGATTAGATAAAGGACATGCTATGACAATGCTTATGGATGGTAGGACTCTCAATCAAGAGCTTGCCATGGTCTTCTAAGAAGTTTTCCAAATTCTCTTTCTTCTCCTTACTCCTGGGCTCATAGAAACTCGCAACTGAATGGAGGAAGCTGTCATGAGATTTGGACTAGATTTATGAGGAAAAGGGAAAGAAACTGCAGAGATCTATTTTTTTAAACCATCTTTTCTGTTCTGATATTTAGGAAGAAAGAAGTAAAAGTCATCTGACAGATCATTATTGAGGAGGGACCAGGGAACCTGCAAACCAGAGATGTACTTGTAGCTGCACTGTGTCTCCTCTAGTTGAAGGGATGACTAGTGAAATAGTGTTGATTGATATAAACCAATTTCTCCTTTCCTAGCACTTATTATATATGTATATATACTCTTCATTCTGCATATCTTAGAGAGATGAAAGACAGAAGCAGGTATTTAGCAAGCATTTGTTCACTGAATTAATTTTAAAAAGTTCTATTGATTGTATTGTATCATTTAAATTATAAATTGTTTAAAAAGGACAAGGCTTAAATCTTGGTGTAACTGGTTTTTTTCTTTCTATTTTTCTGATAAAGTATATTAAGTATAGGTAATACATAAATAAAGTTAATCAATATTTGGTTAAATATACACTGTTCTGTTAATTAATCTTTATTTTGTTTTTTCAGTACTGGAGATTGAACTCAGGGGTGCCATACCTTTAAACTACATCCTCAGCCATTTATTTGTTTATTTATTTATTTATTTATTTATTTATTTATTTATTTTTAGACAGGGTCTCACTAAGTTCCTAAGGCTGGCCTTGAAGTAGTACTCCTCTTGCCTCAGCCTCCTTAGTTGCTGGGTTTACAGGCATGCACCACTGCACCTGGCAAAATCATCATAGTTTTGTTGAAAAAATTGAAAATTCATCTGGTCAAAAATGTATTTTTTTCTTTATAAAAACTTGTGGTTTTTTTAAGGTATACATGACAATAAAATATATTTTGACATATACATACATAGAGTATAACTTATTCATAATTTTAATCCTACCTATTTGTTATTCAGGTCCAAATCTACAGATTACCTAAAATATATCCACTGACCCCTGCTGGTAGTCTCTGGAATTGCAGAAAGAGAGACTGATGCCACACTCCTGAAGAAAGTGACTTGCAAAGTCTAATCCACTTCAATTAGCATAATTTCTATAAACCCTTTTCACTTTTGGGGCAAACACAGCATATACAATTAGCTTAGCAGTGGCTTTATTGTTGCTAAGGACATGTAACTGGGGGGATGGGTGGATCATAGATGGTGGAATAGAGGATGCTGCTCCATGGCATGAAACCAAGAAAGTGGATAGGCAATTTCTCAACCAGTTGAGGTACTGGAAACCTTCAGAGACACTATAGGTAAACAAGGTAGAAACTCTATTGCCTAAGATCTATACTGTTAAATGGGTAGACATACAAACAACATGAAAAATCAAAGGGACAATTCACATCAAACAAACTGACATACTCCAATAACAGAATCCAACAACACCACAGTGGAAGAAATGTCAGAGAAGGAGTTTAGAATGTATGTGGCTAAACTGATCTGTGAGGTAAGGGATGATATAAGGAGTGAGATCAGAGAAAAAATACAGGAAGTGAAAGATCACTTCAATAAAGACATAGAGATCCTGGGGGGGGGGGGACAAGCAGAAATCCTCAAAATGAAGGAGTCAAAAAACAAAACAAAACAAATTAAAAACTCAAATGAAAGCATCACCAACAAACTAGATCATTTAGAAGACAGAGTTTCAGGCAATGAAGACAAAATATATAATCTTGAAAACAAAGTTGACTATGGAGAAAAGATATTAAGAGACAATGAGCAGAAACTCCAAGAAATATGAGAAAACCTGAAAATACCAAATTTAAGATTTATTGTGATAGATGAAGACTCAGAGATGCAAACCAAAAGAATGCAAAATCTTTTCAATGAAATAATATCAGAAAAGTTCCCAAACCTAAAGAATCAAATGGAAAATACATTCAGGAGGCTTACAAGTCCCCAAATATACAAAATTACAACAGACCCACACCAAAGGCACATTATTATGAAAATTCCTAACAGAATAAGGATTGAATTTTAAAGGCTGCTGGAGAAAATCTACAGTAATATTTAGAGGGAAACCAACTGGGATCTCAGCTGATCTCTCAACCCAGACACTCAAAACTAGGAGGACTTAGAATAATATATACTAATTTTTGAAAGAAAATGGATGCCAGTCAAGAATAATACACCAAGCAAAATTAATTATCAGAATTGATGATGAAATAAAAACCTTCCATGATAAACAAAAGTTAAAAGAATTCACAACTAGAAAGCTTACGCTACAAAACATACTCAATTAGGCTGGGCATGGTGGTACAAGGATATGGTGGTACAAGGGTATAGTGGTGCATGCCTGTAATCCCAGCAGTTTGGGAGACTGAGGCAAGAGGATCATGAGTTCAAAGTGAGCCTCATAAATAGTGAGGTGCTAAGCAACTCAGTGAGACTCTGTCTCTAAATAAAATACAAAATAGGGCTGAGGATGTGGCTCAGTGATTAAATGCTCCTTAGTTCAATACCTGGTAACCCCTCCCCCTGAGGGGAAAAAAACTACTCAATAATATATTTCATGAAGATGAAATTAAAAATAAAAGTAAAAATCAGCAAAAGGAAGAATTAAACTAAAAGAATAGCAAATCAATGGAGAAACTAATTCAAATAAAAAACCATATATATCAAGATGACAGGGAATAAAAATCATATCTCAATAATAACATTGAATGTAAATGGCCTGAACTTATCAATCAAAAGACATAGACTGGCAGATTGGATTAAAAAACAAGACCCAACAATATGCTGTCTCCAAGAGATTCACCTCATAGGGAAAGACATCCACAGACTGAAGGTAAAAGGATGGGAAAAACATTATTAACATCAATCTTGTAAACAAGCAGATGTTTCTATCCTCACATCAGATAAAGTGAACTTTAGGCCAAAATTAATCAGAAGGGACAAAGAGGGATATTTTATACCGCTTAAGAGAATTATAAATCAACAAGACATAACATTTGTAAATATTTATGCCCCAAACAATGGAGCATCTATGTACATCAAACAAACCCTTCTCAATTTCAAGAAACAAATAGACCACAACACAGTAATACTGAGTGACTTTAACACATCTCTCTCACCACTGGATAAGTCCTCCAAACCAAAAGTAAATAAGGAAACTATATAAATAAAAAATACAATAATTTAATAATTTAGAATTAATAGATATATATCCATCAATGATTGAATATACTTTCTTCTCAGTAGTGCATGGATCCTTCTCTAAAATAGACCATATATTAGGCCACAAAGCAATTCTCAGCAAATACAAAAAAAAAATAGATAATACCTTGTATCTTATCAGGTCATAATGGAATGGAATTAGAAATCAACAATAAAATGAAAAATAGAAGCTACACCTGGAGAATAAATAATATGTTATTCAATGACAAATAGCAGAAGAAATCAGGGATGAAATTAAAAAAATACTTATACGTAAATGAGAATAGAAATAATACATATCAAAATCTCTGGGACACTATGAAGGCAGTGCTAAGAGGCAAGTTCACTGCATTGGGCTTATTCATTAAAATAATAGAAAGTCAATAAATCACTTAACGTTACATCTCAAAGCCCTGGAAAAAGAAGAACCAAAACCAAAAGCAGTAAAAGACTGGAAATAATTAAAATCCTGGATGAAATCAATGAAATTGAAATAAAAGAAATAATCCAAACAATTGACAAAACAAAAAGTTGCTTTTGGAAAAAATTAATAAAATTAATAATAATAAATTTAATTTAATAATAATAAATTAATAAAATTTTATTAATAAAATTATATGATTTTATTAATAAAACCTTTAGCCAAGCTAACAAAGGGAAAGAGAAAACTCAAATTACTAAAAATCATAATGAAAAAGGAAATATCACAATTGACACTACTGAAATACAGATGATAATCAGAACTTATTTTGAAAATTTATACTCTAATAAAATAGAAAATCTTAAAGACATAAAATTTCCAGAGACATATATCCTACCCAAATTGAATCAAGAGGACATAGAAAATTCAAATAGATCAATTTCAAGCAATGAAATTGAAGACACCATCAAAATCCTACCAACAAAGAAAAGCACAGGACCAGATGGATTCCCAATTAAGTTCTACCAGATCTTCAAAGAAGGCCTTACACCAATTCTCAAATTATTCCATGAAATAGAAAAGGAGGGAAGCCTTCCAAACTCATTCTATGAAACTAGTATCACCTTGATACCAAAACCAGACAAAGACACATCAAGGAAAAAAAATTAGACCAATATCTCTGATGAGCATAGGTGGAAAAATTCTTAATAAAATCCTGGCAAATCACATACAAAAATATATTAAAAAGATAATGCACCATGATCAAATCAGGTTCATCTCAGAGATGCAAAGTTGGTTACACATACAGAAATCAATAAGCCTAATTCATCATATCAATAGACTTAAAGAAAAGAATCACATGAATATCTCAATAGATGTAGAAAAAGCATTTGACAAAATAGAGCATCCATTCATCTTTAAAACACTAGAAAAACCAGGGATAGTAGGAGCATACCTCAACATTGTAAAAGCTATGTGTGTTAAACCCAAGACCAACATCATTCTAAATGGAAAAATATAGAAAGAATTTCCTCTAAAAACTGGAACAAGACAAGGATGCCCTCTTTCACCATTTTTATTCAACATATTCCTGGAAACTCTAGCCATAGCAATTAGACAGAAGGAAGAAATTAAAGGGATATGAAAAGGAAAAGAAGTACTCAAACTATCCCTATTTGCTTATGAGATCATTCTATATTTAGAAGACCCAAAAAGCTCCACCCGAAAACTTCTAGAACTGATACATGAATTCAGCAAAGTAGTGGGATATAAAATTAACATCCATAAATCAATTGCATTCCTATACATTAGTGATGAATCAACTGAAAGGGAAATTAGTAAAACTATCCCATTCACAATAGTCTCTAATAAAATAAAATATTTGGGAATCAATCTAACAAAAGAGGTGAAAAACCTCTACAATTAAAAACTACAAAACACTAAAGAAAGAAATTGAGGAAGAACTTAGAAGATGGAAAGATGTCCCATGTTCTTGGATAGTCAAAATTAATATTGTCAAAAATGGCCATAATAAAAAGCAGTATAGAGATTTAATGCAATCCCTATTAAGGTCCCAATGACACTCTTCATAGAAATTGAAAAAGCAGTTATGAAATTCATTGAAAAAAATAAAAGACTCAGGATAGACAAAGCAATCCTTCACAAGAAAAGTGAAGCAGAGGGCATCACAATACCAGACCTTAAATTATACTACAGAGCTATAGTAACAAAAATGGCATGGTACTGGCACCAAAACAGACATGAAGACCAATGGTACAGTATGGAAGACACAAAGACAAACACACATAAATACTAGACAAAGCCATCATAAACACACATTGGAGAAAATATAGCTTCTTCAACAAATAATGTTGGTAAAACTGGAAATTCACATGTAAATTCACATGTAAATGCATAAAGCTCAACTCAAAGTGGATCAAGAACCTAGGCATTAGACTAGAGATCCTGTGCCTGCTAGAAGAAAAAGTAGGCCTAAATCTCCATCATGTCAACTTAGGAAACAAATTACTCAATAAAACTCCTAAAGAACAAGAAGTAAAATCAAGAATTAATAAATGAGATGGTGTCAAACTGAAGAGAGAGCCTGCAGAATGGAAAAAAATCTTTGCCATCTGCACCTCAGATGGAGTATTCATCTCCAGAGTACATAAGAACTCAAAAATAACACACACACACACACACACACACACACACACAAACCAACTAACCCAATCAATAAATTGGCTAAGGAACTGACCAGGCACTTCACAGAAGAAGAAATATGAATGGTCAACAAAATATGTGAAAAATTTCCAACATTACTAGCAATTAGAGAAATGAAAATTAAAACTATTCTGAGATTTCTTCTCTCTCCAATCAGAAAGGCAATTATCAAGAATACAATAAGTTTGCTTACTGTAAAAGTAAAGGTGACAATAAATGTTGGCAAGGATGTGGGGGAAAAGGTCCACTCAGGCATTGCTGGTTGGACTGCAAATTAGTGCAGCCTCTCTGGATAGCAGCATGGAGATTCCTCAGAAAACTTGGAATGGAACCATCTTTTGACCTCATTATACCACTCTTTGCTTTATACCCAAAGGATTTAAAATCAGCATTCTATAGTGATGTGGCTATATCAATGTTCATAGCAGCTCAATTCACAATAGCTAAGGCATGAAACCAACCTAGGTGCCCTTCCACAGATGAATGGTTAAAGGAAATGTGACACATATACACAATGGAATATACTGTGCCATAAAGAAAAATGAAATTATGGTAAATAGATGGAACTGAAGACTATCATGCTGAGTGAAATAGCCAATCCAAAAAAACCAAAGGCTGAACTTTCTCTCTGATTGGTGAATGCTGACTCACAGTAGTTGGGGGAGGAGTTGGGGGTGAAGGGAGGAGTGGAGGTTCACTGGTTTGAATAGAGGGGAATGGGGTGAAGAGACGGCTGATAGGAGTTGGAAAGACAGTAGAATTAACGGGACATAACTCTCCTATGTTCATATATGAATACATTAACAGTGTAACTCCACATTGTATACAACCACAAGAATGGGAAGGTTTACTTCATGTGTGTATGATATGTCAAAATTCATTCTACTGTCATGTGTAACTAAAAAGAACAAATTTGGGGGCTGGGGATGTGGCTCAAGCGGTAGCGCGCTTGCCTGGCATATGCAGGGCACTGGGTTCGAGCCTCAGCACCACATAAAAATAAAATAAAGATGTTGTGTCCACCGAAAACTGAAAAATAAATATTAAAAAATTCTCTCCCTCTCTCTCTTTAAAAAAAATTTTAAAAAAATTAATGAAAAGAACAAATTTAAAAAGGACATATAACTAGATGTTTTCAATAATCTTTCAATTTAGCCTTTATAACAAAAAAATTAATATTTTGTATTTACAATTGTATTAGATTTTAGATATTGAGATGAAGAACTCACTTTCTGTGATGTTGAGGATATACTGCAACAGTGGATTATGTTGTTTATTATGATTGAAGCACAAACTGATCAATTAAATTCATTCATTAAACAAATGCTTGCTGAATGCCTGTTGTTGACTTATACACTTTGAGGAGATGTTCAATGAAAAGTGTCCCTTTAGGGCTGGGGATGTGGCTCAAGCAGTAGCGCGCTCGCCTGGCATGCGTGCAGCCTGGGTTCGATCCTCAGCACCGCATACCAACAAAGTGTCCGCCGAGAACTAAAAAAATAAATAAATATTAAAAATTCTCTCTCTCTCTCTCTCTCTCTCTCTCTCTCTCTCTCTCTCTCTCTCCCCCCCCTCTCTCTCACTCTCTCTTTAAAAAAAAAAAAAGAAAGAAAAGTGTCCCTTTATATGTATTAAGTGCTGGGGAAGAAAAAAGTTAATATTCTGGGAGCATTTAGAATATATATTTAATCAAAATTTACAGAATCAGAAAGTTTGGGTGGGCAAGATGACATGTAAGATGACATTTGAAGGATGAACAAGAGTTAGGTCTGGGACTAAGACAGAGAGAGAAGAGCATATGCTGAGATCCTGAAGCAAGATTCATGGAGGAGCTGAAAGAAGTTTCATAAATGGGTACAGAGTAGGGGATGGTTGATAACCAGATAATATTTGGGGCTTGTTGGCTAAGAGATAATGTCCTAACTTGTTCAACCAGCTGTTTTTTAATGGAAGGCTAAATGTTTTTGCCTTTTTGTTTATTGTTTGCTTTTATATTTTGCATTTTTAAAGTGTGAAAACCATTCTTAGTCTGCAATACCTACAGAAACAAACAGTGGATGGATTTGGCCCAGGAGCCATAGTTTCCTACACCTGAGCACAGAGTACAGGAGTTTTGAATCTGGGCTTAGGCTATAAGTGGGAGGATGAGTCGTGCTTATTAAAAATGGCTTTAAGATGCTGTGAGGGTACAGAGTTGACACTCTGTTTGGGGGCCCTGGGACACTGCTTAAAGGGTTTGTATGTGAACATTAATATTTTTCATTTGGACTTTGGAAGATCACTCAGGCAAGTACTATGTGGGCAAAGTATTGGATGGCTCAAGAGATTAATTAAGAGGATGTTGTAAGATAAAGGCTTAGTTTAGGGAACAAACAGACAAAACAGGAAATAAAATCAAATGAAATGAAGCAGAGTTTGTAAGACTTGGTGATTGATCAAATGTGTGAGCTGAAGAAGAAGAAGAAATGGAATATTCTGGCTTGAATAAATGATATTGAGGCTTTTATGAAGCTTAGAAACTTAGCAGAAGGCAGCTTAAGCAGAAATGAAATAAGTTCCATTTTTTAATACTTTGAGTTTCAAGTTCTTCATCTCAAGGAGAGATGTCCTGTAACAATGATAATAATAATTATAATGGTAGAAATATTTAGAGTTGCTTACCAAGCACTATGTACTGTTCTAAGTACTTTCTTGAATTAAATCATAATTTCCCTCAACAAACCCAAAGTTAGATACTGCAATTATTCCCATTTTTATAAACGAGAAAACTGAGACACAGAGAAGTTAAATAACTTGCCCAAATTGGAAAGTCATATTTGGGAATGAGGAGATATGTGTTTGAGAGTTATCAGTATATAGACTTTGCATAAAACTATGGGAGGTCACAGGAACACCCTCAGGTCACCCTGGAGTGCTGTCTAGGCCCTCAGAGATGCAGTATTTAAGGGAGAAAAGAGAAAGAGGAACCCACAAAGAGTCTAAGTCTGGACAGCTGGAAAGTTAGGAGATTCAACATCAAGAGGGAGTTCCACAGATGCCAGGAGAGGAGGATACTGTGGAGAGAGAGAACCCAAGGGAGACAAATGCTGCTGAACGGATGAGCAGGGAACAGATGGGAGTGTGTCTTTTGGAATTAATAGTGTGAGGTCAGGAGAGGTCCTGGGAAACGGAGGTTGAGCCCAGGGGTAGGGCAAAGTCTTACAGAGTGCCAAGAAAGAAGTTAAGCCAAGAGGGCTTATCCATGGGGAGAACTTAGATGGCCCCAAGGAGTGGAGGTCCTCATGAGGCCACAAGAGATCCAAAAATAGGTCAGCAGGATGCGATCAGAAAATGGGATTTATGAATTATTAATTCAGAGGTTTGGAAATTCTGACAGACTGTAGGTCCACGTTGTTTGAGTCCATGGGAATATGAATATCAAGTTTGTTAGTGAAAGATGTGAGTCACAAGAACTTAGGACAAAACACTGGAATTTAGGGTTTTAGATAAACTTTCTTTGAGCACTAAGCAGTGGAGAAGAAAACTTTAAATCAGGAGTTCAATGAAACAGGGAGGAAGAGTGGATGTTAGCAAAAAAGAATGGATAATAAAGAGTGGTATAGACAGATAACTTCTTTGAGTAAGGATTTTTCACATAAAGATGGAAGATTCTAAATTTAGAATGGCAGTGTTCAATGAGAAGACTGGGCAACCCATCACCTCTGTGGCATGTGAGATGGGGAGAAATGAACAACTTGCCTTTGAGAGGTCCCAAGGCAGCATTATCCCCTGAGGAAAGTCAGAGTTCTTCCAAGGCAAGGGGCAGATTGTGTATTCAATAAAGAACTCAAGGACATATATGATCCTATTAACTATGGAGCAAGAGTTCCATGGGGAAGAATGGAAGATATGGGGAGAGAAGAATGGAGAAAGAAGCTGGTTAGGTGAAAGGAAGGGTATGTATCTTGGGGAAACAAATCTTGGGTAGCGATCAAGGAAAACCGATTATATAAAGCATGGCACATTTGGCTGGATAGAAAACTTTAAAATAATGAGTCTCGTCAGCTTCCTGGTGAAATCCTGGGATTCGAAGTAGGGAGTCATCCTTGGACCAGTCAGTTATATATCTGAGCGACCTCCTGTCTTGGATGGGAATGGAGTTAGTGATGGGTAGACTGAGGCTTTGGCTCAGGGGCGAAGTACCATTGTTGGACAGATGATGGAGTCTCACCAGGCTACTTGTCAGTAGATGCCTAGTGTTGTGGTTTGGATGGGAGGTGTCCCCCCAAATGGCTATTAATGCAGAACTAGTCAGAGTTAAAGTGATTAGATTATGAGAGCTGGGACCTAATCAGATCATCCTAGTTTGAATGGACAGACTGGGTGGTAACTATAGGCAGGGGGGGGCATGGCTGGAGGAAGTGGATCACTGGAGTCAGGCCCTGGAAAGTGTGCATCTTCTCTATGGCCCTATCTCTTTTCCCTCTCTCAGTTTTCTGACCCTACCTTGAGCTCAGCAGCTTTCCTCTGCTGGGCCCTTCCCCTTATGATATGCTGCTTCTCCCTGGGCCCAGAGCCAAGGAGTTGACTAATTGTGGACGGAGACCTTTGAAACTGGGAGGCCTGAATGAATTTCTCCTTTTTAAGCTGTTCCTGTCAGGTATTTTGGTCACAGCAGTGCAACAACACCCATTGTACCAGGTGGAGTATCTAACCCTGTCAGGGAGTCAACAATGAGATATCTGCATTTTCAAATGCACTTCTTTCTCATAACAGTAAATGATTGTATTTAGTGTGGACCTAGAAGCAGGACACTGAAATCAGAAGTTCTTGGAGAAATTACGACCCTTAGGTCCTTCATCCATCTCAACTGGGATAACAAGTGACTGTTTTATAGCTGTCAACTTTCCTGCATCATCTAACCATAGGATTTGAGAGCATTTCAAAGTCCTGTTGATGGTCCAAGCTGTTTTTGTATAGGAATTGATTGGCCAGAATGGCCAAATCTCCTTGAAAAATTTCTTTGGAAACCACCCACCTTCCCCCAGCCTCCTGGATCTACAGGTACTTGACCTGGGCTGGGTCCTCAAAGCTGCAAGCACAGTAGTGGATGCCTTTCTAGTACATCTCTCAAGCTCTCGGCTGTATCCTTTTGGGGGCCCCCTTGAAGGCACACAAACATCTGCATTCCCTACACTATGGAGGCAACACAATGCTTTAAAGCCTCTCAGAAAACCTACAGGACAGTTAATATGATTTAAGCCTATATTTAAATTTTATGAGACTCATTTTCAAGGCTAATAACCCAGTTTACTGTGCACAATATCAAATGCAAATTTTATTACTGACTTGGTAAAAACCAAGACGATCGTCATTAGCATATCTCCCTGCATCACCCTTTTTAGGCAAAAGGTGCACCAGGAGTAACAGTGGGGGTTTTTATATGTGTTGTAAATTACAGTTACTATCTCATTAGATAAACACATTTAAAATCAGGTTATCATTCACTTATATATCAGAAAGTTGTTTGTTCAATTGCAGCTAGTCTCATATTCTAACATATGGTGCATGAAATTCTTAGACTAATAAAATTTCAAGGTACAGGGAGCTGGTGTCTTGGAAAAAACTGTTTTTGCTCCACGAATGGCTCGATATAATCTGTAATTGCTGTGAAACAATTATGCAGCAGGCTGTTTTGTACTTAATAGTATTTACATCCTTCGTTTTATTAGCAACAAAATGTGAGTGGAACTTGTGAAAAGAGAAATTAATTTTTCCACTAAAAGATGTAAACTTCTAAATGAAGCCACTGGCAGACTGAGGAAACTAAAAACATGGGAATCGGGTTAGATTCCCACTTCTTCACTTTCTTTTTCTTATGACTCTTCCAATTTCTCATCAATACACTAGACAATTTATGCAATTACATTTTAAAACAGTCATAACATCCAGGCTCCTAGCTTGAACATGTATTTAATATTTAAAGATATGCATCTTTCTAGAGCTATTCATATTGTCCAAATTAGAGGATTCTGTATACATTTGCAAAAGAAGAAATGCAAGGGAAATGCCTAAGTGTAGTTATTCTGTGTGAATTCAATCCCCATCTCAAAGTGAGCAAAAGACCCATATTCTTTGAAATTAAGAGTTATTATTGTAAATAATGCATATGGGTAATTTCTTTCTGCTACATCATCTCCATGAAGTTCATATGAGTCTTGCAACTGTCTCGGCAATGTTGGGTGGTAGAAAGGACTATAAATTTCAGCTCATTCATCTGTAAAAGTGCAACCCAAACTCACTAAGATTTTGTGAGAATTCACTTAACCACAATTAAAATAAAAACTCTTTCTAAGTGCTGGAGTAATACACAAATGTTAGTCCTCACAAGTGATTCCTGGGTAGTTTTGTTTGAACTAACATCCAGGCTTAATAAGAAAGCACCATGGTTACAAGTGCTTACATTTCCAGGTCATTCATTGTCTTTGACACACAATCCATTGCTGGACAGTTACTGATGAAGACCAAGTTTCCATTTGACATGTTTGGCTGATGCTCACTCTAACATGTTAATATTCATACTAAAGTAGCAAATGAAGTTATTTTAATACTTTTTATTTTTTTCTTACATGTAAAATACAAATGTGTTTTAGAAAAGTGACAAAAGAAAAAAGTCATTCATGATTCCATACTTTCATGTTAGCTCATTTTGATTTTGATGGATTTTCTGTTCTTAAACACACACACATACACACATGTTCTATACATGTAAAACATATAAGTGTTTATGTTTTCATTAAAATCACACTACACTTAATTATATAGATCAACTTTTCACCTCCTATTTGACACATTTGATAATGGACATTTTTTATATGCTCTCTGAAGTTGTTTGAAAAGATTAGTTTTAGTGTCAATATACAATGAAGGAAGTACAGAAACTTGTCACAATAATATTTTAATATTAATTTTTTAGTGTTAAAAAATTTAAACATTCAGATAATATAATAGTACAATCAATGTCAATGTATAAACACCACTCACATTCAACTGTTGCCTAATCTGGTAGCTTTCTTTATATATATGAATCCACATCTATATCTGCATCTAGAGAGAGAGAGATTAAGAAAGAACTACTGTGAAATTAGAGAATATTTTCTACAATGCCTACTCTAACAACACAATAATTATTTTGTATGTTTGTTAAAAAAATGATCCAGCCAGGCGCAGTAGGGCATGCCTGTAAACCCAACAGCTTAGGAGGTTAAGGCAGGAGGATCACAAGTCAGCCTCAGCAAAAAGAAAGGCACTAAGCAACTCAGTGAGACCTTGTCTGTAAATAAAATACAAAATGGGGCTGGGGATGTGGCTCAGTGGTCGAGTACCCTGAGTTCAATCCCAGTTACTAAAAAAAAAAAAAAAAAATCCAGTCATATCTGGAAGCTGGACTTGCCTCATGATGTCCCTCTCTTGGGACCTTGAGAGCTCTTCTGTAGAGAATGCACCTCTTCTGGTACCCCTGACCTGAAACCAGACCACCTCTACGTAGAAAACTGACTTTTGAAAGAGCCACACAGTTTTCTGAGAACCTAATTTGGAGATGATAGAGAACTACACTGAGACAGTGAAATTGACCCAATTCACCTACTTATGCAAGGAATGAACAATAGATGTGGTTGCAAAGTCACCTGAACATTCTTATCATGCCCTGTATGTATGGAAAGATTTGAGGCACTTGGTTTTCATTTTATCTCTATTATTTTGTGCTTATTTGAGTAAGATCAAATTTTCCAATTTGAAATGAGGCTATTACTAAGAAACTTGGAGAGACATACTATATTCCGTTGCTTTAAAACATGTTTAGTCATTGATCAGACTCTTAATGTAAACACAGAGGATTCTCTTCATCACATAGTGTACAAAAATAGGTGGCAGCTCCTTCTGAATAATGGAGAAAGAATTTATTTTCTAATTGTGATGTCAGTCACTATTTAACACATCAAACAATGCTAACTGGCAAGTGGAATCAGTGTTAAGGGGACACCAAAGCTCCACAAAATCAACTGAAGGCTTATCTTTAGGCATCATTTCCTGTCTTAGTTACTTTAGACTGCCCTCGTCCACATTTTAAGAAGGGTCAGTGCTTTGAATTTTTAAAATGATGTCTATTTCCTCTTAACCTAGAACTTCTCAGAACTTTTGTTGCCCCATGGGTATAACTTGGGCATCTTTAGGGCCTCTACTGATTCCTTAAGGCCACTAAGCTTTCGCTTCAGACATTGCTGCATATACTCTAACTGCATATATCTGAAAACAACTGTTCATCAGTTAATAACCTGGAAAACTTAAAGCAATTTCTAGAGGAAATAACTTAAACACTCAGAAGAAATTTTTTAAAATAGAACTTGACTTATTTAATATTGTTGGGTTAAAGTTTGTACAATGATACCAAATAGTATAATTTTTAATCAATTCCTCTATTATGATATGGTTCAAATGATATCCCCTCAAGTACATTTCACCATTTTGATGCAGAGTCTTTAATATTAATAAAGCAGTCAGTTTACACCATGGCAGTGGTGGGATGGTGAATGTTCCACAGCCATATTTCTCAGGGAGGAAAACACAGAGATTTTGTGCTGATTCAGGTGACTTAGCACTCCCTGGCCACTGCTGATCTCAAGAGACTGGCTTGCCTTCACAGAAAGAAGCATGCAGTCAGGAAGAGAGATGGACCAGAAGCAAACAGTTCTGACCCACTCTAGAATATCACCACATTATGGGTTTTACTCAGCTTGAACAAGCCAAAGGCAAACAGACCCAAAACCCCTCTGATTTTTGTTTATTTACCATCACTCCATTACTTAGTTCCAGAATAAAGTCTCACTAAATCAAATAATTCATATCTAAAAGCTTTCATAAAAAGTGTCTCATCTGACAGGGCTTTCTTATATCACCAGGGGCATCACGGTGATGAGCTTAAGGCAAAGGGTTTCAGCAGAGTGTGAACAGAGTACGGGAGGCCTAGATTTTGTAGCTTACAAATTGTGACAATCAGAATCATCCTCCCCATTCAAAAACCCTTCAAAGATTAACGAGAAAACAGCTCTGTTCTACTATAATCTGTGGTTTGAAAAACAAAGTTTTGCAATTGATTTGCCATTATTATAAAAATGACTTGTTCTTTATACGGAAGTATGAGAAAGACTTTCCAGGGATGGAAACAGCTGCAGGGGCACTAAGGCAAGCAGCAGTTGTGTGGAAGCTGCTATGCAATCTCCTTTGGAATAGACCTGGGACCCCTTGTCAGTGTCAGTAAATGCTCACCTTCCAGAGCAGGAGGGTCAGCTGCCTGCACAGTGCAGTCAATACCCAAGATGCTGCTGTGATCTGTCCTGAGCAATATTTGTGTGTGTGTGTGTGTGTGTGTGTGTGTGTGTGTGTTTTCATCTTTGGCCAGAAGCCAAAAGGTTCGACTTAGCTATAAACAGATACAATATTCATATATACAAATATTTTACATATATGATTATACATATGAAATATATGGTTATATATAATATAGGAAAATTTCATATATAACTGGAATACACAATTCTAATGTGATTTTGCAAAGAATTTAGTTTTCACATACATGTCTGTACATGTGTGTGTGCACATGTGTGTGTAATTGATAGAAGGAAAGTCCATGTTTTCCCTCCATATTTGATGGAAAAAGAAAATTGATCTGGACCAGAAACTGTGAAATGTAAAGGTTAATTCCTTTCCCTGGTGGCTTCCTGGAAGTTTTTTTTTGTGACTCAGTGAGGCTATCTGCTTTTCTGCTTTACACAGCTCTTTCTCTGCCATAACCAAAAGACTTGGCAGGAACAATTTTAGTGGGGGAAATGTTTATTTGGTGCTCATGATTTCAAAGTTCTCAGTCTGTAGATGGTCATCTCCACTGCTCTGGGCCATGACAGGAGAGTGCGAAGGAAAGCAACTCAGGGCATGATGAGAGAGAGAGATTGAGAGATATCTTCCTTACCAGGGACAAATATAAACCCCAAAAGTACACCCACAGTGAACCACCTCCTCTAACTGTGGCCTACAGTTGTCACCCAGCTAATCCCTATCAGTGGATTAATACATTGATTATGTTAAGACTTTCCTAACTCAATAATTTCACCTCTGAACTTTTTTTTTTTTTTTTCATTTTCTCACACATGAGCTTTTGGGGGATAGCACATATTTAAGTCATAACTCTATGTAACCAGGACTTCCATGTCCTGCAAACCCAATTCTTTGTCAGTTTTCAGGGAGGAACCTCAGCCCCTACTTCTTCTAGTCAGTGCCCCTGTTGAGAGGAGATCCCTCCCACCTTGATTCCCACTCAAAACAGAGGCCTTTTTCTGAAAGAAGCCTGCCAGTGCCCTCTCCCTGTGCTGGGCTCTTTATTTTACTTTCCCCCCTCTTTTATTATTATTTTAAAATAATTATCTTTTGTAAGATCAATGCTTTTTCTTCTTCCTCTCTTTTTGAAATCACTCTTTGATCTTCTTAATTTTTATAGTTTTATAACTTTTATCCTCATTACTGGTACTTAATTTTTATCTTTTACATTTCATCTCATTTTACTGTAAATTTAAATTTTTTTATTGCATTTTGTCCTTTTAGTGTATTTCATCATTTTATACTTTTAACCTTTTCTATCATTGACTTTTTGCATTTGCTTTTAAATCTCATCAATTTCATCTTAATTTTTAAGCTCAGCCTTTCTTTTCAACAGATTTTAACAAGACACTTTATTTTTTTTTGTTTGTTTGTGATTTGTTTTTATAGTGACAGGGGAAAGGTATAGCTATAAGGATTTTGGAAAAAGAAAGCATCACTGGCCAAATAGAAGCACCTGTGACCTTCTCCCCTGAGGATCCTCCTGTTACCACTGGTTAGCTGGTTAGCGAGCTGAGATTGCTGGTGTGCCTAGTAGATACTGGTGGATTAAATATGTGTGGACTATCAAGCTGTCTATAGAACATATTGAACTCCTTGGAGTGGCATTTTCTCACTTTGTCTTTTTTCCCATCCTCTTTTATTTTTAATACTGAGGGTTAAACCCAGGGGCACTCTACCACTGAGCTATACCCCAGATCTTTTTATTTTATTTTGAGACAGGATCTTGCTTAGTTCCCCAGGCTAGTCAGAACTTGTGATCCTTCTACTCCAGCTTCCCAAGTTACTGGGATTCAAGTGCATGCCACCGTGCCTAGATTCTTCTCTCAATCCTAAAACAGGGACTGGCAAACAAGGACCCTGGGTCAAATCCAGCCATCTTTTTTTTTGTTGTTGTTGTTGTTCTATATATTCTTATTTTTTTTATTGGTTGTTCACAACATTACAAAGCTCTTGACATATCATATTTCATACATTAGATTGAAGTGGGTTATGAACTCCCAATTTTACCCCAAATGCAGATTGCAGAATCACGTCGGTTACACATCCACAATTTTACATAATGCCCTAGTAGTAACTGTTGTATTCTGCTACCTTTCCTATCCCCTCAGCCATCTATTTTTATAAAGAACATGGAAATGCCTATTTATTTATCTGTTATCTACATTAGCTTTTATCCTACTATGACAAACTCGAGTAGTTGCAACAGAAATGAAAATATTAACCATGTGGCCATTTACATAAAAAACTTGCTAACCCCTATTTTAAACCATCATATTGTTATATACTAGGCTTAGTAGACAGGAAGTTAAAGTTTTGGTCCTGAATTCAAGGAACTCACTGGCATGTGGGACACAGAAAATGAAGCATGCATGAATAATTCAGAGTACAGAGCGAAAGATAAAACCTGCCTTTGGCAGCCTGGAAAGGCATTTTAGGGGAGGTGATGTTTAGATTGGGACCTACAAGTAACAGGAAGTGAGGCAACATGCTGGGGGTGGAGGTGGGATGATGTGGTTGGACATCTTTCTAGGCACAGAAAACACATGTTATCTTGGCCCAGAGAAAAAAGAACATGGAGAGAAAAATAGAATAAAGATGGACAAGTGCACTCGTCCAGGAAATGGTGATCTTGAAAACTAAGGTAAGAGATTTGGATTTTCTTCTAAAAATAGCAGGGAGCCATTGAAGGTATAAAAGTAGGAGTGGCCCAATTGGAAGTCCATTTTAGATCCTGCTTGAGTCCTAAAGGAATATTTTGTATATAAAACAACCTTGACAAATGCTTCACCAAGAACATAGTTATCAGATGCCAGAGAAGAGAGTTCTAAAAACCTTTTTGCATAAAACAAAATGAAAGATTTGCTTGTTGCTTTCAGTAATGACTGTGAGTAGTGAGAGCAGAGGGTGGAGAAGGGAGTGAGGCTTGTGGATTGATGGAAGTCAGGCTGGGTGGACGAGGCCCTAGGAAAACTCCCCAGTGTGGTGGCCAAAGACACATCAAGACCAGTGAAGCCTCCTTGGTGTTAAACTATGTGTGAAGTTGGTGGCATTTCCATGTATGAACCCTGCCTTCTCTGCCCCTTTTCTCAGTCCACAGTTACTGCACTCCTAAATTCTAGGTGAAGAGTTACTTTATAAAGATAGAGCTGACTGGGCATGTCACATGTTTATGACTTCCAGGGAGAGTCTCAGCCTGTTCTATAGAGGACAAGGTACCATGCTAGCTGTTTGCTAGCTGTATGAGGTCTGGCAAACTTCTTTATCCTCTAAACCTTCATTTCTGCATCCATAACATAACTATAATGGTAGCTGCAATTAAGTGCTCGTCCAAATAATAATTGTGTTCATATATATGAGGTCCCTCATGCAAGGAGAAAAACAGATTAAGTTGTTATAGTACTGCTAATAAAATAATAATTAAAAGATTTTTTTAAAAGGTTAAAATTTAATCACTGGCTTGAACAACATGAGGAAATAGGAACCAGGAGGCAGAGGAGGCAGTGAGAATCTAAGCCTCCAGGTGCATGAATGTTCTGAGCTGAGGGAGTCACGGGAGGGACATAAACAAACAGTTATTAGATATATGGGAGTGAATGGGGTGCTCTAGGCTGAGTTTAGTAAATAAGAAGAAAAGGACAAAAATCACAAGGAAACCCAATATTTAAGAGGTGGACAGAGAGAGGTAATATATGAGGGCAAGAAGTGGTAGTCAGAATCAGAAAAAAAAAAAAAAGAGATGGTGGAATTTTAGAAGGTGAAGAAAGAGACCTTTCTATTGGGACCTTCTGTCTGGAAATCCACCAGAGGGAACTCTGTCCCCATGACCCACTACCGTGATTCCTTTCACCTCTCCCATATCAGAAGTGTCTTTACCTGTAGCCCTTTGCTGACCCTTCACACCTCATATTTCTAGATTCAGTATCTTCAATGACAGTTCTTTGAGTTTTCTGAGCTGTGTCCTCATCAGTCAACCTGCTGGGGTTGCTGACCAGTTCAGGAAATGAGCTGCCAGTGGCCTTATTTCCAGAATCAGTCTAGAAATATCCTGTTTGGGGCCTGACAAAAAAAAAAATTATTTTGGTTCGTGGAGCCTCCTTGCTTAACTAGATCCATATTTTGAGTGATGCAGAGTCACAAAATAGAACCACAGTTTACAGATTGAATATATATGTTTGATGCTATGCTATTCACATAATTTTTCAGCATTGCATTTTATAGTAAATTTTCTTTTAATTCTGAAACCCCAGACAATGGTGGGTTTTTTTTCCCCACTAGGAGCTCTTATGTTACATAATTGCTATGGTCAGACTGTGTGTATATTCTCTGCAAATTCACTTATTGAAATCCTAAGCTAGAAGGTGGTGGTTTTAAGAGGTGGGCCCTCCCCAGGGTTCATGAGTAGGTTCAGAGAGTAATCCCAATCATAAAGTCCTTATGATTGGGATTAGCACCTTTATAAAAGAGCTAGCTTGCCCTTTCCACATAGTCACTGTGTGAGTATGCAAGGAGACGTGGCCATTTGTGAAGTACTGGACTTACCAGATGCTGAATCTGTGGCTGCCTTGATCTTGGACTTCCAGCCTCAAGACTGTGACAAATAAATTTTCATGTGTCAGAGGTGACAGAGTTCATGGTGTTTGTTATAGCAGCCTGATGGACTAAGATGGTGATCAAGCACTGTTTTCTCATTGGAAAGTTAAATAAAAAGGTAGATAAAGTATACCCATGACTTCAACTACTGTCACCATTATTGCCACTATAAATACTTAAGTATCACTTGGAATGAAGATGTCCTACCTTTATTTACTTGTTCATTAACTCCTTACACCTAGTCACATAGTTTGCTTCTGGAGTACAGTTTCTACCATTTTTTAAAAGGTAGCTTTTTGTTTGAAAACTGATACTCCGATATATTCCTGGCTATAGTATGAATTCTGGGAAGGAATTAGCCATTGCAAAAAAAAAAAAAAAAGCACTCAGGCATTTTGAATTCTAGAACTCACATCTAGAATTCTCTGGGATCTATCCTAAGGAAATAATCAGAAAAACAATGACATATCTCTATACAAAGATAACCAAAGCATTACTTACCATAGCAATACTGGGGAAAAAAACTAAGTTTCTAAGAGTACAAAATGACAAAATAAATTATGATATTCATCAGTGATGGGTTATTTAGTATCTGTTAAAATGATTTAGAAAATAATAATCACATAGAGAGAGGCATACAATAAGCTTTGTGAAAAGATAGCAAACAGAAGCACATAAGTAACAGATTTTGTAGAGTCTAAGACTTCAATGAAGGTAGGAATAACCATGGGAGGAGTACAGAAATTTGGGGGTTGATTTTAGGTCTTCAGTCTAGAAAGAATGAAATGGTTACCAGCTGATCCATTTCTTTTGACTCAGCATCACTCCATTACAGTCTATTTTCATCCTCTTTAGAAAAGTCTGCTCTATTTTTTTTTTTTTGCCTGATATTTAGAGCTTCCTTGAAACATTTCCAGGAGATGCTGCTGTTCTGGCCTGGGGCATTCCCTGACAACACCTGGAACCTCAGAACCTCACTTTCCTTCCACAGTGCTCAATATGCATCACTCTCCAGGCACCACCCTAAGCAACACTGTGGTTAAAACCATGAAGGAGCCTGAGTGGTATTCTCGCTGAGCTTGCAGTCTAGGCAGAAAACACTGGGAAAAGGTGTCTCTGCTCTCTAATGACTGATAATTTCAATGAGAAGACAGTTAAATAAACAACAGTCATCTTTCAATGCAATTGCAACATTATTAAGAAATTAAAGAGTACAATAAAAGAGCAGATGTCCTAGGAGGTCCAAGAAAGGAAAGGCTAAAACAGATTAAAGCAACCTGAGATATGGTCATAGAGTTAGTAGCACTTAAGTGAACCTTAAAGGATGAAGAAATATTCTTATTTAGAGAGAGGAAAAGAGAAGGTTATTGTAGTTTGAGGGAATAACAAAATGAAGAATATAAACTGGAAACTTTATAACTGGGCATCCTTTGGTTTGGGTGCTTTAAGTATAGATTCATCCCTAATTTTCAGGAACACCTGTGGAATTCTTTCAAAGTTTCTTGCACTCTTTGAAAGTAGCAGGATTCCTCAACTTTTCTAACAATTTTCCTCTCCATGGTGGAATTTCAAGACTGGGAATTCTCCCAGAATTGATTGACCCTTAACTGGGCACCAGGGACAGGGAAAGCCCTGAAAAAGAGGCAGTAGTCATGAATTCTAATGGAGCTAAAGTTCATGGAGTGCACCACTTCCCACAGCAGCCCTGCCAGGCAGGTATTGATGGTGTTACCACTCCCTTTTCGAGGAAGAATAAGATCTGAAGTGAAGTTGTTAACCACTGCAGTAAGAAGCTGGATCCTCTTGGTCTGGATAACTCTAGAGATCATGCTCTTAGGAAATCTGTAGGAACAGGATGTGGGGCAAGTATTCTCATTCCTTAGATCTCTCTTTTCTGCATAATGAAGTTTTTCAACTTTAACGTTTTTTTACACTTATAAAGAAATCTTTTGCATACAGAAAAGTCTATTACCATATATAAATTGATCCATTAATTTTATGAGGGTGAATACAGATGTATTCATCATTTTCAGTGAGGAAACAGAAAACTGACAGCATCCTAGAAGCTGTCCTATGTATCTGTGGTGACTAATTGTGTCCTCCTAAAATGTCCATGGTGAAGCTCTAACTCCAATGTGACTGTATATGGAAATGAGGCCTTTAAAGATGTAATTAAGGTTAATAAGCTCATAAGGATGAGGGTCCTTATCCAACAGGGCTAGTGTCCTTAAAAGCAGAAGAAGAGACACCAAGGGACATGTGCATATAGAGAAAAGACCGACCGTGTGTGGATACAACAGGAACCCATCAGAAGCCAAGAAAAGAAGCCTCAGAAGTAAACAACCCTATCTGCACCTCGATCTTGGACAAATGGGAGAAAATAAGTTTGTGTTATTTAATCCATGCAGCCTGTGGCTTTTTGTTATGGCAGCTCTGGCAGACTAATACAACATCCTTCTGTGGACTATACCTACCCAAGGAGACCCACTAGCCTGATATCTGAAAGCAGAGATTAATTTTGTTTGTTAGAATCACACAATAGGTCACCTTGAGTCTGACTTCTTTTACTCTGTGAATGCTATAAATTTCCCTCTAAACACTGCTTTAGCTGCCCATGAATTTAAAGATGACTTTTATTAGCCTTCAGTTCAAATTATTTAAATTTTTTTCTGATTGTTTCTTCCTTGACCCATGTAGTATATTAAATGTTCAAATATCTATTTTTTTCAGATATTTTTTGATAATTAATCTCCAATTCTGTTTTCCTCAGAAAACATACTGTATGGTTCAAATGTTTAAAAATTTCTTGAGCTTTGTTTTATGGACCCCAATTTTTTTTTGTTGGTGAATATTTCACGTGCACTTGAGAAAAACATTGTACAACAGAGGTTGGGGTAGCCTTCCAGATGCTAATTTGAGAAGATTGGTTGATGGTTATGCAAGTCTTCTATGCCCTGAATTTTTTTTCCTATTTGTTCAAGAAATTACTGAAAGAGAAGTAAATTTGCACTGTAATAGTGGATATGTCCATGTCTCCTTTTATTCCTTTGGGTTTTGCTTATTTTGAAGCTCTTTTATTAAATGCATACACATTAAAGATTACTATCTCCTCAGTGAACTAGACTTTTACCATTGTTATATATCTCTCTTTATCTCTGCTAACATTCCTAGCTTTGAAGTGTCTACCATGGTATTGATAGACACTCCAGCTTTTAATATTTATTGTTTACATGAAATATCTTTTTTTATCCTTTGGCTTTTAATCTTTGTCTTTATATTTAAATTGTGTCTCTTATAATCAACATACACCTGGGCCTTACTTTTTATAACCAGTCTGACTGCATAGAATAGAATGAGTGTCTCAGGGTGAAAAGCCTGGTTAAAGGCCCTGAGGTCAGAGGGAAGTCAGAAAGGGCTGCTGGAGTGCAGAGAGCCAGGGAGCAGGGAGGGGATATGGCTGGAATGGTCTCAGGGCATACCCCATGCTGAAGGCTAGCACAAGAATTTTACTGCTTTTTCCTGAAAACAGGGGGAGTCAAGGAAGAATTTGAACTTGGAAATGACATGATCAAATAGATCTGGCCTTAATGGTGTCTCAGCTAATGTGCAGGATGTCAATAGTGTTTCTCCTGTATGCCTGGTTGGAAATCCAGCTCCTTCCTCAATTGAGAGTTCTAGAAATCCAACACCTACCAATAACTACTCCTGCAGGTCTCCTAGAGTGGACCCTTGCAGGTACAATGCCTTGGTCCAGCCACACTTCATGAGGACATCTGTACAGATTCTGGGGCTCCTTTACTGCCCCTTAGCCTCCTTGCCTGCCTTGCCAAACTTGCCGGTAGCAGCTGCCTCACCAGCCTCAAATCCCTATCCTTGCTTCTTCGGGAGCCCAGGGACAGTGCTGCTCTGTCTGCTGTGCCTTCAGGAAGGAAGCTGGGTGAATGTAGAACACACCTCCTGAGTTTTGTCTCAAGAATGACAATCTGCAATGTTAATCTACTCCTAAAAACAGTCACTTTGTATACTTTGTCTGCTTGTATAGCTCTTTACTATGAAAAGGTAAATCTAGCATTCCTCATATCATTCCATTGTGGATAGAACCAGAGCTGGGGTCTTCTTTTAAACCTTTTTTTCTTTATATGGTGTGGGGGAGGGGGAGGAGAGGGGGGGGAGGGAGAGAGAAAGACTCAACCTTTCCTCTTAGGTAACTGCTGAAGAAATGAGTGGATACTCCTTGCTTTAAAAGTCTGCTGTGAGCCGGGTATTGTAGCTCATGCCTGCAATCCTAGAAAATTGGAAGGCTGAGGCAGGAGCATCCCAAGTTCAAAGCCAGCCTCAGCAACTTAACTAGGCCCTAAGCAACTCAGTGAGACTCTTTCTCTAAATAAAATATATATATAAAAAAAAAAGGCTGGGGATATGGCTCACTGGTTCAGTATCCCTGAATTCAATCCCCAGTACCAAAAAAAAAAAAAAAAAAAAAAAAAATTACTGTGGCTTTCAGTAGAAGAGAATAAATTTAGACCAGCTGAATCAAGATATTTGGGGGATGGAGCCTTAGAATCGGGATTTTTTTTTTTTTTGGCATCTCATTGTTTATTTATATACACTTTTGTGTTAACCATGCAAGGCTGAATATTCTTTTTTTTATTGGTTGCTCAAAACATTACAATGCTCATGACATTTCATATTTCATACATTTGATTCAAGTGGGTTGTGAACTTCCACTTTTACCACGTGTACAGATTGCAGGATCACATTGGTTACACATCCACGGTTTATACACACTGCCATACTAGTGTCGTATTCTGCTGTCCTTCCTATCCCCTTCCTTTAACCCCTCCCCTCCCCTCCTCTCCCCTCTTCTCTCTGTACCCCATCTACTGTAATTCATTTCTCTCTCTTGTTTTTTTCCCCTTTCCCCTCACATCCTCTTATATGTAATTTTGTATAACAATGAGGGTCTCCTTCCATTTCCATGCAATCCCCCTTCTCTCTCCCATTCCCTCCCACCTCTCGTCCCTGTTTAATGGTAAGCTTCTTCTCATGCTCTCAGCACTAAAAAATAACAAAATCATGGCATTTGCAGGGAAATGGATGGCATTAGAGCAGATTATGCTAAGTAAAGCTAGCCAATCCCTAAAAAACAAATGCCGAATGTCTTCTTTGATATAGGGAGGGCAACTCAAAACAGGATAGGGATTTTAATAACTCCTCATGTAATTATTTTGTTCTCTAAAACCGAAGAGCAACTGCCTTGCAGAGAAAGGCTCCTCTCCTTCCAACAGTCAGACTGGTAATACTCAGAGTGACATGGGTGTGAATGGGGAGGGTGTAGTTAGGGAAGTACTGGCAAAGTCCTCCCCCAGCCTCTCAGGTTTCCCCTCCCATGTGATCCAGCCCCACCCAGGCAGCAGAAAAGAAAGAAACTGGAACCAAAGCAATAGCAAGTAGGGAGGTTTCACTCTGGAGTATTAATAATTATGGAAAAATAACTACAATTTTAGCAATCCTTGGAGAATTCTAGCATTAGTGATCACAATCTTCTCTTTCACTCTTTATTTCTAAAAAATAATAGATACTTACACAGTATTTTCAGTGTAATGTGGATAAATATAGTACTATGTATAGATCTATAAAACTTTTAGTACACAATTTTTAAGGGATATTATTGGTTTATTTAATTAAGCTACAGCACAAATGTCACTTGTTAGTGTGTAAATAGATAATGGTTAAATGTTGATGTGGTATATGCTTGTTTACCTCTGCTCCCAATGTTTAGCATAGTGGGGCTATTACATATTAGGCATTCAGTAATATCTGTTGAACAAACAACTTAATGCAAGTGACAATAAAATATCTTCTATAAGCAGGATTGCTCATATTGCTTACTCTGGGCATCAGAATTGATTCCTTGAGTATCTTGACTTAATTGTAAAGTGGAGCACAGCTAATATTATCCTGGATAGAAAAGCATATACAAATGTATTTGACCATAGTATTCCATAAGAATTATAATATAGACATATACAAAGATCACTAGTAACTTACATAATGTGTGTTTAGAGCAGAGCATTAGAATGTCTTATAGTCAGATACATTATTGGAAACGATGAAAATTTTTCCCAGATACTTCTTAAAATTTTATAACAAGAAAGCAGTAGTAGGCTTGAAAAATTAAAGCAGTTCTATTTTTATCAAAGCAAAGCATATTTAAAGTGCTGGCGTTAGGTTAGATATACAACCAAGCAGACATGTCATGGGGTTAGTTGGTAAATGCTACCTACCTATCAATGGAAAAAATGATAGTCTTTCATGCAGCTGGTTATCTACTATGTAACTAAGGAATATTTCATGGAAAGATACTTTGTTATTTTATATACCACTAAGAAAGACAAAAGTTAATTAATTAATTAATTAATGGATTTCAAATAAATTACAGAGAAATGCTTTCTTCTGACCTGAGATTTGCCACACAACAATATGTCTATGCCCACAGGATTATCAGTGTGCAGCATTTGTTTAACAGTGTGCTTCTGGGATTTTCTTCTAAGTTGACTACACCCATTGATGATGATTTTAAAAATAAAAACTTGTCAGAAGTTACCCACAGAAAGCTCTCCAACAACAATCAAATAGCCATTAACAATAGCTTAACTCATGTAGGACAAATCAGGCACATGACTCAATTGAAATGACAATAAAATAAGCAGCTGTGACCAAACTCAAACATTGCAGTTAACAACAACCACTCCACAGATGCCAACCACAAATGCAAGATGCATTTGCTTATAACATGAATCCTGATATCTGTGCTGGTAAAATACATAATTAAAAATGTATTCTTCATAAGAAAAAAAAAATCCTGTCCTGTATAACAGCAAAGACTTTATAGGCCTGTAATATGCCCAACAAAAGACTCAGGCTGAATTACTCATTAACAAGGAATTTGTTTTTCTCTTCCTGACATTCAGCCTCAGCTTGTCTTTCAGTCTCACCTGACTGTGTTTGAAGTCTTGTTTCCACCCCCACCCCCAGCAGTGTTAGGCTGCTTGGTGCAGGATGCAGAGTCCTGCTCACCTACCTTCTGGTGTGGTGGAAGAGTTATTCCTCAGCTGGAGTCCGGCTGGAACATGTTAGGGTGTATTTCTCTTCATGGGTTTGGAGGACTAATGAAGCCACACTCATTAGCTTATTTATTTGTTCACTTTTTATTTATTAGTGACTCAAGCAAGAAGCCTTCCTCTTGAGACCTGCCCAACTCCCAGAATCCCCCACTAGCACTGCGGTCAATGAGTGAATACAAGCCAGTTGGACAGTGAGTTGGAAACATCTGCCTGTCCCATGGCATTTGCTATGCCCATAGTCTCCCCAAAATCTCCCCTGCCCCTACTGGACTCATGCTTGCTCTGCAGGCTCAGATCCCTGGCTGCAGGGCCTTTGGGGTTTTTTGCTCCTGCTCCTTCTGGTCACACCCACTTGTGAAGCAAACCCACCACAGGAGATGACTCCTAGGTCAGCTTCCAGCTCCAGATTCACATGGTGTCCCATTCACATGGTGTCCTCTGTGTTAGGTTGGGTTTGGAGACCTCACTTCACTTTAGGAGATTGGGATCTTTCTGCCCTGTGTTTTATGCACCTTACCTCTAGTCCCACAGCTTAATCTGATCCCAGGTTCTAATGAAAACAGCCAGTGGCTTGAAAAAGGAGTTGTTGTTTTACAATAAGGAATAATCTGGTTCATATTGTAAAAGCACAGGTAGTCCTTCAGGAAATAGCCTGTGGACTTGACCTGGAACTGCCCTAACTTCTCTGTCTGATTCTGAAGAGGAAAATCACCAGTATTTCAATCAATTCTTTTCCTGCCTAGAGACTCCTGATTTCTATGCAACTTCCTCCTTATCCTGTCCATGACGAGCTGTCCACACCCACTGATATCCAGGGAGGTAGTCTTCATCAACCAAAAGGTTTCTGATCTATTCTTTTCTTGGGGTAATATATACCTCTTCGCTTAAATTCTGAAGATTGAACCCAGGGCCTTACACATGCCAGGCAAGCGCTCTATCACTAACCACAACTCCAGCCCGATTTTTAAAAATTCTCTAAGATTGCTAAAAAAGATGGCGGCGGGAAGTGAGTAAGCCGCTCCGTGCTCCACGCCGCCGCGTCTGAAAAGATGAGGTAAAGACCATTAAAGGAGATCTGTCGACAAAAACCCAGCACCGTGTCAAGAAAGGGGCCTAGGTGGAGTGAATCCGCCACGAATCCAGCCAAGGTGGAGGGAGTCCATCACGACTTCAGTGCGAGCAGTAAGGCTGCAGCCCCAGCTGCACGGCTCTATCGGCCCCTTCTCCTTCTCCTCTCCGCCTCTCCGCTTTGCTTCTCCCTAGCTGTCTCTCCTCCCAAGCTCAGTCTCTAAATCTAGATCTCAATTTCTTTCCCCCACCCCGCCTGCTCTCCCGCGTGCCCGAGGCGCCGCCTCCCCTCCCCCAACCCGCACCCCCTCCCGGGGGTCCCGAAGGCCGCAGCCGCCGCCGCCTCCCGCGGAGCACCATAGAGCAGACTCTTCACCGCGCGAGTGAGCTGCCGAGTTAAATGAAACAGCTGATGAGTGACAATTTAAAATCCAAGTGATCTGAGAACACGCACTGAGCCCTGATCGGCTGAATTCAAACTCCCGTTCACCTGCTTCCCGCAGACAAAGAGCTATGACTCAGCATTAATCCATCCGGCTGAAACAACTGGTCAGCCCTTCTCATCCTACGGAGGTAAATACCTACCGAGCCTTCATAAGTAGTGGCCACAGGTTTGAAAAGGGGCTTGGGAGAGACAGTAAGGACCCACCCGTTGCATTGGTCGCCCGGCAAAGGGAAACGAACTGTCGCCATTTGCAAGAGACACCACTATGGCAGAGAACTGACGTCATCAGACTGCTGCGGAGGAGATAACTTCATTGAAACCTGCAGCTACAGGTGTGTGATCCCCTAGCCTTCCCTCTCCACACATTGGGGAAACCTTAAGGGCCCCTCCCAGCTCTCCCGTAAGGGCCCCTCCCAGCTCTCCCGTGAGCATGATAGCCAGCCCGAGGGAATCAGAGGTGGTGCGGGAACCGCGGCGCGGAACTACCGCTCCCACCAGGGCTGACTGCTGAGGTCTCTTGCACCAGCTACGGGGAAGTGGATACCGGAGGGCAAGTAAAATCCGCTGAGGATTCTCAGCCCCAAGCTCTACAAACTTAGGGTCTGAGGGAATGGCAAACTGGAAGAGTGTGCCCAGTCGTTCATGAAAACAGGGCTCCCGGGAGCAGCAGACCTGGCGTGTAGCCAGTATTGTGGTGAGAGGGGCCTGGCTAGAGAAAAAGTGGGAAGTGACTAGACACAAGAGGAGGCCCTAGACACTCAGGATTGGAGACTCGCCCAGTCTGGGAGGAGCTACTGCACAGTGATTGGTTCCCGCGTATTGACAGGAGAAACTTGACCTGGTGGGCACAGCGCCACCTACTGGAAGAGAAGTTAATCAAACTCTAAGACGGCATTTATTAGGTTTTTGGTTTTTTTTGTTGTTGTTGTTTTTTCTATTTTCTTTTTTCTTTTTCTTTTTTTCTTTTCTCTTTCTTTTGATTTGGGTTTTTCTTTCATTTTCATTTTTCTTTCTTGTTGTTTTATTAATTTTTTTTCAAAATATTTTTTTTTAATTTTTTTCTACTAATTTTAATTTTAATTTTTTTAAAATTATTATTATTTTTTAAAAAATTTTTTTCTTTTTTTAGTTCCTATTTTTTTCTTCTTTAGTCTTTTCATTTTTCTTATCCCCCTTTCCTTGAATTCTACCTGCCTACTCTCATTCTCTTTAGTGACTTCTTCCCTTCCCTTCAAATACCTTTCCTCCCAAGCATCAAATTAATTTATAGGAGGAAACAGTATCTCAGCAGTCAAACAGAACAAGAAGTAACATGAGCAGCTTCAAAAAACAAGGAAGAAAAGGAGTACAAACAATGCAGGACAGCCTAAATATTCAGGAGGACAAAGAGTCATCAGAAAAATGGTCATATAAAGAACTCAAGGAACACCTTAGACAGATGGAATGGAACCTTAAAGAAGATACAAGACAGCAAATTCAAGCAGCGAAAGAACACATTGAGAATGAATTTCATAAACAGATAAAAGAAGAAGTTAAGCATCTTTATCAGGAGATAGAGATTATAAAAAATAATCAAACAATAATTCTAGAAATGAAGGAAACGATAAACCAAATTAAAAACTCAATTGAGAGTATCACTAACAGAGTGGAGCAAGTAGAAGCCAGAACATCAGATAATGAAGACAAAATATATCATCTTGAAAACAGTCTAGCCAACTCAGAAAGGCTGGTAAAAAATCACGAGAAAAACATCCAAGAGTTATGGGATAACATAAAAAAAACAAACTTACGAGTCATCGGGATAGAAGAAGGTACAGAGATTCAAACCAAGGGAATGAGTAACATTCTGAATGAAATAATTACAGAAAACTCTCCAGAAATAAAAAAGGAAACAGATATACAAATTGAAGATGCATACAGGACACCGAGCACACAAAATCACAGTAGACCAACGTCAAGACACATTGTTATGAAGATATCCAATATACAGAACAAAGAGAAAATATTAAAAGCTACAAGAGAAAGGAGACAGATTACATTCAGGGGTAAACCAATAAGGTTAACAACGGATTTTTCATCACAGACACTGAAAGCAAGAAGGTCATGGAACAATGTATTTCAAACACTGAAAGACAATGGATGCCAACCAAGAATTCTGTATCCAGCAAAATTAAGTTTCAGGTATGACAATGAAATAAAAATCTTTCACGATAAACAAAAGTTAAAAGAATTTGCAGCCAGAAAACCAGCATTGCAAAGCATTCTGAGCAAAACACTACACGAGGAAGAAATGAAAAACAATAACCAAAACCATCAGTGGGAATTGCCTCAGTAAAGACAGAGGGCAAGGGGAAAGATAATCATGGAGAAACAAACTAAATTTTTTAAAAAAGGATAAACAATCAAACATGGATGGAAGTACAAACCATATATCAATAGTAACTCTGAATGTTAATGGCTTAAACTCTCCAATAAAGCGACATAGGCTGGTATCATGGATTAAAAAAACAAATCCAACAATATGCTGCCTCCAGGAGACACATCTGATTGGAAAAGACATACACAGGCTGAAGGTGAAAGGATGGGAAAAAATATACCACGCACACGGTCCTCGTAAGCAAGCAGGGGTGGCCATCCTCATATCGAATAAAATCAACTTCAAAACTAAGTTAATCAAAAGGGATAAAGAAGGTCATTATATACTGTTAAAAGGAACCATTCACCAACAAACATAACAATTATCAATATATACGCACCAAATAATGGTGCTGCGACATTCATAAAACAAATTCTCCTCAAGTTCAAGAATCAAAAAGACCACAACACAATAATTATGGGAGACTTCAACACACCTCTCTCACCATTGGACAGATCCTCCAAACAAAAGTTGAATAAAGAAACTATTGAACTCAATACCACAATCAATAACCTAGACTTAACTGACTTATATAGAATATATCAACCATCATCAAGTGGATATACTTTTTTCTCAGCAGCACATGGATCCTTCTCAAAAATAAACCATATATTATGCCATAGGGCAACCCTCAGTAAATATAAAGGGGTGGAGATAATACTATGCATTTTATCTGATCATAATGGAATGAAACTGGAAATCAATGATAAAAGAAGGAAGGAAAAATCCTACATCACATGGAAAATGAACAATATGTTACTGAGTGATCAATGGGTTACAGAAGACATAAAGGAGGAAATAAAAAAATTCTTAGAGATAAATGAAAATACAGACACAACATATTGGAATCTATGGGACACAATGAAAGCAGTTTTATGAGGAAAATTCATCGCCTGGTGGTCATTCCTCAAAAAAAGAAAAAAACCAACAAATAAATGAGCTCACACTCCAACTCAAAGCCCTAGAAAAGAAAGAGCAAAACAACAGCAAATGTAGCAGAAGGCAAGAAATAATTAAAATCAGAGCGGAAATCAATGAAATTGAAACAAAAGTAAGTATTGAAAAAATTAACAAAACTAAAAGTTGGTTCTTCGAAAAAATAAATAAGATCGACAGACCTTTAGCCATGCTAACGAAGGGAAGAAGAGAAAGAACTCAAATTACTAACATACGGGATGAAAAAGGCAATATCACAACAGATGCTACAGAAATACAGAAGAGAATTAGAAATTATTTTGAAAATCTATATTCCAATAAAATAGAGGATAGTGAAGACATCGATAAATTTCTTAAGTCATATGATTTGCCCAGACTGAGTCAGGAGGATACACACAATCTGAACAGACCAATATCAATGGATGAAATTGAAGAAGCCATCAAAAGACTACCAACCAAGAAAAGCCCAGGACCGGATGGGTATACAGTGGAGTTTTACAAAACCTTTAAAGAAGAATTAATACCAATACTTTTCAAGCTATTTCAGGAAATAGAAAAAGAGGGAGCTCTTCCAAATTCATTCTATGAGGCCAACATCACCCTGATTCCGAAACCAGACAAAGACACCTCAAAGAAAGAAAACTACAGACCATTATCTCTAATGAACCTAGATGCAAAAATCCTCAATAAAATTCTGGCGAATCGAATACAAAAACACATCAAAAAAATTGTGCACCATGATCAAGTAGGATTCATCCCTGGGATGCAAGGATGGTTCAACATACGGAAATCAATAAATGTTATTCACCACATCAATAGACTTAAAGATAAGAACCATATGATCATCTCGATAGATGCAGAGAAAGCATTCGACAAAGTACAGCATCCCTCTATGTTCAAAACATTAGAAAAACTAGGGATAACAGGAACTTACCTTGACATTGTAAAAGCTATCTATGCTAAGCCTCAGGCTAGCATCATTCTGAATGGACAAAAGTTGAAGGCATTCCCTCTAAAATCCGGAACAAGACAGGGATGCCCTCTATCACCACTTCTATTCAATATAGTTCTCGAAACACTGGCCAGAGCAATTAGACGAAAGAAATTAAAGGCATAAAAATAGGAAAAGAAGAACTTAAATTATCACTATTTGCAGATGACATGATTCTATACCTAGAAGACCCAAAAGGGTCTACAAAGAAAACTACTAGAACTAATAAATGAATTCAGCAAAGTGGCAGGATATAAAATCAACACGCATAAATCAAAGGCATTTCTGTATATCAGCGACAAAACTTCTGAAATGGAAATGAGGAAAAACACTCCATTCACAATATCCTCAAAAAAAATAAAATACTTGGGAATCAACCTAACAAAAGAGGTGAAAGATTTATACAATGAAAACTACAGAACCCTAAAGAGAGAAGTAGAAGAAGATCTTAGAAGATGGAAAAATATACCCTGTTCATGGATAGGCAGAACTAACATCATCAAAATGGCGATATTACCAAAAGTTCTCTATAGGTTTAATGCAATGCCAATCAAAATCCCAACGGCATTTCTTGTAGAAATAGATAAAGCAATCATGAAATTCATATGGAAAAATAAAAGACCCAGAATAGCAAAAGCAATTCTAAACAGGAAGTGTGAATCAGGCGGTATAGCGATACCAGATTTCAAACTATATTACAGAGCAATAGTAACAAAAACAGCATGGTACTGGTACCAAAACTGGCGGGTGGACCAATGGTATAGAATAGAGGACATAGAGACTAATCCACAAAGTTACAACTATCTTATATTTGATAAAGGGGCTAAAAGCATGCAATGGAGGAAGGATAGCATCTTCAACAAATGGTGTTGGGAAAACTGGAAATCCATATGCAACAAAATGAAACTGAATCCCTTTCTCTCGCCATGCACAAAAGTTAACTCAAAATGGATCAAGGAGCTTGATATCAAATCAGAAACTCTGCGTCTGATAGAAGAAAAAGTTGGCTCCGATCTACAGATTGTGGGGTCGGGCTCCAAATTCCTTAATAGGACACCCATAGCACAAGAGTTAATAACAAGAATCAACAAATGGGACTTACTTAAACTAAAAAGTTTTTTCTCAGCAAGAGAAACAATAAGAGAGGTAAATAGGGAGCCTACATCCTGGGAACAAATTTTTACTCCTCACACTTCAGATAGAGCCCTAATGTCCATCGTATACAAAGAACTCAAAAAATTAGACAATAAGAAAACAAATAACCCAATCAACAAATGGGCCAAGGACCTGAACAGACACTTCTCAGAGGAGGATATACAATCAATCAACAAGTACATCAAAAAATGCTCTCCATCTCTAGCAGTCAGAGAAATGCAAATCAAAACCACCCTAAGATACCATCTCACTCCAGTAAGATTGGCAGCCACTATAAAGTCAAACAACAACAAGTGCTGGCAAGGATGTGGAGAAAAGGGTACACTTGTACATTGCTGGTGGGACTGCAAATTGGTGTGGCCAATTTGGAAAGCAGTTTGGAGATTCCTGGGAAAGCTGGGAATGGAACCACCATTTGACCCTGCTATTGCCCTTTTCGGACTATTCCCTGAAGACCTTAAAAGAGCATGCTACAGGGATACTGCCACATCAATGTTCATAGCAGCACAATTCACAATAGCTAGACTGTGGAACCAACCCAGATGCCCTTCAATAGATGAATGGATAAAAAAATGTGGCATCTATACACAATGGAGTACTATGCAGCAATCAAAAATGACAAAATCATAGAATTTGCAGGGAAATGGATGGCACTAGAGCAGCTTATGCTTAGTGAAGCTAGCCAATCCCTAAAAAACAAATACCAAATGTCTTCTTTGATATAATGAGAGCAACTATGAACAGAGCAGGGAGGAAGAGTAGGAAGAAAAGATTAACATTAAACAGAGACATGAGATGTGAGGGAAAGGGAGAGAAAAGGGAAATTGCATGGAAATGAAGGGAGACCCTCATTGCTATACAAAATTACATATAAGAGGTTGTGAGGGGAATGGGAAAATAAACAAGGAGAGAAATGAATTACAGTAGACGGGGTAGAGAGAGAAGTTGGGAGGGGAGGGGAGGGGGGATAGTAGGGGATAGGAAAGGTAGCAGAATACAACAGTTACTAATAGGGCATTATGTAAAATTGTGGATGTGTAACTGATGTGATTCTGCAATCTGCATTTGGAATAAAATTGGGGGTTCATAACCCACTTCAATCTAATGTATGAAATATGATATGTCAAGAGCTTTGTAATGTTGTGAACAACCAATAAAAAAAATTAAAAAAAATAAAAAATAAAAAAAATAAAGCAAAAATACTTAAAAAAAATTCTCTAAGATTTTAAAAATTCTTCAGATAATTTCAGTCTTCTATGATTGAACCCTGGGTTCAATCTTTAGAATACCTAAAGTAGGGGCTTCCTGCAAGTGATTCTTCAAAAGTTGGACACAGTGACTTGCTGTGCCCACCTTGTTGACACAGAATTCCTAGCAAAGTTTTTCAATGATGACAGTGAATCCTCTTCCCTGTGCACCCTCTAACACAGACACACACTAGAATGCTTTGTTCCGCCCCATTTGGCATACACGTGGGATGACATGATACTTTTTGGTTAACCATAAACCAACCTCATGAAGCATCCTTCCCTGTCCAAAGTAGCTTTGAGGCTTTTCTATTTCTTTCAATTAATGTTTTATGTATCTTATAGTAATTTTAATACCATATTTAACTAGTTAGCCCAACTCAATGCCAAACTTTAAAAGTAAACAACTTTTTCAAATTTATCTCCAAATTTAAGAATCAAATCAACCATATAGTATGTATACACAATCTACCTTTGAAAGATAGATTTTTTTCATTTGGGCAATAATGAGATAATTAAGTGCTATAAAAATTCATCTTGGTATATCTGTACAATGGAATATTATTTAGTAATAAAAAGCCATGAAAAGACAGAAGAAGCTTAAATACATATTGATAGTGAAATAATTTTATCTGAACAGGTTATGTATCATATTCCACCTATACAATATTCTAGAAAAAACAAAGCTATAAAGATAGTAAAAATACCAGTGGTTTCTGAAGTTGAGGATTAAATCTATTAATTGAAAAATTTAAAAAATCGGGCTGGAGTTGTGGTTCAGTGATAGAGCGCTTGCCTAGCATGTATAAGGCCCTGGGTTCAATCTTTAGAACCACATATAAGTAAATAAAATAAAAATGATTCATTGACAACTAAAAAAATATTTTAAAAAATCAGTTCAGTTGACTATAAAAATTTCATCTTTAGAGTTCCAAATACAACCTATTTTGGGAATACTATAATTTGTACAAAGAAAAAGAAATGTCTAATTAAAAGTCATTATTTAATTACTAAGACACAAACTAAGTTACCAGTCAAAATATATTCTTGAATATTTTTATTTGTTCTTATTAATTATACATGATAGTAGAATGTATTTTGGCATATTATACTTTTCTTCTGGTTATACATGATGTATACTGGTCGTGCATATATGCACATAGGATAGTAATGCCCCATTCGTCTATTATCTTTCCTATTCCCATTCCCTCACCCTTTTCTTCATTTCCCTTTGTCTAACTAAAAGTACTTCTAGTCTTCCCTCCCTCCCCTTATTGTGAGTTAGCATTCACATAAAAATGTGATGTTTATTCTAAGAAATATCTTCTGGGCCAGCCCTTTTCTACTTCCCTGCACCTACATTTTACTTGATCCACCCTTGTTATGAATAAACATGAAGCTTGGTCCTCAGTGGTAAATACTCCCACAGCTTAAGCTGATCCCAGGTTCTAATGGAAACAGCCAGGGGCTTGAAAGAGGTGTTGTTCTTTTACAATAAGGAAGAATCTGGTTCAATACTGTCAAAGCAGAGGTAGTCCTTCAGGAATTAGCCTGTGTCATTTGATTTTTATGGGAGCTATTGTCTAATGAGAGTTAATGATTAAGCACATTTGGTAAAATTGTCTTCTGGTTGTTAAACTACTGTGCAAATTTCATTACAAAAAAAAGGTAAAAAGAAAGAGAGAAAGGAAGAATGAATAAAAGAAAGAAATGAAAGGAAGGAAAGAAAAACATTTCATTCTCAACATTTTGGATGATGCTAATTCAAAATTTTAATTTATTTCAAATTAAATATTTTTATTTAAATAAACTAACAGATTTTTAAAGTTTGGCATTATTTTTTTCTTAACAGAAATCTATAGATGAGAATTCAAAATGTTTTATATTAAATAAAGGGACCCAAAAGGAAAAGTTAACTCAGAAAAATAACAGGAAGCTATTTTGCTTTCACTGTGCTGTGGGAATCAAATTTGAAAAGAAAACTGATAACATAATAGATGAAATTAAAAGTAGAATTTTCTGTTTTTCTGTCCTAACAGACTGAATTGTTAAATCAGCTTGGAGCCCACTCCTTTGACGTGGAAATGACCACAACCAGTAGTACAAAATTATGAAAAAAAAAATTCACCAAATGGGATTCCATTTTAAAATGCAGATCCTATTAAAGAGCTTCACAAAGGAATAGTGCCTCTGACAAGTGGAGAAAAATCTACCCTTCAAAGCTAATTGTGGTATTAAAGTATGTATGAAAGAAAGAAAAATGGCATATAGCTATTAAAACTAGTTTTGTAATGCAGACCCAGTTTTTCATGGAAACAGTAACAACAGCCTCCAGGGTAGGGGGGTGGGGAGGGTGTGTGTGTGCCCAGAATGAGCAAGAGAGAGATTCTTCCAGATGAATGAACAAATGAATGAATGCTTAAAAAAAAATCTAAACCAAAAATGGTTTAAGGTGACTAATTAAGACCCCCTCTTAGAAAAGCTGTTGCTAGGTAAACAAAACTGTTTAAAACATGTTCATCATTAAAGTGTCCCCTGACAGAAGGATGAGGCAGCAGACTTGGCGACAGAAGGGAGAAGAAGAGCAGCATATGGCCCCCAGTTCTGTCCCCTGCTGACAGGCTGCCTCGATGTGAGCCCCTTTAGCTCTGTATTCCGTACACGCAGCAGATCACCATGCCCCAACTTTCCCATCTGTACCCCAGACTCGTGTCCCAACAACGTGGCTGCCACTCAATCCTCAGCCCTGAGCTGCAGGGAGGGGTGAGACCACGGGCTTACAGGGGACAGGGTGGTGGTGGGGAGACTGGGAAGGGAGATTAACAACCGATCATCACAATGCTATCCATAATGTCTTGTCTCCACAGCATTACATGGTATATTTCCAGTGGGGATTAGCCCATCCATCACAGCCCTTTATTGGTCCCCTTTTTTGTTGTTGTAGAAAGCCCAAACACTGTCGTAAAATTCTAAACTGCTTAATTGCTGTGCTGTAAAAATTTGCATATCATTGATATGTCATTCCATCATTAAATGGCACTAGGTATTTGTTACAAGGTCCCAACAATCATGCCAGTGTACCCCTGAAGAAAGGTCATTTATTGGTATTATGTACAATTTGCTGCTAAATTCAAACCAGCAGCAATTAGGGGTTTGGATACTGTGGACTCTGTGGACTTTGATTTCCTCGGGTTCAAGGCTCAGGGCATGATCTACCCTTCCGACATGATCAGAATGTTTAAACAGTATCTTCTGCCACCTCGATCCCTGGCTTACAAACTTTACATCTTCACGTTAATAGCTGATTTTTTGGATCCTTGATATTGTCTTTGAACAGAATATCAAAATGGCACGCATAGTTAATTTGCAGTGGCAAACTTGGATGTGTGTGCAAAATATCTTGCACATTAGATGGATGAAAGTGTTTGAAAAATGTAGTCGGGGTTAAGCCAAGGTGCTCAGTCAGCACACCTGATCCTGGTGCTACTTAGAGGTGTAATAGAGGAATGTCTCCCGGTGGTGTCCCACCTCAGCAGGTCCTCCACCAGGGAAGTGCTGGGGGTGGAGGCAGCCGGGAGGCTCAATGATGTGCAGCTCTTTTCCAAGCCTTTGATCCTGGCTGAGCTGGTCCTTCTGGTTAGGATGATTTACAGAGCCCGCTCAGCAGGTCTCCCTTCATTTAAAAGCAGCCCCTTCTAATTTACCCATGCCTGCACCCCTGCACCCAGGGTCAGAAGAAGAACTAATGGGTAACTAATCCAATTGAATCTGCAACAGAGACCCTGAGACCATCAGGGCTTCAGCTGGAGTTCATCCAGGGCACTACTGTGAAGGCTGTATTCACTCCCAGCCTGACAACTTGCTGAAACCCAATGGTCATACTGAGAGCTGAATGTCTAAAGTCACCTGCACGTATCTGCAGGAGCAGGGTCAAAAGGCAGGCAGTGTGGGCCAGGGTGGGGGAATGCTCTGCTCACCATCTCCACAAAGGAAGAAATGGTCCAATATAGACCAGAAGTAAATAGCCATGCAGTGGTCATGCCTTGGTTATATGTGATTTGTACCTTCTGCTTTGCTCTTTTTTTTTTTTTTTTTGTTCCACTCCAGATTTGTACAAGGCATGTACCTTAATTTAATAATGGAAGAAGGCAGGGGATGTTGTCAAAATAACAGAGGTCCCAGTTAGTAGCATATGTATTCCTCATTAGATCCTGGCTGGAGTGTTAGTGTGGGCTCGGTGAGGAGCAAGAGTAATCAAGACTGTATTGCAGGCTTTCCTAGGGAATTTTCCAGTTAGCAAGAAGCACAACTCATTTCAGGTTTTTTTTTATTTTTTTTTTAAGACAAAATGCATAAAGATAAAGCCCACTGTGAAACTCCTCATGAGTTGTAAGAACTAAGATTTTCACCCAGGATGATGGCAAGAGAAAGCCAAAAGGTGATAGGTAAAGAATACACATAATAAGAATATCTTGCGGGCTGGGGATGTGGCTCAAGCGGTAGCGCGCTCGCCTGACATGCGTGCGGCCCGGGTTCGATCCTCAGCACCACATACCAACAAAGATGTTGTGTCCGCCGAGAACTAAAAAATAATAAATATTAAAAAAAAAAAAATTCTCTCTCTCTCTCTCTCTCTCTCTCTCTCTCTCTCTCTCTCTCCTCTCACTCTCTCTTTAAAAAAAAAAAAAAAGAATATCTTGCCAAAATCTATAATAATAATAATAATAATAATAATAGCTAATACCCTTACCTAGTGCCAGGGGTGGTTCTATGAAGCTTACAGATATTAAGTTAATCAATATTTGTAACAGTCATATAAAACAGGTACCATTTTTATCCTCATTTTGTAGATGAAAATCTGATGCTGAGAGATGTTAATTAACTTTCTGAACTCACATAGCTAGTGACTTTAACACAACAAATCTAAATCTATAGTCCAGACCTTTTTTCTAGTCCATATGTAAATAGGCTTGCTGGACAGCTCCACCTGGATATTTCAAGGGCACTACATCTTAAAAATGTTCAAACTGAAATCAGTTTTTTTTTCCTGCACAAACTCCTTTTTGCATCCTATTTCAGTGAATGCCATTGTTGACAGAACTGTGACAGTTCTGTCACCTACGCCACAGACCTCAGGGTTTTTCATGGCTTTTCCTTTTCCTGCATTCATATGCCATGAAGGGAGCATCTCTTAAGTTTGTTCCTGCCTGACACACTACAGCTGCATAGAGGAAGCCCTCGCCTCACCATCTTGTAGATGATTGTAAATGTCCTTTGTACTGATTGGCTCCTAATCCATCTTTCACTCTGTCCCCACAGTTCATTTTCTGAATTGTGTCTGCTATCCTCGTCTGTCTTATGTATATCCTAAGCCACATCTGCTATCCCCTGTACACATCTTCTCTATACCCTCTATGTCATGTACATCAAAATTACACTCAGGAGACAGAACTGCATCAACTGTGCCAAATTAAGTTGTGACCATTGGGAATCAATCCTAAGAAAAGAGGATTTTTTAAAAAAATATTTATTCTTCAGTTTTAGGTGGACACAATATCTTTATTTTATATTTATGTGGTGCTAAGGATCAAACCCAGTGCCTCATGCATGCTAGGTGAGCACTCTACCACTGAGCCACAACCCCAGGCCTCAAGAAAAGAGAATCTTAATGAGAATTTGCCAGTCCTGTGGAAAGCATATCCAGCCCCTAGCAGCAGAAGCAAGGAGGTTGTGCAGAGGAGTGAATGGTTCAAGCCACAAAGAGGGCACAGAGACTTGCCACTGAGCATCCTGTTTGCTGCCTCTAAAGAGACAGAAGCTTTAAGTTTACTATTTCTATCTGTTGTTCAAAATGTGTTCATTTGAATTTTTCTGTCCTTTGCATTCTTTTTGAAATTTAGGAATTAGCAGAAGATTCTGGTAATGGTTTGAGCTGGGGATGTCACCCTCTGTGAGAAACCCTTGATTGCCGTGATCATCCCTGATAAAGCAGTTGCAACAGTGACTGCAGGAAGAGGAGCACCTGCACCTCCCAGTATCTCCCCAATCAGCAAAGCATCATGACTAACTCCACACATGTGCACTCCACGCTGAAATTAGACATGATCTTCACAAATCCGTCTTGCCAAAATTAAAACAATTTTTTGAGAGGAAGGGCCGATTGACATTTCAGAACACACTTGACGAATTAATTCTTCAGCATCTACCACGTGACAGCCACTGTGCCAGGTGCCAGAGATGCAAAGGCATGACCTCCACTCCCTGTGCTGAAGTTGTTGAAAGCTTAAGAAGGGAGAGTTCAAGTGTGGTGCAGAACACAATGGAGACACACACAAGGAACCCCCCAGAGGTGAGTCCAGCCCAAACTGCTAAGAGGTTTGTTTGTTAGCGATTTCTCCAGAACTAAACCTGTATAAGTTGTTCATGTTAGTTAGCTGGGAAGAGGTCCTGAGAAAGTAAATGGGAGGGGATCTGGAGAGCCAATGGTGGCTCACAAAAGGCCTGGTCTGCAGCAATCTGTGAATGGCCTAAAGACAGGGTGAGAAAACTACTTGCTCCTCATTGCCATGTAAATACAGGGTGCTTTTACTCAGCTTACAGCTAAGTAAAAGTCACCAAAGAGAAGATGGAAAAGGTCACCGAAGCCAGTTTTTCTGCTGACACAACATTGTGTCCCAGTAGGGTGACCCTCTCTGGGCTTGATCAGAGGTCATCCAAGTTCATACTGGGTATCAGTGGTATAAAATAGTGAAAATCTCCACTCTGAGTTTGGGCTTTGTAGGTCTTATACAAGATGATCCTCACAGTTCACCTTGTTGATTTTTTCCTATCTTGAAATATTTGCCATTTTTACATATTGGCAAAGTGGGGAAAGTAATGCTTTCCTAACTGTATGGCTGAATTGATGCATCTTTTGAATCAAAGTCAGGGAAGCTTGAGGTAGGGAGTGGACAAATATCCCTTCCAGTCTCCCTTACAACCACATATAGTCAGTATGCTTGGATGACCACAATGGGTAAGTTCTCTCCTAGTCTGGTTCATCAATTGGAAGCAACAGAAACTGACCCCAGTCACATTAAGGAAAAAAGAAATCAGTTGGCAAGGTATTGTGGGCTTATCAGATACATGAGGGTGGAGATGAAATGCTGGACTTGGAAAATGAGCAAGGCACCAAGCATCTCTGAGAAAACAGCAGACAACCTCCTCTATCTGGACATTACCAGTCTTGTCAGGACAACAGTATCTGCAGCTGTCACCTCTGAATTCAATCCACTTTCTCTGAGGGGATCCCAACCATTCCTGCCACCTTTGGAAGTTCATTTGTTGATTGTTCCGGTACATGGCAAAGGGAGGCCTCCTTGGCAAGCCATGGCATCCCTACTGTAGGACATATTATTATGAGGATCCTCCAAACATCAAGGGGAGAAGATTTTGGGAAGCCCATCATCCTCAATTCCTTTGGTTCACTGGAAAATAATTTTTATTGTACTGAGACTAGGTAGATACTATTAAAATGCAATAATAAGTTTTTCCTTCCTGTTTTAAGAATATTTAAAATAAGAAGAAATTGGAGATGTATAAAAAAAAGCAAAAGCAAACATTATCTATCATGGAAAGTTAAAGAAGTTGCACTGCCTTATTCTAGAAAAGAAAGAGATTTAAATAGATGTTAGGATCAGTAAGTATGACTAATAAAAGCCATCCAAGGCTCAGAGGATGGTTTCCTCAAAAATCCTTTGGAACATGTTTTCCCTGACAAGTTCCACATCACATCAAGGGCTGAATCAAGCTTCAAGATATTATAGATTTTTAAGAGTCCATCTGAATTTCCCACGATATAATGAACTTTCTTAATTAGGTGGGATTTATCACACTTACTGTATTCTTAGCATTTTCTGAGGACCGTGGAAGTTGTGAAGAGGAAGGACCCCTACCCTTAAGGAGCAGAAATAGGAACATGAAGACTCTATGAACTGGCTCACACGAGTTTCATCCTTCTCTCGTTTCTGGGGTTTTCCAATACCGAAGAAGCTGGAGAGCTCGAAATTACATTTCTTAGACTTCTTTCTTTGGAAATAGGATTCTGGGTTTGTATTTGATCCTATTAATTAAAAATACTCACATGAAGTTTGAAAATGAGGCCCAGGACATTTCTACAACTTTTGACTCTTTGGGGGTGACAAGAAAGTTTTGGAAAGGCAGGAACTGCTGCTGTAGTATTCCAGGTTCATTCTGCAGCGTCTGGGGTGCTGAAGGCAGCACAGCACTGGTTCTTCCTGCCTGCAGTTTTCTCATCCTGAAGCTGACACTTCGGTGTATATTCTTTTTTTTTTTTTTTTGAGAGAGAGAGAGAATTTTTAATATTTATTTTTTAGTTCTCGGCGGACACAACATCTTTGTTTGTATGTGGTGCTGAGAATCGAACCCCGGCCGCACGCCTGCCAGGCGAGCGCGCTACCGCTTGAGCCACAACCCCAGCCCTTCAGTGTATATTCTTAACCCAGTGGTCCCAGACACTGTCCCCAAAGGGACAGTTCTCTTGCAAGGTCACATCTGTAGAATTCTGGGAGTTGTTTCTGGAGATCTGGCCTAATGTCGACTTCTCCAGTTTTTCCAACTTATATTATTGGATGGGAGAAGTAATATTTTAGTACTGTGAAGGTGGTCACTTACACTGCCACAAGACCAGATCCAGGATAGAATTCCTCAACCTGACTTTGTATCATAGCCACCCTTGAAGCTGTTGTTGGAAGAAGCAATCCTCCTTCAGTCCTGGGCATCTCTGCATGTTATGATGGGATATGCCCAGAATGCAAGACCCTGACCTTTATCCAGATTATTTCTTAGAGTTGTGTTTATAGCAAGCAGCCTTGATAAGGTGATATCTTCCTATGAGTCAAAGTTTCCCTCACAGACTTACCTGTTGCTTATTACAAAAGCAGTGAATTCCCCAAGTCCAAGTCCAATATTCCTGTGATTCACCCATATTTCTCTGATGCAAGCCTATTGCACATGCTATATTTACTCTTTCATATCATTCTTGCAGGAGTTGAGGGCAAGGGGAATTGACAATGAGCATGATGCTTATGCTGCTTGCTAGGCTGTGAGTCATAATACTCCTTTGTCTCTGACCCTGGAGTCTCATATCTTCTGCCAGGATTCATGAGGCCATAACAGGCTAACAGTATCTTTCAAGTAGAATAAAATATCAGACTCTGACAACTACTGAAAAGTAAATGCAATTGCCTGGAATCCATTGTACAACTACTGAATAATAATCTCTACTGGCAGGTCCTTAGGAATCTGTGTATTTAAGAATCATGGGAACAAGAGAAGATAAGAGGCAGCAACCCTCAGTTCCCACCCACCCACACATACAAATTGGCTACAGATCATGTATCTTACTCCAGGTCTGAAATTTTGAAGATGCTGCTGTCCAATGAACTGTGATGATAACAGGGAAACTTAATGAACATTGAAGCAGCAGGAAAAGAGTAGAAAAGATGGAACAAATTTTGTAGAGGTACTTCTATAGTTTAGATTTTAAATGTCCTCCAAAGACCCCTGTATTAAAGCTTAGTTTCCAGGTTGGCACAATTGAAAGATGGTTAAAGCCTTTAAGAGGGTCTAATGGGAGGTCTTAAAACACATTCTTCCACACAAGGGGATAGTGGAACACTAGTCTCTTTCTCTTGCTGTTTTTTGCATTAGGACTCTGGTGACTGGGCTTTCTTCATCACTTGCGTCTACCTTGATATGCCACAAGAGGCCCACAGCAATGGGGCCAATCACTCATGGACTAAACACTTCAAAACTAAGAACCAAAAAACTTCTCTTCTTCATAAATTTATTATCTCAGGTAGTTTATTATAGTAACAGAAAACTGACTCACACAAACACAAAAAATCACAATTCTGCTGCACAAAATTTGTTTCAATTAATCCAGCACTCACATCTTGGAATTCACATAAGAATATAATTATTTTAAAATATAACTATTTTAAGCAAAAAGGGCATTTAATACAAGGCATTGAGCACTTGTATATCACTTTCAATGGATTTGCATCACAGTTGAGGAGAACTGAACTTGGGGAATTCCTTACTTTTTAATAAGTGCTAAGTAAGTCTGTGAAGGAAACTTTGTTTCAAAGAGGAACATCATCTCATCAAGCCAAGATCCTACTATGCATCTATTTTATAGAATTAGGATAGTGATGTATTCAATTTCATATTCTGCTATTTTTACTAAACATTATTTGCTATGGATTAAATGTTTGTATCTCTCTCTGGAATTCACATATTGAAATTCAAACATCCAAAGTGATAGCATTAAGAGATATAAGATTCAAAAGGTAATTATATGGGCATTAATTATTAATGCACCCACATGTTCTCAACAGAAGCCTACAGGGGCTTGTTTGTTTCTTTTACTATGTGAAAATGCAGCAAGAAATTACCATCTATGAATAATGAGCCCTTATCAGATATGGAATCTATTGGCACCTTGATCTTGGAATTCCCTTAGAACCATATGTAATAATGTTTTGTTATTTATAAGCCACCTAGTCCCTGGCATTTTGTTATAGTAGCCCAAACAGACTGAATTTAGATTGTTCCCAGATAATTGACTATTTTTCAAAAACAGATTTTTATGATGTGGTAAGCATCTGCTATAGTTTGTATCTTGAATGCTCCCCAAAGTCAATGTGTAAAAGTTTTGGTCCCTATGGTGGCATTTTTGGGAGGTAGAAGTCTTGGGAGATGGGACCTGATGGTAAGTTCTTAGGTCATTTAGGACATGTCCCTGAAGGAGACACTGGGACCCTGGCCCTTTCCCTCTCTTTTTGTTCCCTGACTTGTAATTTAAGAGGCATTTTTTCATGCTGTGGTCCTGCCATGATGTACTACATTGCCACAGGCCCAAAGCAATGGGGCCGATTGATCATGGACTGGAAACTTCAAAATTGTAAGGTGAAATAAACCTTCTCTTTTTGTAAATTGATTATCTCAAGTATTTTGTTACAGTAACAGAAAGCTGACTAATACAACATCTTGGTATAACAATATAGGTATATAACTCAACATACAACATTGAGGCAGCACAGCATGGTGTTTTAGAAGGAATAGGGACATAAACTTATAAAGCTGAAGACTGAGTTCTGGGCTTCCACTTACCAGCTGTGTGACGTTAGGCAGGGTGCATATTTTCTCTAAATCTCAATCTTTTTATTTTTAATTTAAAAAGTAGTCTCTGTTTCATAAAGTTGTTGTAAAGATTAAGTGAGGTAATGTAGGTAAAGTGTTTTGTATGGGCCTGGCACAAAAGTAGTGGATCTATAAGTATGGTCTAGGATTGGTAATTGCAATATTAATTTTGGGCAAGTCTACTACTCTATTCTTCCTATGTATGTACTTATGGAAAAAAAATCTCAATTAGAGTCCAAAGTAGGCCTAAAGGTCCATACAAAATTTTAAGTGTCTTTTTGAGTCATTTTGTCTTAAACTAGAGTTTATAAATAGGACAATGGACTTGGTGTCAGGAGTTCATACTGCTGAATAAACACAACCAAATACTTCAACGAAGTGATAGAACAAAATTATCGAGACTGAAATAAATTACATGTTTGATAGCTTTGTGATGTCTATTAAAAGTGACCAAACTGAATTTAACTACATAATAAATCATTGAATTTCCAGGCATTTAAGGAATTAATTTTGGTTATATGTTAGATGATTATTTATGGGCCAATATTAAATAATTAATTAATTTTCTTTGCAAAATTCTATTAGATAATGAATTAGCAAAATTTTTCTGCAAAAGTTCAGATAATTAATAGTTTAGCTTTTGTGGTCCAGTGTGATCTCTGTTATGACCATTCAACTATCCCATTATAGAGCAAACACAGCCATAGAAAGTAATCAATGAATGGGCATGGCTGTGTTCCAAATGAACTTTACAAAAATCTAGAACAACAACAACAAAAACTGTTGGCAGACCCAATGTTTCCTGTTTGTCAACCTTTGTACCAGTCATGGAAACTTGTGGAAATTATAGTCTATAAATCAGGCAGGTAGGGTTGGGACCCAGAAGATAATATGTATTTTATCACAAGTATGTGCAAACATAGAAATGGTCCTTCAACCAACCACTTTGTGAAACAGGAAAGATGATACTGGCTAGGAGAGATCTCTGAAACTCACAACTAGGTTCCTTAGGGGGAAAGAGTCAATCACTCCTCATCAATCAAAATATCTGAAGTTGTTTTCCTTTGTGTTCAGAGTGTTAAACCTGAAGCATTAAAAGAGTTTGCCTTATTTTAAATATAATGACGCTTGACCATGTTTCTGGAATGTTGGTATCTCTTCAGGAGATTTGTACTACAATCCATATTCATTATGCTGTCATTAACTCAATAATTTCTTTTCATTTATAAGCTTTTTTTTTAACCAAAAGGATTTCTTATTAAATTAAGATGAAATGGCAATTAATCTAGAACATTATCAAAGACTGGAACATGCATTTATCTGGATCTCTGTTTATAAGCATCAATAGCCTGTTAATGTACTAATATTTAGGAGGGCAACATGATAAAAGGCTTTCCTCCTCTGTTAGCTCATTTTGTATTAACATATTCTTGTCACCAGTTAGGCAATTAACAGAGACTAAAGGAATACTAATTGTAGCCTTTCCTGCCAACATGCTGGGTGGACTTAATTCCTAGGAGCTTGCTTAGTGCATTCGTAATCATAGTAAGTAATAAAAGGAAGTGTTTCTTTTTGGAGAGCAAACCTCCTGATATTTCTGCAGAGATGGAGATTAGAGAAAGTCCTTTTCTACCTGACTTTGTTATGTGAGGGGGTGACGGAGGGACAGGTAAACAAATTTTCAGAAAGAGAAACGCAAGAGGGTTCCGAGGCAATATCAAACTCTTCTCAGACGATGAGCATTCTGGGGAAAATAACTGCAACATTATTTCTCCAATTTACACTGATCAAATTTTAGTTCGCCAAACGCAACCATGCATAATAGAACTTTTATGAATTGGTTAAATTCCATCCATATTCAAAGGGGTCTTTTACACTTTTCTTTGCCCATTTTAGCTTTCCTGCTCCTCTTGCTGTGAGTGAATACTTTTGAAAATCAAATCACTTTTACCAAAATCAAACTAGCATTGAGCCCATGAAGACAAATGTGGAAGAAGAGGGACGAAGAAGTTGCCGGGACTTTGGCGGCAGAAGGGAATAGAAAGAACCGATAACAAGTTCAGTGTCGGGAAGAGCGAGGAACAGGGAGATGACAAGAGCACCAAGGTGCAGAAAAAAGTTCTGCCACTGTCCTATTAACATACCAGATTTGATTTGACTCCATTATATTTCATCAATAGTTTAGAAAGCCCCCAGCATAAAACATCATCATAATTATAATCATATATTTGGAGATTTAACGTGCACACCATAATGTACCATTAGTTACACAAATAACTAATAATTTGCTAATGACAATATTATGTTAAGTCAGTTTAGGGGCAATTAAAGTGAGTGATATTTACATATGCCTAATGAATCACAGTCGATGGCAGATTAAGAGATTCTAATGAATATTCATCCAGACATTCGCAACCAGCTTCACAGTTTATAAACTGAATTATGGTTGATTTGCCCTTTTAAAAATGAATATGTGAGTATCTTCTGCATGGTGAGAATGAACAATTGGGCCTGACTGTAAAATTTTTTTAAAGCAATGTACTGGTCAGAACACAAAACATTTTTATGCACTCTCATACCCTCGGCTTCGCGATTCTTTTTTATATCACAGATCAGTGTTGATGAACTATCTCCATTCTCATTCTAATCCCTGACATGAAATATAGAAATTGTTTGGTATAAGATTAAATGGAATACAAGTTTTATGCAGCCCCGCTGAGGAAATAATTACAGGTAGTCTTTGCCACTGAAATAGTGAAGGCAAACTCTTGTTTTATGCTTTCTCCATCCTCTGGCAACGGGGAAGGCTGTTTTTTGTGGCTATACTTTGTCATGATGAAATTGGGTTAGATTTACTATCCTTTCAACTTGGTCATTTTAAACCATAACATAACAAACAAAAACACCTTCACGCGGCCCTGTGAACACGGTAAGACCAAACAAGGTTATGGTTGGAACATTTACTTCTTCCTAAAAACTATAATGCTTTCTGCCTCCACGAGCTGCTCCTCATGAATACTGCAAGTTTTATCCCTGTTGCAAAGGCCAAGGGCAGACTCCCATTGTCTTCCTTAAGATCCCACAGGAGGCCCAGGAGGGTCTGATGTCCACAGCTCCCGTTTTGATTTTATGAAATTAGATGGTGCCATCTCTTCCATGTTAAATCAGGAAGGTCTTAGCAACTACTGCTTATGCATTTCCGAACAGGGAGTCGGAAGCTTGAATCCATGTATCTTGGAATATATATAATAGGGTAACTGGGTGAGCATGCATTGTATGGCTGTCCCATGTGAGATGTTAACTATCAAGGGGTAGCCAGCACCCACTAGGGTAATTGTTTCTGCTCAGAAGGGATAAGATACCTAAGAAAATAAAAGTCTGAAGTAACTAGTGAAGAAATAAGAGGCAGAGTCAAATAATAGTTTTTAAAAGCAGAGCACCTGATAGGTTCTCCAGCTTTGGGAGGAGCTAGAACCGAACAACTAGAAAATGGCTCCTGTCATTTATTTAAGGGAGAACATCAAAGACAGGGATGAAGTTTCAGCAGGAGGAGTCTTGCTTCTTGGTGTGGCACAGGATTTGCAGTAACAGATTTATTGGTATCTTGGCAAGCCACACCCATCTGTGAGAGGCTGTGTGTCTATGTGGCTGCAACAGGTCACCCCATCTCCGGTTCTGTGGTGCTGTGTAGGAGCTTTGGCAGAGCTGGGTGGGAGTTCACAGGTATTTGGGGCATCTCACCAGCAGGAGTGCCACTGTGAGTTCTCAGATATCAGACTTTCCCATTTCATGGTTTCCATGCAGATCTGGTCCACATACATTTCATGGAGGACTCTTGACAGTTAACTTCTTGTCAACAGAATATTAAGGGAAACCTCTAAAAACAGATTGTTTTAAAGGTGTGGAGGTTAACTTTGGAGCTGACATTTCAACCCAACATGTTTTTATAATGTACTCTCATAATTTCATTGCATATTATTAAAAATCTAAAGGTCTAGTAGTTCGGCACTTGTCAAATTGATGACTTTTAGAATTAATGATATTTTAGTTTTCAAACATAATGCCAATAGGGTTTTCTAATAGGGTTATAGTTTTATTCCTTTTCTCCTCGGCTCTCTTCACTGTCTTTCTCTCAGTTACTGCCCTAAAGTGCATTGAGGTGTCTTTTGTGCTGAGAATAGCACTTTTTTTTTTTTAAGAGAGATAGAGAGAGAGATAATTTTTTTTAATATTTATTGTTTAGTTTTCGGCGGACACAACATCTTTGTTTGTATGTGGTGCTGAGGATCGAACCCGGGCTGCACGCATGCCAGGCAAGTGTGTTACCGCCTGAGCCACATCCCCAGCCCTGAGAATAGCACTTTTTTGTGAAGTCTCTGATTTTTGTAGAAATCGTGTTCCTGGGCCAGTCCTAGATGAGGCCTCCAGTACTGACTTTCTGAGCAGTCGGTAGAGCATGCCATTCTGCTTTATAAACCTTATGATCTAGGAAGATAGCATATTCTCTTCTCTCTAGATCATACATATGCTTTTTAAACCTTTTGCAGTTTTATCTCGGAAACACAAAAGTTGACCAATTCAGTCCCTCTTCAGATCATGCTCTTTTGAACTATGGAGGAATTATATTCCCACTCATTCATCACTCATCACTGACCTTGTGTCAAATACCCATGGAAGAACTTGCTAAACCCTGAACACAGATCCTTGATACATGTGCTCTCACAAGTTGGAAGCAAGCAATGTCCCACGCCACTGTCCTCCCTTACCCCTGGGTCTTTCGAAGTCTTGGTTGCAAACTGTAGGTGATTTTTAACTATGATCAGAAGGGTTCTGGGGTTCTGGTGTATGTCTTAGGGGTGAGAGCAAAAGTGAGGCCCCATGGGCTCTGCCTTAAGTCTCCAATTCCAACCTGAATCAGAGCTTTGTGCTTTTCTCTATTTTAAATACTTTACTTGACAAGAAGTATACTTCTGCAAAAACTTTTCTGGGAAATCATTGATAACGAAAAGAACAAATGCAGAGATTTGACATCTTGCAGACCAATGTCTGTTTGAAGACATTTGATAAGTGACTTCACTTCATTTCCTTATATGTAAATTTGGAGTAAGAATAGCTGTCTCTCAGAGTTGTTGCAAGGATGTGGTGCCAGTATCTGCTACATCTCAAAAAAGCTGTTCTCTTTTTCTTCTCTTTTTAGCTATTTTAGTGATCCGAGCTCAAGAAATTTAATTTCAGTTAGGGTGGTTATGTGTCCTGGTTTTCTCAGGAAAAGTTTGGCTTCTGCTTGTCCTCTCAGTGTAAGATTTCAGACTCTTTCCTGATCAACAAAGTCCCACTTTGGAGGATATAGATTAAGAGATGATGATGCCCAGCTCTAGGGAATGCCAGGGATTTATAAACTAACTTGTTTTTACATACAAGCTGCTGTTTACAGCCAGGATTGACAAAAGACCCCAACATTACATTGAGCACTGCTGAATGAGCCTAAAGTTGTCATTGCATTTCATATATTAATCCCTGAAACTTGCAACCCCACAACTAACAGTCACAGAGGGTGATTTACCACACTTAGGGCAAATTAAGAATTATCATATAATATGATATTAATCCTGTGTAGATTCAGCACAAATAAAGTGCTTTGTGTACAAAATTATATTTAGTCCTTATATCTGCTTTCTGAATGAGATATTGATGTCCCCATTCTACAGATAAGGAACTTAGAATAGTTATGTGATAGCAAACAAGCTGAGGAGTTGGACTTAACCCAGCAGTCTGCCTTTTCACATACTCTGAATAGAACACTTCAAAAGTTTTTTTCACGTATCTTTTATACTTTTATATTTGTAGCTCTGTGAATCAATCCCATCCCCACCCCCTTTTGTCTCTCCATTAGTCAGATGTTTCTTATTTTTATGTGTGGTGGGGACTTTCAAAAGTCTTGTATTTCTTCAGTCTTATTTTCATCTGTAAGTTTTATAATTATTTTTGCAGGAAATAATCATTAATTCAACATTTACATTTTTAGACTTTTATGTTAAAAGGAAAGAATCAGTCCTCAGAAAAAAACTTGGCATCTCCCTGAGCAGAGTAAAAGACATGTAGAAAATGGGGTAAGTTAGAGTAACCCAGAAGTCCCCTTGAAATACCTTCTTCACTGGTTTCCAGTTGGAGCCACGGGGCCTAGATGTATGGCCATTTCAGTCAGATTCAATATTATAAAAACTGAGGAAATAACACATTGGCAAACTAATTTGTTACTATGGACTAGTATGTCTGACTGATCCCCTTTGTCTCACTCTGAGTCAGTCACAAGAGTATCTTTAAAGGAATGGTGCAGAGTCCATATGGGTATATTGGTGGAGATCAAGAATGAGGCTTGCTATTCTGGACTGCTGAGCAATGCACATGGAACTCTAGGTATATTCTGGTGACTGGACACCCCAGTTCAAAGCTACCGAAAGTCCCCCAGAAACCCACAAAAGAGATGGGGAGATGAAACAGGCCGAGAGCAAATCCTTCTTCGTTCTTCATTACTATGGCAAATTTCTAGCAATCCTCGGAAAAATGGACTCTGTTGAATCCCTGGGCACCTGTCTTCTGACCAGGCCTCACACATGGTCTGCACTGCTGCCTAGAGAAGCTACTAGCAACCCATGTGTCATTTTCTAAACTGTCACACAAGTGTGGACCTAGAAAGAGGGCGAACCAAGTCTCTTCTTCCTAATGGATGAGAGAGGTCAAAGTGGTTGTGTTTACAGCTCAGGGGTTCTTTAAGGTGGGATTAGTGTAAAAATGTAAAAAGGCCTTCATCTATCCTTCCTATGAAAATGAAGTTTCCAGAAGAGTGACCACTTTGCTCCTTTTTATTAAAAAGCTTAGTAAAGATGTTTCAGTTTTTTATATATCCTAGAGATTACTGCTGTATCTGATGTGCATGTGCTAAAAAATTCACTCCCATTCTATAGGCTCTCTATTCACTTCACTGATTGTTTCTTTTGCTGAGAAGAAGCTTTTTAGTTTGAATCCATTCCATTTATTGATTGTTGATTTTAATTCTTGTGCTATAGAAGTCTTATTAAGAAAGTCAGGGCCTAATCTGACAAGATGGAGATTTGGGCCTACTTTTTTTTCTATTAGGTGCAGGATTTTGGGTTTAATCCCTAGGTCCTTGATGCACTTTGAGTTGAGTTTTGTGCATGGTGAAAGATAGGGGTTTAATTTCATTTTCTTGCATACTGATTTCCAGTTTTCTCAGCACCATTCTCTAATATGGTTTTGGTGCCTTTGTCTAATATAAGATAACTTTATTTATGTGGGTTTGTCTCTGTGTCCTCTATTCTGTACCATTGGTCTACAAGTCTATTTTGGTGCCAATACCATGTCTTTTTGTTACTATAGCTCTGTAGCATAGTTTAAGGTCTAGTATAGTGATGCCACCTGCTTCACTCTTCTTGCTAAAGATTGCTTTAGCTATTCTGGCTCTCTTATTTTTCTAGATGAATTTCATAACTGCTTTTTCAATATCTATGAGGAATGTAATTGATATTTTGATTGGAATACCATTAAATCTGTATAGTGCTTTTTGTAGTATAGTCATTTTGACAATATTAATTCTGCATATCCAAAAACAAGGTAGATCTTTCCATCTTCTAAAATCTTCTTTAATTTCCATGTATGAAAATACAAATGGTGTGACTCCACTTTGGTTTTAACCAAAGACATGAAAAATTGTGCTCTATTTGTGTAATATGAATTTAATTGAATTTTGCTGCATATTAAGAATTGTAATGCAAAACCAAAAACAAAGTCCATGTATAAAGGCACAAATTGGCATGAACATACTTTATATACAGAGATATGAAAAATTGTGCTCTGTATGTGTAATAAGAATTGTAATGCATCCTACTGTTGCCATGTATTAAAAAAATAATAAAATCAGTAAACAATATATATATATATAATAAATTAAAATAAATAAAATTAAAAATTAAAAAAAGAAATTCTGAAGAATCCTTTTAGAATTCTGCTATTAGGAGTATTTGTTTGATTTTAGGTTATTAACATAGCCACATTTGATTTCATTAATTGAAAGTTTTAAAGCACAATGTTTTTCAATTCTTTTATTTTTAAAGGAGTGTGCCTTGAATGTGTTACCAAAGCTATTGATATGCAATTGTTCATAATACCTCTTATGATTTTAATGTATATAGAATCCATAGTTATTCCCCCTCTTTTATTTCTCAAATTGGTAATTTGTATCTTTTTTCTCTTTGTTCTAATATTAAATCTAACTAGAAATTAATTTTAATAAATTTTTTAAATGAAAAAAACTCAATAAAGATATCAAACCTCCCCAAATTAATTTATACATTAAAAGAAATTCTAATCAAATTGTCAACAGGATTTTCTAAAAGTATGGATAATACTAAAATTTATATGGAAAGGCAAAGAACCAGAAAAGCTTTTCAAAGCAGGGAAATAAAGTTAGAGGAATCATTTTGTCCAATTTTAAGACTTACCTAAAACCACAGTAACGAATGCATTGGGTACTGGAAAAGAATAGATATAGTTCAATGAAATAAAGAATTTAGAACTAGACTGCCACAAAAATATGACCAATTTATTTTTGACAAAGATACAAAGGAAATCCAATGGTGTTAGAACATTTAGACATTCATAAACAAAAAACAATTAACCGTGATCTAATCCTCATCCTTTATACAAAAATTAACTCAGAATGGGTTCATAGATCTAAATGGAAAAGATTAACTTTCAGAAAAAATTAAAAGTAAAAATATTCAAGTCCTGGATTTTGGCAAAGTGTTTTTAGGTGAAATGCAAACATCGGATCCGTCCAATAAAAAATTGATAAGCTGAACTTTACCAAAATCAAAAACTTGCTTCATGAAAGACACAGGGGGGAAAAAAAGAAGCAACAAAACAGGAAAAATATTTGCAAACCATATCTAATAAAGGAATTGTATCCAGAATATATGAACTTCACTTTTGAAGTTGGATGTTTTTCACATACTTATTTGCTCCCATTCATTGTCTATGGTGAAGAGTCTTATTGCTGAATTTTAAAAATTCTTTATATATTATATAAATATATAATATATAAAGTGGTAAACAAAAATTGAAGCCACAGATATAAGAATGAAAAACAATAGAAATTCTCATGTGTTTTGGGTGGGAATGCAAAGTAGTGCCCCCACTCTGGAAATGAGATTGAGAGTTTCTTACAAAATTAAATACACACTTACCAAATGACTCAGAAATCTTACTCCTAAATATTGATCCTAGAGAACAATATTCTCATTTGAACACAAATGTTTATAGCAGATCTGCCCATAATCACCAAAATCTGAAAACAACTCCAATGTCCTAATTTGAGAGGTGAGTTCAATGGAATACTACTTATCAAACGAGAAGCTATTAACAACTTAGAGAATCTCAAAGGCATTAACCTGAGTGAAAAAAAGCTAATCTCGAAAGGTTATGTACAGTACGTTTCCATTCATACGACTTTCTCCAAAAGACAAAATACAGTAAGGAAAAAGACATCCGTATTGCGAAAGGTTAGGGATGGAAAAAAGTTATGACTACAGGGAAGATTGTTGGAGTGATGGAATTGTTCCATATCCTGATTGTGGGAGCAGATACACAGAACACACACACACACACACACACACACACACACACACTCAATTGATTTTATTCCAGGCTAACTCAAAAAATAAAACAAAGAATTTGGTGGAATTCTCCCTACTTCATCAAACCTAAGTTCTGTGCTCTGCCTATTTATGAGACCCTCCATAACTTGTTCCCCACTTTCTCATGTTTGTTTTTCTCATGTTGTCTCACCGTCCCAGGAGCAAACCATGCCCCACATCATCCATCTTCAATTCTTTTAAGATTGCTGATCTCCTGTGCGGTGCTAGCCACCATGCCACCTGTGGGGTGCAAGCTCTTCTTAGTTCTACTCTCCTCCTCTCCTCCTCTCCCCACATCTTTCTCCTCTTCTCCCCTTTGTATTCCAGTCAAGTCTCTCCTACTTTCTCACACTTGCTCTGGTCATTCCTATCACCACTGGTTACTCTTTCCTCTCAACCTTCACATGCTCTGTCCTCTACACCACTAAATCAATGTCATGCTATTGTACGGTTTTGGGTTGGATTTCTCCAATTAGATTTTGAGTGTCTTGAAGTCAGGCCTTTGTTTTTTGACTTGTTTTGTTCTGTTTCAGCCAGACCTCAAATGATCAATATGACTCTTGTCACAGAGGAAGTGACAAATAAATATCTCACTATTGAAAACATGCATTGGTATTGTCATGAACGAGTAGACATTAATCCTAGGAAACTAGGAACCTAGACCAGAATTAGAAATAGCTTTTCAAATTTTACAGTTCTTCTCCATTGCTTCTCAGAACATTAACAACTCTAAGCTTCCCAACCCTGCTCATCAAGAGCTACATGGCTTTATTCGTACTTCATATCCTGTAGCCAGTCTCTTGTCATTCAGGAACTTGAACACTTCCTTTGTATTTTTCTCTGATTTGCGTATTACTTATATTCTGAATTTCAAGGACCTCCTCAGTATCAGATGGCTCATTCTTGCATATACTTCACCCTTTATTTATTTATTTATTTTGTATTTTCAACTCTGCATTTGTCATTTTTGCATGTTTATAGACATACTGCAAAAATAATATTGGGTGTAGAATATTATTATTTGTTTTCTCTGCTTTCTTTGGCCATATGTTAGCACATATTTCTTTTTTTTAATTTTTTTTATTGGTTGTTCACAACATTACAAAGCTCTTGACATATCATATTTCATACATTAGATTGAAGTGGGTTATGAACCCCCAATTTTACCCCAAATGCAGATTGCAGAATCACGTCGGTTACACATCCACAATTTTACATAATGCCCTATTAGTAATTGTTGTATTCTGCTACCTTTCCTATCCCCTACTATCCCCCCTCCCCTCCCCTCCCATCTTCTCTCTCTACCCCATCTACTGTAATTCATTTCTCTCCTTGTTTATTTTCCCATTCCCCTCACAACCTCTTATATGTAATTTTGTATAGCAATGAGGGTTTCCCTTCATTTCCATGTAATTTCCCTTTTCTCTCCCTTTCCCTCCCATCTCATGTCTCTGTTTAATGTTAATCTTTTCTTCCTGCTCTTCCTCCCTGCTCTGTTCATAGTTGCTCTCATTATATCAAAGAAGACATTTGGTATTTGTTTTTTAGGGATTGGCTAGCTTCACTAAGCATAATCTGCTCTAGTGCCATCCGTTTCCCTGCAAATTCTATGATTTTGTCATTTTTATTGCTGCATAGTACTCCATTGTGTATAGATGCCACATTTTTTTTATCCATTCATCTATTGAAGGGCATCTGGGTTGGTTCCACAGTCTAGCTATTGTGAATTGTGCTGCTATGAACATCGATGTGGCAGTATCCCTGTAGCATGCTCTTTTAAGGTCTTCAGGGAATAGTCCGAGAAGGGCAATAGCAGGGTCAAATGGTGGTTCCATTCCCAGCTTTCCCAGGAATCTCCAAACTGCTTACCAAATTGGCCACACCAATTTGCAGTCCCACCAGCAATGTACAAGTGTACCCTTTCCTCCACATCCTCGCCAGCACTTGTTGTTGTTTGACTTCACAGTGGCTGCCAATCTTACTGGAGTGAGATGGTATCTTAGGGTGGTTTTGATTTGCATTTCTCTGACTGCTAGAGATGGTGAGCATTTTTTCATGTACTTGCTGATTGATTGTATATCCTCCTCTGAGAAGTGTCTGTTCAGGTCCTTGGCCCATTTGTTGATTGGGTTATTTGTTATCTTATTGTCTAATTTTTTGAGTTCTTTGTATACTCTGGATATTAGGGCTCTATCTGAAGTGTGAGGAGTAAAAATTTGTTTCCATGATGTAGGCTCCCTATTTACCTCTCTTATTGTTTCTCTTGCTGAGAAAAAAACTTTTTAGTTTAAGTAAGTCCCATTTGTTGATTCTTGCTATTAACTCTTGTGCTATGGGTGTCCTATTAAGGAATTTGGAGCCCGACCCCACAATATGTAGATCGGAGCCAACTTTTTCTTCTATCAGACGCAGAGTCTCTGATTTGATATCAAGCTCCCTGATCCATTTTGAGTTAACTTTTGTGCATGGCGAGAGAAAGGGATTCAGTTTCATTTTGTTGCATATGGATTTCCAGTTTTCCCAACACCATTTGTTGAAGATGCTATCCTTCCTCCATTGCATGCTTTTAGCCCCTTTATCAAATATAAGATAGTTGTAACTTTGTGGATTAGTCTCTGTGTCCTCTATTCTATACCATTGGTCCACCCGCCTGTTTTGGTACCAGTACCATGCTGTTTTTGTCACTATTGCTGTGTAATATAGTTTGAAATCTGGTATCGCTATACCGCCTGATACACACTTCCTGCTTAGAATTGCTTTTGCTATTCGGGGTCTTTTATTTTTTCCATATGAATTTCATGATTGCTTTATCTATTTCTACAAGAAATGCCGTTGGGATTTTGATTGGCATTGCATTAAACCTATAGAGAACTTTTGGTAATATTACCATTTTGATGATGTTAGTTCTGCCTATCCATGAACAGGGTATATTTTTCCATCTTCTAAGATCTTCTTCTACTTCTCTCTTTAGGGTTCTGTAGTTTTCATTGTATAAATCTTTCACCTCTTTTGTTAGGTTGATTCCCAAGTATTTTATTTTTTTTGAGGATATTGTGAATGGAGTGTTTTTCCTCATTTCCGTTTCAGAAGTTTTGTCGCTGATATACAGAAATGCCTTTGATTTATGCATGTTGATTTTATATCCTGCCACTTTGCTGAATTCATTTATTAGTTCTAGTAGTTTCTTTGTAGACCCTTTTGGGTCTTCTAGGTATAGAATCATGTCATCTGCAAATAGTGATAATTTAAGTTCTTCTTTTCCTATTTTTATGCCTTTAATTTCTTTCGTCTGTCTAATTGCTCTGGCCAGTGTTTCGAGAACTATATTGAATAGAAGTGGTGATAGAGGGCATCCCTGTCTTGTTCCAGATTTTAGAGGGAATGCCTTTAACTTTTGTCCATTCAGAATGATGCTAGCCTGAGGCTTAGCATAGATAGCTTTTACAATGTCAAGGTAAGTTCCTGTTATCCCTAGTTTTTCTAATGTTTTGAACATAAAGGGATGCTGTACTTTGTCGAATGCTTTCTCTGCGTCTATCGAGATGATCATATGGTTCTTATCTTTAAGTCTATTGATGTGGTGAATAACATTTATTGATTTCCGTATGTTGAACCATCCTTGCATCCCAGGGATGAATCCTACTTGATCATGGTGCACAATTTTTTTGATGTGTTTTTGTATTCGATTCGCCAGAATTTTATTGAGGATTTTTGCATCTAGGTTCATTAGAGATATTGGTCTGTAGTTTTCTTTCTTTGAGGTGTCTTTGGTTTCGGAATCAGGGTGATGTTGGCCTCATAGAATGAATTTGGAAGAGCTCCCTCTTTTTCTATTTCCTTAAATAACTTGAAAAGTATTGGTATTAATTATTCTTTAAAGGTTTTGTAAAACTCCGCTGTATACCCATCCAGTCCTAGGCTTTTCTTGGTTGGTAGTCTTTTGATGGCTTCTTCAATTTCATCCATTGATATTGGTCTGTTCAAATTGTGTGTATCCTCCTGACTCAGTCTGGGCAAATCATATGACTTAAGAAATTTATCGATGTCTTCACTGTCTTCTATTTTATTGGAATATAGATTTTCAAAATAATTTCTAATTGTCTTCTGTATTTCTGTAGCATCTGATGTGATATTGCCTTTTTTATCCCGTATGTTAGTAATTTGAGTTCTCTCTCTTCTTCTCTTCGTTAGCATGGCTAAAGGTCTGTCGATCTTATTTATTTTTTCAAAGAACCAACTTTTAGTTTTGTTAATTTTTTAAATAGTTTCTTTTGTTTCAATTTCATTGATTTCTGCTCTGATTTTAATTATTTCTTGCCTTCTGCTACATTTGCTGTTGTTTTGCTCTTCCTTTTCTAGGGCTTTGAGATGAAGTGTGAGCTCATTTATTTGTTGGTTTTTTCTGTTTTTGAGGAATGACCACCAGGCGATGAATTTTCCTCTTAAAACTGCTTTCATTGTGTCCCATAGATTCCGATATGTTGTGTCTGTATTTTCATTTATCTCTAAGAATTTTTTGATTTCCTCCTTTATGTCTTCTGTAACCCATTGATCATTCAGTAACATATTGTTCATTTTCCATGTGATGTAGGATTTTTCCTTCCTTCTTTTATCATTGATTTCCAGTTTCATTCCATTATGATCAGATAAAATGCAAGGTATTATCTCCACCCCTTTATATTTACTGAGGGTTGCCCTATAGCATAATATATGGTCTATTTTTGAGAAGGATCCATGTGCTGCTGAGAAAAAAGTATATCCATTTGATGATGGTTGATATATTCTATATATGTCAGTTAAGTCTAGGTTATTGATTGTGATATTGAGTTCTGTAGTTTCTTTGTTCAACTTTTGTTTGGAGGATCTATCCAATGGTGAGAGAGGTGTGTTGAAGTCACCCATAATTATTGTGTTGTGGTCTATTTGATTCTTGAACTTGAGGAGAATTTGTTTTATGAATGTCGCAGCACCATTATTTGGTGCATAAATATTGATAATTGTTATGTCTTGTTGGTGAATGGTTCCTTTTAACAGTATATAATGTCCTTCTTTATCCCTTTTGATTAACTTAATCTTGAAGTTGATTTTATTCAATATGAGGATGGCCACCCCTGCTTGCATACGAGGACCGTGTGCATGGTATATTTTTTTCCCATCCTTTACCTTCAGCCTGTGTATGTCTTTTCCAATCAGATGTGTCTCCTGGAGGCAGCATATTGTTGGATTTTTTTTTTAATCCATGAAACCAGCCTATGTCGCTTTATTGGAGAGTTTAAATCATTAACATTCAGAGTTACTATTGATATATGGTTTGTACTTCCATCCATGTTTGATTATTTATCCTTTTTTTAAAAAAAATTAGTTTGTTTCTCCATGATTATCTTTCCCCTTGCCCTCTGTCTTTACCGAGGCACTTCCTACTGATGGTTTTGGTTATTCTTTTTCATTTCTTCCTCGTGTAGTGTTTTGCTCAGAATGCTTTGCAATGCTGGTTTTCTGGCTGCAAATTCTTTTAACTTTTGTTTATCATGAAAGATTTTTATTTCATTGTCATACCTGAAACTTAATTTTGCTGGATACAGAATTCTTGGTTGGCATCCATTGTCTTTCAGTGTTTGAAATACATTGTTCCATGACCTTCTTGCTTTCATTGTCTGTGATGAAAAATCCGTTGTTAACCTTATTGGTTTACCCCTGAATGTAATCTGTCTCCTTTCTCTTGTAGCTTTTAATATTTTCTCTTTGTTCTGTATATTGGATATCTTCATAACAATGTGTCTTGGCGTTGGTCTACTGTGATTTTGTGTGCTCGGTGTCCTGTATGCATCTACAATTTGTACATCTGTTTCCTTTTTTATTTCTGGAAAGTCTTCTGTAATTATTTCATTCAGCAGGTTACTCATTCCCTTGGTTTGAATCTCTGTACCTTCTTCTATCCCGATGACTCGTAAGTTTGGTTTCTTCATGTTATCCCATAACTCTTGGATGTTTTTCTCGTGATTTTTTACCAGCCTTTCTGAGTTGGCTAGACTGTTTTCAAGATGATATATTTTGTCTTCATTATCTGATGTTCTGGCTTCTACTTGCTCCACTCTGTTAGTGATACTCTCAATTGAGTTTTTAATTTGGTTTATCATTTCCTTCATTTCTAGAATTATTGTTTGATTATTTTTTATAATCTCTATCTCCTGATAAAGATGCTTAACTTCTTCTTTTAGCTGTTTATGTAATTCATTCTCAATGTGTTCTTTCGCTGCTTGAATTTGCTGTCTTGTATCCTCTTTAAGGTTCCATTCCATCTGTCTAAGGTGTTCCTTGAGGTCTTTATATGACCATTTTTCTGATGACTCTAGGTCCTCCTGAATATTTAGGCTGTCCTGCATTGTTTGTACTCCTTTTCTTCCTTGCTTTTTGAAGCTGCTCATGTTACTTCTTGTTCTGTTTGACTGATGAGTTACTGTTTACTCCTATAAATTTGTTAGATGCTTGGGAGGAAAGGTATTAGAAGGGAAGGGAAGAAGTCACTAAAGAGAATGAGAGTAAGCTGGTAGAATTCAAGGAAGGGGGATAAGATAATTGAAAAGAAATGAAAAGACAAAAGAAGAAAAAAATAGGAAATAAAAAAAGAAAAAAAAATTTAAAAATAATTAAAAAAATTAAAATTAAAATCAGAAGAAAAAAAATTTTAAAAAAATTGTAAAAAAATCTAAAAAAACAACAAGAAAGAAAAATGAAAATGAAAGAAAAACCCAAATCAAAAACAAAAAAGAGAAAAGAAAAAAAAACTAATAAATGCAGTCTTAGAGTTTGATTAACTTCTCTTCCAGTAGGTGGCGCTGTGCCCACCAGGCCAAGTTTCTCCTGTTAATACGCGGGAACCAATCACTGTGCAGCAGCTCCTCCCAGACTGGGCGAGTCTCCAATCCTGAGTGCCTAGGGCCTCCTCTTGTGTCTAGTCACTTCCCACTTTTCCTCTAGCCAGGCCCTTCTCACAAGTGCCTCTCATCACAATACTGGCTACACGCCAGGTCTGCTGCTCCCGGGAGCCCTGTTTTCATTAACGACTGGACACACTCTTCCAGTTTGCCATTCCCTCAGACCCTAAGTTTGTAGAGCTTGGGGCTGAGAATCCTCAGCGAATTTTACTTGCCCTCTGGTAGCCACGCCCCCGGTAGCTGGTGCAAGAGACCTCAGCTGTCAGCACTGGTGGGAGCGGTAGTTCTGCGCCGCGGGTCCCGCATCACCTCTCATTCCCTCTGTCTGGCTATCATGCTCACGGGAGAGCTGGGAGGGGCCCTTACGGGAGAGCTGGGAGGGGCCCTTAAGGTTTCCCCGATGTGTGGAGAGGGAATGCTAGGGAATTACACACCTGTAGCCGCAGGTTTCAATGAAGTTATCTCCTCCGCTGCAGTCTGATGACGTCAGTTCTCTGCCATGGTGGTATCTCTTGCAAATGGCGACAGTTCGTTTCCCTTTGCCGGGCGACCAATGCAACGGGTGGGTCCTTACTGTCTCTCCCAAGCCCCGTTTCAAACCTGTGGCCACTACCTATGAAGGCTCGGTAGGCATTTACCTCCGTAGGATGAGAAGGGCTGACCAGTTGTTTCAGCCGGATGGATTAGTGTTGAGTCACAACTGTTTGTCTGTGGGAAGCAGGCGAACGGGAGCTTGAATTCAGCCAATCCAGGCTCAGTGTGTGTTCTGAGAGGCCCAGACTGTTCGCCCCAGATCCACGTCAGCTCAGCATTGCCTAGTGATCCTGAGCAAACAGATTTAGGTTGTTTACGACTCCCTATGCCTGCACAGCTGAAGAGGTCAGAGACTTGATCTCTCTGCGCCCGCTGCCATGTTGGAATAGCACATATTTCTTTAGGATTTCTCATCCACTGGTGTCCTCATGTTCCGGCTCTGGTCTCCTTCCTCCTACCCCTCCTTATTCTCCCATGGCTGCTGTAAGCCCACCATAACTAGGCCATCCTGACAGCAGGCGATTGCTTCTTGGGGTAACTTATAATGCTCTGGAGACTGGGGTTTAGGGTACTTATTTTATTTTAATCTTGTTTCTGAAATGTCCTCAAGAGACTCCTCACCATTCTCATATGTGAAATGGTCTGGATTTAAGTGGTGTCTTAAATGGCCCTTTCTTTTTTATGGAAGACGTTTGCCATGTAGAGGTAGATAACGGTGGTCCTAGCAGAGAGCGTGAATAACTAAGGAACAGGAGAGTAGAGATGCTGAAAGATGAGAGATTGCAAGCCTCCTGCCACCCAGGCAAGTAGCCAATGTCTGTCCTTAGAGAAGTAACTTATTTATCTGCCTAATCATCACCATCAACTGCTTCAGCAATGTTAGCAGCAAAAACATCAAAAACATTTCCACACTTAAAGATATGAAAGAATCTTCCATCGAAGAGCAACACTGTAAATACAGAAATCCTAGAAAGCATCCACATTTGCAGCTCCTGTGGCTGAAATTCACCTTGGGTAGCCACGTTGGTCCTGAAGGAGAGCATCTGTGATTCACTGCAAGAACAAGATGATGGTACAAGGAAGGATCTTCTATATTGATAACAAACCTACTGCTGCAGGAAGGTGGAAGGGGCCACCCCAAGATATCCAGAGGTGATTCTTTGTGTAGTGTGTGCACATGTTTGAGTGAGTAGGATAAGAAGAAGGAGAGAGAGAGAAAGACCACAAGAAAGAGCCAAGTTGTACCTTTCTGCCGATCTTTTGGTCCCACAGCTGAGTATGGATCAACCCATCAACAATCCTATTAGAAAACCTAGTTTTATTCACGTATGTTGGCAATCTGAAGGTTTGTTTTTCAATTATGGAACATTCTCAGCAATATGGAAAATCTACCATGTCTTTGTTTCTCTATTCTGGAGCTCATGCCTGTCTATGGTGGCTTGACTCCACCCCCTTCTTTTGTCCCTTTCAGGTTTTAATCTGCTCTGTATTCTGAGTGAATGTCTGGGCATCCCTTCTGGGGCATTAATGACTTGTCCCTTGGAAGGGAGTAGGGAATACTACTATGCTCAAGCCAAGCATCCCCAAAGCTTGGCTGCGCTCTTGACCGCACCACTCTTTCTGGTAGGAAAGTGCATTGTTCCCTCTGTTGTCCCTGGGGCTGCCAGGGACGATCTTCCCACCTCCGTTTCCTTTCTCCCTTCATGCCCCATTTCATCTCTCAAATCTTGGCTACCGAAGAAAAATGTCAGAGAGGAACCATACACCTTGTTTAATTACAAAATGGGCAGCTGAAGCCACCATAGGATCTCTTTTTCTAAACCCACTGCAGAGTGTATGTTTTGGGATGATGTTTATACTGAGTATCCCTCTGCCCCATCAAGCAGCAACATTTAAATCTCTTGTTCACACTTTACAGGCTGAAGGTTATAAATGTTTTATGTGCCGCTGAGCTAGCAGCATTACTATTTTATTAGAAGGTTGAATATCTTTTCTTCATAGTTATATTACTAGTGAAATGTTTCTTTCTCTTAAAAATGTTCACTTCATGCTTGCTATGAAATGGCAATGAACAGGATGTAAATAACCATTCAAAAATAATTTGGTTCATTTGAAAATGAGTCCAGATAGTCCTGGGATTTGTTTGTTTTTAAATTTTTTTGGCCTCTTATCATTCAGGAACTTGAACATTTCCTTTTTATTATTTTGTGTAGTATTGACATACAAATAGTTTAGGGAGGGAAATGGATTTTTTGATACCCTAACAACTTGATTCAATGCAGTTCTTCTGGAGTCGGTCTGTGATTTCTGGGTTGTATGATATTGAAACTCTGGTAGCAACCAAACATGCAATAAATTTTCATGGGTATGCACCAAGATGAAGCATGCAAACTAGAGAACCATGCCAACTGGGTGATCCTTGACAAGCCACTGAATATTAGTTTCCTTATCTGTCCAGTCTCTGACATTTCTTACTTTCTTGTTATCTTACTTTTCTCTAAAACAGAGAACCAAGTAAATTGAGGAAGGAGAAAGGGGGGACATTGTGTCTTCCAAAAAACTGAAATGGGACCGAGGTTCTTCCCTTCCCAGGTGAAAGAATAAGGGTAAAATGAGAAATTTCACTCATCATCTAAAAAGGGCCAATGTTCACCCCAACTTCTCACAGGAAACCACTCCAAGTTGCCCTCTACCCTCGCACACCTTTGTTCATGTTGTCTCTACTGATGGTGCTACTTACGTCTCCTCTCATTACCTTCAGTACTTCTTCTGACCTTTAAATCCCAGTTCCATGTCACTTCCAGTCTGCAGCTTTCTAGAATAAACTCCCTGGTCACACAAAAATCAATTGAGAATTGTTTCCCCTTTACAGTCTTAAAGCATGTATTCACTTGTCTACTGATTCAACAGCCTTCTACTAAATGTCTGTTATGTACCACAGCTTTGGAGATAAAAAGATGAGCAAAATACAATCTGTATTCTTAGGTTCACATACTTTTATTTCCACATTATATTTAAGGTCATAAAAATGACTTGTCAAGGAATGAGACTTTACTGAAATTATTTTTGTATCTCAATACTCACTATTGTCTAGCACACAGTAGTTGTTCAAGAGATATTTCTTAAGTTGAATTAAAGGGAAGAAGTTAAGGAGTAAGAACTTCATACTAAAGATTATGCCTATGGGTAATATATTGGGAGGTCTCCAGAGATTTAGGTCAAATAAAATCCCTTCATGTGTTGGTGACTCTTGTAGCCTTCAAATCAATTTGCAACTCTTTAATTTATTAACTCAGTAAATATTTATTGAAAAGAAGGGAAAGATTTGTTTAGGGTTTATTCTACTCCAAGTCCTATGTTAAACACTGAAAAAATATATAGAGAGAAAAATACTCCATGTGTACATATATGGTACAGTAGTTTCTCTTTATTCCATGGTTTCACTTTCTGTTGTTTTAGTTACCTATAGTCAGTTGTGTTCTGAAATTATTAAATGGAAAATCTCAGGTATAAATAATTCACAACTTTTAAATTATGTGCCATTTTGAGTAGCCTGATTTAATCTCATGCCACTTGGTTTTGTATTCCTCAACCTCCCCACTTAAAAAGCCAAAGGCTTGAATCATCACTTTGTCTAGAGTACCCACACTGTATATGCTACCTGCCTGTTAGTCATTTAGTAACCATCCAGGTTTTCAGACTGTCTACTGTGAAATCACAGTGCTTACCTTCATGTAACACTTATTTTACCTAATAATAACATCAAAGTACCAAAATAGTAGAAGCAAAGGTCATAAAACATGGAAAGACAGATCAACTCTAGAATTATGTGGCAATGCTGCTGGACATGTAGGGGGAGAAAAATATTGAATAGTAATGGTGCACACCTCTAATCCCAGCAGATCAAAAGTCTAACACAGGAGAATCAAGAGTTCAAAGCCAGCCTTAGCAATTTAGCAAGTCCCTAAGAAATTTAGCAAGACCCTCTCTCAAAATAAAATATAAATAGGACTAGGGATGTGGCTCATTTGGTTGAGGGCCCCCTGGTACCAAAAAAGAAAAAGAAAAAAAAAATCCCAGTGAATTACTAAAACTGTGGATAGTACTGAATCCTATTTACACTATGTGTTTACTATGTGGTTTTGTTATTGTTGTTGTAGTTTTTGTACCAGGGATGGAACTCATCCTCAGTCCTTTACTTTTTATTTTGAGATACAGTCTTGCTAAGTTGCTTAGGGCCTTGCTAAATTGCTAAGACTGTCTTTGAATTTACAATCCTCCTGCCTCAGCCTCCTGAGTCGGGGGAATTACAAGTGTGTGCCGCTGCCCTCAGCTTCACTCAGATTCTTGAATAAATACATGTCCTCTTCAGGTAAATGGGGTCTATTATACAGATGAATCTATTATGTATATATTAGTACATATGAATGTCAAATATAGTATAGTGTATGTCTATAGTAATTATAATATAAGCATTACTATTACATATAAAACCTATAACTTGTCCTGTCCTAAATGTCTGTTAGAGAAGGAACTAGAGTAGGCAGAATCCTATTCTGCTAAAAACAAAGAGTTCAGTTATCTGTCCCTCCTATAAGACCACAGCTCTGTGAAAACTGTCTTCCTTTATATCATTACCCTGGGAGAAACATTGGGAATTATATTTATTCAGTAAAAACCTGGTGAACGAATGAATCACACAGCCATTATTTTGAGTGGTTAAATTACTGAAGACATTCTCTTGTCTAAAAAGAAAAACCCAGTTGATTTTCAATGAAATGACATTTATTAATGTAGAATTCATTTTTGATAAAACCAGCTTGAAATTCTGGGTTTGTCATTTATGAAAAAGTTCAAGATTTTATGATAATTAAAAAAAAATCCTACACTAGGTATTGCCTTTGGATTAAGAGAAAAAAATATTGGAATGTTTCTCTTGTATAAAAAAAAAAAAACAATAAGTAGACCCACTGTAGAAAGAACCATAACTTTTAAACTCATAGAGTTTTCTAGTCTCTATTATTAGTCCTACATGACACTATTGAACTAAGAAAACTTTAAAACCACATTCTCAGGAGATGTGGTGTGAACACTTGGAATAATAAAACTAAGTCCACTAAAGCAAGGAGAGGGAACAGTTAAGCTGGGAAAATTATTCTGAAAATTTCTTTCCAATCCAGTTCAAATTAGCCCAACACTCCCAGAAAGTCTCAGGTTGCATCCCCTGTGACGGTTAGAATAAGAATAGATCTCCAATGAATGCTATAGAAGTTTCCCAGAAGCCAACAGATATTTCTACCATTGAAAATAGCACTGCCAATATAGAAACAGACAGTATTTAAGATATTACCTAATTTCAATTCTGAAATCACTTATTTAAGGACAGCACTTCTAATATTCCCTTTTCTTTTCTTCCTCCTTTTTTTTGCCATTAGAGTTTCCAAAAACTTCAGCAAAATTGAGCTAATAATTTATGAAAGTACTTTGCAAATCCTAAAGTACTTCGTAAAATTCTTCAGTAATATTTCTTTTATGCCTTGAAATTCTGACACCTTTTCCCAGGATTCACAAAGAAACTTCCAACAGGAGTAGCTCTAGGAATTCAGAGATATGTAAAATATGCTTATTAAAGCAGAATCATTAGAAATGCGTTCAGGCGTACTACAGGGATACTGCCACATTGATGTTCATAGCAGCACAATTCACAATAGCTAGACTGTGGAACCAACCCAGATGCCCTTCAATAGATGAATGGATAAAAAAACGTGGCATTTATACACAATGGAGTATCACTCTGCACTAAAAAATGACAAAATCATGGAATTTGCAGGGAAATGGATGGCATTAGAGCAGATTATGCTAAGTGAAGCCAGCCAATCCCTAAAAAACAAATGCCAAATGTCTTCTTTGATATAATGAGAGCAACTAAGAACAGAGCAGGGAGGAAGAGCAGGAGGAAAAGATTAACATTAAACAGAGACATGAGGTAGGAGGGAAAGGGAGAGAAAAGGGAAATTGCATGGAAATGGAGGGAGACCCTCATTGTTATACAAAATTACATATAAGAGGTTGTGAGGGGAATGGGAAAATAAACAAGGAGAGAAATGAATTACAGTAGATGGGGTAGAGAGGGAAGATGGGAGGGGAGGGGAGGGGGGATAGTAGGGGATAGGAAAGGTAGCAGAATACAACAGTTACTAATAGGGCATTATGTAAAAATGTGGATGTGTAAGCGATGTGATTCTGCAATCTGTATTTGGGGTAAAAATGGGAGTTCATTTAACCCACTTGAATCTAATGTATGAAATATGATATGTCAAGAGCTTTTTAATGTTTTGAACAACCAATAAAAAAATAATAAAATAAAATGGGAAATTAAAAAAACAAAAAAAAATAAAGCTGTCTGATATTTGAAAAAAAAAAGAAAAGAAATGTGTTCAGATATGAAAGGCATTTTCAGAGCACAGAAAGCACATGTACATCTCTCTTGGAGTGTGCGAAGTAAGAGCCATTTTTGAGTCTCCTATTAACAACGAGGCCATCCATGGCCCCTTAGGTGTGGACATTCAGTTGTGGTAATGTCTCTAAAGCTACTCTATTAAGAAAAGGATAGAACTAACTACATAACAGATGGGCAAGGACCTATTGTAGACCTGGGCTGTCAGTACACTCTCCCCAACTGCGCTCACAGTTGCTCCTGTGGCAATTCCTGGGCTCATGATGGTCAGCAATGGGCAGCGAAGCATTGAGGCACTACGTGGAAGGTTCAAAGGAGCAGCAGTCACACTCCAGACTCTCCCTTCATGTCTGGCACAGAAAGCCTAGGAAGAGAGCCAGCTTCCAGCAAATTCAGTCTCTAGTTACCTTTATTAGAGCACATTTGTTTGCAGTTGAAGTGAGCTAGAAACAACTGTTCTAGCAGATTTTTAAAAGAGATACTCATTACTAAAATATACTAAAAGTAAGTGCTCGAGAAAAGTTGGCCAACTTATTGTTGAGTTATCTGTTGAGACAAAAATTAAAAAAACAATGTGTCCTAGATAATGAAAAAATTGGTTGGTAGAAACAGAGCCTTCCTCTTTCTTGTTTCTCAAGTGTTTATGGAGTTCTCTTACTCTCTCTGGAGTAGTCAGATACTCCCAGGGGAGGAGAAAACAAGGACAAGAACTCCAAAAAAGAAGCCATTGTCAATTTTCCTGCAAGAGATTTTCATATAAGGAACTGGTTGCACCAGTGGTGGGAGAGCGAGAAGGCAAATAGGCACAGGGAAGCCACTTAGAGTGTAGCAACAGATACCCCTGTTAAGGCTGGGGACGCTGGAGGGAAGTGGAGCTGCAGGATCTGATGTCCGTGGGGTGCTCACAGGGGCTGGGACAACAGTGAGTACTGCTGAGACAACTAGAACCAGGGGTTAATATAACCCGTGCTGGGGAGCCTTAGGAAGCAGTGGGTCTCAGCCTGTGTTAATCTTCCTCCACTAACTCCTCTCATTGGCCAAGCGAGTGAGAGACCAGCGAGTCTGGGAAATATGGTCCTCTCTGACTTGCATCAGAGACAGAAGGGTGGGAATAGTGCAGAGGGTGAATGAGTTCTTGGCCCCCATACACTTTAAGGAGGTTGGCTTTCTCCCCAATTGTAAAGTTTTATCCCACTCAAACTTAATTTAATCTATAGAGTATATGGTTTGTGTCTTTTATTTTCCCACGATGTTTAATTAGAGATCTGAGAACAGGCTTTCTGCTTAAGATTAAATAATTAACTGGAATTAGTTGCAAAAGAGTCATAAAATCATAGTATCAGCAAAATAGAGGGGGAAATATGGCTGAGTTCTGTCCAGACATCCATTCAGGCAGTGGAGCAGTTCAAGAGAACTGTGAACTCTCTCCTATCTTTTTTTTTTTTTTTAATAGTACTAGGGATTGAACCCAGGGGCACTCTAGCACTGAGCTACATTCCCAACCCTTCTTTATTTTTTATTTTGAGACAGAATCTTGCCAAATTGCCCAGGCTGACCTCAAACTTTCCATCCTCCTGCCTCTGCTTCCTGAGTTGCTGAGATTACAGGTGTGTGCCAAGATTATATTATTTAACCAGACTCTGCTTAAGACAGCCCCAACTTACTGTTTAAGGAAATTGAACTTTGGTTCAATGCCTACTACACCACCAAGCTCTTACTGCTCCTCCTGCCAGGCAGGATGTCTGCTCCATTATGCCTTCACTTTCCTATTTGTGGGTCTAGTCCTGAAAATGGGTTGAAAAAAAAAAAGCTGATTGAACACGTAGTCATTCCTTTAAAGGTTGTGAATTGCAATATCTCCCCAGTTTCATTATGTTCAGGGTCTTATGCCAGTTCACAGCATTCTCTCTGATTGATAGCATAGCTGATATAGACCCCAAACTTTAAAGCTAGATTAGGGACCAAAAGATGCAGAGAGAGAGAGAGAGAGAAAGAAATAGAATTTTCTTTTCCTGGCCCAGGAAAAGTCAACTGGAGTCAACACTTTGACTCCAATTAATGGCGTAAGGGACTACACTAGATTCCTCTCTGCTACGGTCAAGAGTTAAGAGGTAAAGGAATCAGATTGAACTTACGTTTGAATGATGGATATCATTAACCTTCCTTGAGAAGTTTACATTTTTAAAACATGTGCATGAACCAATGGAATCTCAATCAACAATTTTTTACCAAGTGTCTACTGTTTGCCAGGCTTCTGCTAGGTGCTGGACATCCAAAGAAGAATCTATCAAAATCCAGATTGCTACTTTGGTTTTAGGCATAGGCCTTTGGTCATAGCTGGGTTTGATTCTCAACTCTGATGTGTGTCATTTCTCTAAGCAAGCTATTCAACTTACATGGACTGTAGGGATAAAACAATTGTTTTCTTGGGCGATTTAAATGAAATGATGGCTGTAAAACACTTAAGCAAACCAGTACATAGCAAAGTACTGGATCTATGGTAGATATTATAAGTATGAAATTCCTTCTGGAGGTATGCAAATAAAAATTGCAAAGTAGAATATGTCATAGTTTGGATATGAGGTGTCCCCCGAAAAGCTCATGTGTTCATGAAGTTTCAGAGGTGAGATTATTAGATGAGACCTGTAGTCTAATCAGTGAATTAGTCCATCCGATGGACTAATGACATGAAAGGATTATTGTTTGGGGTGATAACTGTAGGCAGGTAGGTCATGGCTGGAGGATATAGGTCACTGAGGTGTGACTTTGGGGCTTATATTTTATCCCTGGCCAATGAAGCATTCCCCCCACCTCCTCTGTTTCTGGGCTCCCATGAACTGAGCGGCTTTTCTCTGCCATACCCTTTGGTCATGGTATTTTGCGTCACCTCAGCCCCAGAGCAATGGAGTCAGCCCACCATGAATTGAGACCTCTGAAAACAGGAGCCCCAAATGAACTTTTCCTTCTCTAAACTGTTCTTGTCAGGTACTTTAGTCACAGCAACAAAAAGCTGGCTATCACAGGATATAAATGCTAGAGTGGAAGTGGAAAGTCAAAAGTGATAGTTCAGTGCTGTGTTCTTCAAACTGTGCCCTAAGTACTCCCAGGTATGCGTCTGGGTTCAGGGATGGGTGCAGGGTTTGGAGGGGGAAATGATGCCCCCCCCCACACACCTGTTACTCCTGCTTTCATTCCAACTTGACTGGATTTATTTTTGTTTGGTGTGAGTTTGGTTTTAATACTGGCCTTTCCATATTGCATCAAGAATGAATTCTCTCAGATATTATATTAAGACTAGGGATCCTAAACTCAGCTTTCCAACCCCTTCTTTGGAGAACCTTGGGTAAAGAATTCCCTTATCTTTTCTGACTTTGTTCTTGTTACATAATATGAAGGAACTTGTTTTTTTCTGGTTGATTATTATTGTTCCTTCCAGGTATAAAATCCTGCCAGCTTTCAGATATGTGATAAAAAACATATATAGATGTATGACTCCAAGGAAACATCTTCCAATAGTGACCCCCTTCAAGTTAAGCATGTTTTCTAGTTTTTTGATCTGTTTAATTACTTGTACCACCTTTCCTGACATTTGAATTCAAAGACTTTCTAGAAGTTTCTAGACTGTCTGCAGTAGCTCACAAGGCAATGGAGCAGTTCAAGAGAAGTAGATTCTGGAAGGATTTTGACAAATTGGTCAATTCTAATGCAAATATTTTTAGCTGAGAATAGTTTTCAAGACCAGATGCTTAGCTCACAACCCACGACTTTAGGATAAAGGGATGAGAACATTTTTTTAAATTAAAAAAGGACATAATAAAATACACCATCTTAACTGTTTTGAGTACACAATCCATCAGTATTCAGTATGTTCATATTGTTGTGCAACAGATATCTAGAACTTTATCGCCTTGCTAAACTGAAAATACACCAATTGAACACAAAATTCCAGCCCTTGAATGCTGCTTGCTATTCTATTCTTCTGTTTTTATGAGTTTAATTATTTTAGATACCTTTTTTAGTGGGATCATACAACATTTATCTTTTTTTAAATTACTGGCTTATTCCATTTGTAATATCCTCAAGATTTATCCATATTGCATCATGTGACAGAATTTCTTTCCTTTTTAAGGCTGAATAATATTCTATTTTATGTATATATCATATTTTTATTCATTCATATGTTGATAGACATCTGGGTTGCTTTCATCTCTTGGCTATTATGAATAACTACAATGAACATAGTTGTGCAAATATCTCTTTGAGGTCCTGCTTTGGATTCTTATGGAAATACACCTAGTGTGGGATTGCTGGGTCATGTGGTAATTCAATTACATCTGTCTGCAGGGCTCTTCTGCTATAGGTGGCCTGGGAAACAGAACAAAACCCAAAGTTTCCATTTCTGAACTTCTATGCTGCTCAAAACTTCCTGGTTTTGATCCATGCAAGTTTATCAGAAGAAGCAGGAGTTAATCCCAGGGTGGAGAGACTACCTGCTCTTTTGAAATCCCCAGCATGCAGTAGAACCATGCTTAATAAGAACCATGTAGTTTCTGATTCTCTTTTGGCTCAAGCCTCTGGGGCATTTCTAGACTTAGCCCTTATGGCTAGAAATCACAAGAATGTCCATAATGCAACTTAAAATATGTCAGTTCTCATTCCACTCATCTGTAAACTAAATAATTTGCACAATAATCCCTCTGATCTCACCTCCCTTACCAGTGGTAGTTTAATAACTGAAATCATTGAGAACATTTCAGTGATTTGGAAAATACTCAAACCCAGCTTTTGGGACACCAAGGAGCAGCATTATTTGAAGTCAATTTTGCTTAATAGTGTATTCAGAACACTCAGTAACTGAACCACTAGGTACCATGGTGACAGAAATAAAGGTAGATGGATGGGAGTTATAGCAAGACAATGGATCCCCTGTCTTTAATGTTAATGAGTTGGCCCCTGCCATATATTCCATCTGTTCACACACTGTGACCTCAACATACATGCTGCATGAAAATATAAAAGAAAAAATGTACATTAAACAATTGTCTTCCAATTTGGATTTTTAAGGAAATTGATCCAGACGGCTGATATTTGTACAATACTAACTACTTTTTCTCCTGCCCCTTGAAATTAAATGCATTTACAAAACTATCATCGGGAAGAGGATGTTTCTCTTTCTCAGCTCTTTTCTTCCCTCTTCTGTCAGTTATGCCTCACAGGAAACAGTATGGACAATTACCAGTCAGTTACTGGCCTATGTGAATTGCTGTTTTGGTCCAGGCACTATTATGAATTAAGATATGATGAAGGGCCCAGGAATTTGATTTCTTCAAATGCTAGTGATAATTATTGTAATTGTCAAAGCAGTGGATCAGTCAGGGCACTTATATTGGATATAGTTTTAAGAATGACTAAATGAACTCTAGAAAATAACTTTTATTTTTAAGGGGAGGCAATGTTAAGGATCAAACCCAGGACCTTGCCCATGCTAGACAAGCACTCTATCACTGAGCTACAACCCCAGCCAACCAACTTGAATGTCTTCAAATTTGAGACATTTCCTAAAGAAGTTCTGATATGGATGAGTATCTTGGTCCCAAAGAAAGAGAGAAAATGGAAGTTTGTAAGTGTGAACTTTAAAGATTTTATACAGAAAAACTGGCCAAGACAGGGAATTAGAAACACAAAACATAGATTTCAAGAAAACAAAACAAATAAATAAGCAAGGACAACAACAGTAACGACAATAACAAATCCTTGGAGGGAAAAACAGCCCATAGGGAAGATTTTTCTATTCTCATTTGCAAACCCTTAATCTCTGTCTTGTTGGCTGTGAAGTTAAGAGACTGTGAAATTTTTGACCTCATTTCATATTGAAGACAGACTTGAGCAGCTGTCACACCTCCAAGACTGTGTGTGGCAGGCTAAGGCCTGTTGCTTTCATCTACCTGGAAGTAAGCCCTAATTAGACAAATTTACCACTGAGTTGCATTTGTGTGTGGAGAGAGAGAGAGAGAGAGAGAGAGAGAGAGAGAGATATCACCTTCAAGGGACTGGAGTAATGCCTTTTCCACAGCTGAGGTCCCTCAAAAGGAAAGATACAAGGTGAATTTACCATCAGTACTTGAAGCCATTATTAAAAAAAAAAAAAAAAAGATGCCTGTGTGTAAGAGGCAGAGGGCACAGAGGTCAAGTGCATGGGCTCTGGCCTGATACTGCTTGAGTATAGACCCTAGATCTATCGTGGTGAACTCTGAAGACAATCAACTCATCCTGTGCCTCAGTTTTCTTGTCTTTAAATAGCAAAATGCTATTCCTGTACTCTCTAAAGTCTTTGGAGGATTAAATGGATTTTTAACTATGGTGCTTCTACAACAGCCATTGGCAAACATCTGCGTAAGCCTGACTGTATGTGCCAGTGGTCAGTATCAGTGGGTAAGAAGAGTAGAGCAACTGGGTTAAGAAGATCTGAAAGGTGTAAATTTGCCCTCATATTTTCAAGAGCACACAGTATGGCTTCCTGTTTAAAACTTCAGGAAAGGTATTGTTTCATTACACCACTTGAGCCTGAAGTCGTCTGGGTTCTTTCTCACCAAAGCCTTAGTAACGTCAGACGATAAAATTCAAAAGTGAAGTTTCACTATTAAAAGACAATCCTGTTTGTTTCTATTAAGAAACAAGGCTGTCAAAAATTGTTCATGGTGTTATCTGGGAGAATAAAAACACACACCACAACACACACACACACACACACACACACACACACACACCACAAATAATCACAAGCGACAGGATTTCCTGAGAATGCTAAATAAAACCACAACTGGGGTTTCACATTCATTGCCTGCATAGGAAATAACCATCATCCTGACCCCAGAAATGAATGAGGAAGCATTAGATGGGAAGGGATTGTTTTAGAGGGACAGAGTATTAATAAATAAAGTAAAATAAATTCATTATTTTTATAAAAGTCTAAGGCAAGAGGCAAGGGCCTTGAACCTAGGTCTACTGCACTTCATGGTTGTTATCAAAACCTCTGATAACAAATGTAACATGTCAGATGTATGTGAGGTGTGTGTGTGTGTGTGTGTGTGTGTGTGTGTTTATAGATAAGGTTCTTATCTTTGATTAAATTTTTAAGTGTCACCAAATTTATTAAGATTCATTGGACTGGGCTGGGGTTGTGGCTCAGCGGTAGAGCACTCGCCTAGCACATGTGAGGCCCTAGGTTCGATCCCCAGAACCACATAAAAATAAATAAATAAAATAAAGTTATTGTGTCCAACCACAACTTAAAATAAAATAAAATAAAAAGATCCACTGGACTAGTAACATATTTGAAAACATCAGGACAGGAACAAATGGAGAGTTCCCTCTTCCAGGCTTCTGTTTTACATATGGATATCTCTGAAAGTTATTTTAAAACTCCCAGATGATCCTCCAACTAAAATGCATTAGCACCATCCAGGGAGAGACAAAATTCCTATCATTTTATGTTTTCTGGACAGCATTGATCCAAGTCCAAAACCAAATAATTCTGCCTAGATTTCATGTGCAAACTAGGAAAGCTGAATTTTAGAGGAAAATGTCTTATCATTCATAATAATCTAATATTTCTGAAATGAATATTGATGCAGAATATAATACCAAAAGGTTAGGATAGGACACCCCTATGTCATTGTAAGACACTGATATCCACAGTGTCTATAAGGTAGTGGGAGGAAAATTCAGCTTATGTCACAGTGGCACTGCTTGCCGCTGTCCCACCAATGTCCCCAAATCCTAATGAAGGACTTTCCGGAAGAAAGCTGCCTTTTATCTGCCTGCTTGACCAGGAACTGAGACACTGATATTCAGGTTAACTCTCATGTTTTAACTAACTTTGACATTGATATCGCCATCCTGATCATTGTTGTGAGAGGAGGTAGTCATATGCACATGAACACAGTCACCAGCCATGCATCGAACCTGCACAAATACAATAGCACACACATGTGCGTGCACATAGAATCTGGACATATGTGCTCTATGATGTTCTTTGCTTTCCCTTGGTTACAGAACACAGTCCAAGTCTTTGGGGAATTTGATGGGGCATAAAAACTAAGCCCATGAATGTGTAGTTCAAACTCCTTAGCATGGCCCTCTAAGCTCCGTTTCCCTTTCCCCTCTTCTTCCTGCATAACATGTCTTTTCCAACTTGTCTGCATGCCTCCTGCATCAGGCATTGGAAACAGACTGTCTCTACCATGCCAAAAAATCCACACCTCTGCTTCTGTCCCTCTACTTGAAATCCCCCTGGAGACTATCAAATCTCCATTCTACTCTTTGCCACCTTCAGAATCCTACAAGGCCCATTTCAAACACACCTCAATTCTGAATTCTCAAACCAGAAGCAATGTCTCCCTCTACTGAGCATCTTATGTATTCCTTTAATTATACAGCATTTAAAAAATCTCTCTCCACAATTGGACATTTCATCCACTCGTTCCCCTGTTTCTGCCTGATCTCCAAGACTCCCCCATATTCACCCACTGAACACAGAGGATCCTCAATAAATGATGGGGACATGAACCTGGTTGAATGTTAGGACTATAGGATAGAAGAAAACTCCAATTAATAAAAAACATGATAATTTACAATAAACTTTTTAGATCTATGAACATGATTTTCTCTAGTCCTTACAAATATGAATAGCAGAAATGCATTTTTTTATCTATAGACACAAATATCAGGTAGTGCACAGAACACCGTGGCATTTCCTCTGTTCTTTCATCCTGTGTGCTTAAATCTGCTTTGTATTAAGGCACCACAATTTAAGAGCTGGAGAATCGGGGCACCAGGAGGATCCTTGCATGGCCATTGGATCTCAAGCATCTATTTTCTTCTTTCGGTCTTTGCTTCCTTCCATCTAAACTATTGTATTGACTTTTTGGTTATTGTTACAAAGATTGGGATAAGATGACACCCAGACAGCATTGGAGCAGGACAGTGTTGCTCCCCCTTGACTGGTGGCACTTGGCTTCTGCTTTGTTAGGTTATACTGCCCTCTTCTGGTCTCTGGCCATAACTGAACCCTTTGCTGCAATACACAAAGCTTTCCAGCAGTCAGAGGAGTTACAGTGTATAGGAAACAAAACCCTTCCAATATGAAATATGTCATCATAAAGTTTAAAAGTTTTTAAACTTCAAGAAACTACTCAATGTGGGGCTGGGGTTGTGGCTCAGTGGTAGAGCACTTGCCTAGCATGTGTGAGGCACTGGGTTCGATTCTCAGCACCACATAAAAATAAATAAATGGCCACTAATAACTAATAAAATATTTTTTAAAAAAAACTACTCAATGCTACTTTTCATGATTTTATTAATTCCAAATATTTTCAAAACATTAAACATTCAAAATTCTTAACATTTTTCTCTTGTGGTGCAAAGCTTGTAATGTTGACTAAAAGGTGGCCCCTGTATTTTACTAAAATATAATTTTTGCTTAGTTTCTGGTTTCACCAAAGACTTCTTGATTTTGGTGGTGGTTTGTTTTTTTAGCCAGTGATGTGGAGTCATGCCCAGGCTCTGCCATACATTAATTAATTGGGTGACCAGGGTCCAGGACAAGTATTACCCCTCTCAGTTTAAGTTACTCCATCCAGATATGGCTCTCACTAGGGATGGTAGAAAGATAAAATGAAATATTGAATGTGAAGGCCTTTGGAAAACTCTAAAACACCACACATACGGACTGTGATTATTTCTAGATTAAAAAGACACTTGAGATCTGGGGTTGTGGCTCAGTGGTAGAGTGCCTGCCTAGCACATGTGAGGCATGGGGTTCAAACCTCAGCAGCACATAAAAATAAATAAATTAAATTAAAATATTGTGTCCATCTACAAATAAAAAAAATTTTTTAAAAAGCACACTTTAATAAGGGATATTAGATATTATGGTACCAAGCAAAGTGCAATTTCATTAAAAAGACTGAATTTTTTGAATTACGAAAATATTTAGAATTAATAAAATATATGAATCTAGAAAATATTATTTGTTTCCTTCCCTGGAACTCCTTAGAATAATATTGAAAATGATATTTTCCTGAGGAATTTTTGGTATAATCTTAGCAAAGGGCAGGAGGTTAGACTAAAAATCTAGAGTATCTGTAGTCCTGTAATTATATATTTTTTTAAACATAGAAATTATATTCTACCTAGCAAAAACTTTCAGTCTTTAAATAGGCCTTATAGCTTTAGAATAAAAATAATATAATCACCTTTAATTGTACATCTCTTATGATCATGCAAAAGGGATTTCACATATATCATTACCTTATGTCCACAGAAAAATCCTGCTCTACTGTTTTTATCCTGTATGGGAGGAAATTGAAACCCAGAAAAGGTAAGATACCAAGGTCATGTGACTACTAAATGATGGGACTTAAACTGCACTTGGCCTGTTTCAACAGCTTGTGTTTAATCAATATTAGTATAATTTATGCTTCATGAGAAAAAATTGCCCGAGGAAAAGTGGAATCTGGAAGTTAAGTGACACTAAGTTTCTTAGGAACCATCCTACTTCTCTCTGATGCACTGAGCTAATACATACTTAGCCAAGAGTTCTGATACTCCATATGGCTGTTCACTCACAGAAAAATGAAATACTTCTATTATGTAAACCAAGAAAAAGTACGCTGTGTGTAATTTTTTAAAGTTGATTAATGTTGTTTTACATTTTGTTTCCAATTCTTTTGAGTGACCTAAACTTCTCTAAGAATGCTTTCAAACATTAGGAATCACAATTCAAAGAGAAATTAAGAGCATGGTAAAAGTGGAATAAAACTGGAAGAAGTTAAGTCCTGGGATGCTTTTTCATATCTTCAAGTACTTTTATGAGCTATAAAATCTCTACATTGGTGAAGAAAATATGAACTATCCTTGATATAAAACACATATATAATAAAATGACATCAAAATATTAGGCAATATCTATGATGCATCAGAAGCTTCATATGCATTATCTAATTTTATCTCCACCAAAATCCTCCAAGGTAGGAAGTCATATGTCCAATTTGACTTCAGGTACCTTGCACTGAGGCCCTGGGCTAGTCATGACAGGGCCTGGATACACAAGGATTACAATACTGTCAACCAGGCTAAGGATCCAGGGTCCTGGCAGTTCTGAAACCCATCCAGCACTTCTTGGCCCTTAGCAGTCCAGTTGTAGGACTAGACTTCATCTCAATCTGCACCCCATTGCCTTTTGAGCCTTGCATTCTGTATTCTTGTCTCTAGTGGAGGTTGCTACACCTGTCAAGTTCATTGTCATCTCTAACTCCAACCCTGAGCCCTTGGATCCTTCCTGGGGGGGGGGTCAGATTCTTCATTTCTCCTTTATAAGTAAACCCTCATCAATGTTTCCCATTTTGTACAGTCAGTTTTATTCCTCATCTCAGCATCCACAAACGTGTAGATGTTTGCTCGCCAAAATGCCATTCTCAAGCCAAAAGTGGAAGCATCACCTGCCATCTTGTTAGAAATGCAAACTCAGGTTCTAGGGCTGGCAGAGTCTATAGATCCACTGGATTTCTGTGCACATCAAAGTTTGGGCAGCACCAGTCCTAACTATCCTTAAATCTAGGATACAGAGTACCCCTGAATTTTATATGACCTCAATGCATAGTTATATGGCCCTTGGAGGTAGAAAACATGCAGAGTAGGCTCAACCTAAACATGAACAACGTCTGAGAAGCCCATACCAGATGCAAGAACTTTAGTCAACATTCTAATCTCTCTCATGGGTGGGATGGAGTGGGAGAGTGGGGAAAAAAAGATGGTGGGAAGCAACTTTGGTGTCAGTCCAAGAAGGAAACATCATGCAACAGAATCACATTCCTGTTGGGGACAGCAGAGTCCTGGCATCTGTAAGGAAAATACTCTCTGGATATACTTGCCATTGGTCTTTTTGACACTGCTGTTTTGACATAAACATATAGCATTCACTTCAGGTCTTTCGCATATCCAGCAGCCGACTGATTGTCTCATGTGCACATGTGTTCACATCCCCATCATATATGCACATATACTTATATAGACTTTCTATCCAATTTAAATCCAAATGTAAGTTTTCAAAAGACTTTATTTCATCTTTCCAAATACTTCCTTTCATATTTCAGAAAACCTCTTCTCTCCACCTAATTAATTTTCTTACATTTGTTTCCAAAATGGAAATTGCTTTTTATTTCCCATTACAAAGGTATAAAACAACATAAAATAAAGAGAATTTAAAAAATTCTTAATCCCTCAAACCAGAGAAAACACTATTAGAGTAAGGGTATATATCTTCCTCCCAGAATTTTAAAAAATGTACCTGTAAATATATAGAGAGATGTGCTTATATGTAAATGATTATTTATATATCCTTCTTTTGTTCTATTTTTACAAAATAGGTACATATCATACACAATTCTTCATAAGCAAATTTGTTCTATTAATAGTATAGATTAAGCACATATTTATTTGCCAATAAATTGAGATGTATATTTATTTTGAAAGATTCCATTCTTAAAGCATAATGTTCATAAAACAATATTTTGCCATATAGTATTTTTTTGAAGGTGATATTGAAAGGATTCCTTTATGGTGTGCATGTGCCCAATACATAACGAGGTGTGGGACAATTCCCTTCTTTGCCATGTGGCACTAGAGGCATTTGCAATAAGTAGCTTCTGTGGGAGGGAGGGGGCTTTTGTTCTTTCCAGAGCTCTAATCCTGCCCATGGTTTAAAAAGAAAGTGTGGTGGTGATGAATGGGCTATAAGGGTCCTGGGCTTGGACCCCACTAATTCTGAGTTCCATTACTAACTTGGCCACAGAGTCATTCCAGGACTGGACATGGAACTAAGCATTTCTTTGTTAATAAAGTGAGAATATTAGTGTATACCTTAAAAGGAGCTATTGTGAGGCTCACAGGAGGCTATCCCTTCAGAACATGTGGCACATAGCTCCATGCCTACCATATATAAGGATTTAAATATAGGAGTGAGGCAGGAAAGTGTGTAAAACCACCTCCAGAAAGCACATAGGTAGGTAGGTAGGTAGGTAGGTAGATAGATGTGTAGATAGATAGATACGATAGATATAGATAGATAGGTGAAAGAAAGAGGAGAAAGAAAAGAAAAGAAAGAAAAGAGGAAAAGGAAGAGAGAATGACAAAATACCCAGTCACCATTCATCAACAGAGTCTGGCTGAAAGAATTTTTCAGACCATGCACATTTAAGGAAAATAAATCCCAATCAAACCAATAGTGTGCAGGCCTGGGTAAGAGCTGGTAGGAATCCTTTAGGTTTGACTCTGAGCCATGACAGCATGCTCTGCAGCCAGCAGATACTCTTCTCCAGCAGGAATCTGCCCTCTTTCCTAAGGCAGTAAGGTAGAACAGTGTGGGGCTGAAGGTGAGGACTTCTATGTGCAGTTGAACAATGTTAACTTTTCTATCTATGGGGGTGAACATACATTTTTATAGATTTTCTATCTATATTGATTTGACTGTCTATTGAGAGATATTAAAGAACTTCTGAAGACAACCAGAAGCATATATGCAGAAAGAAGGAGGAGAAGGGGAAGGAGCAGGGGCATGGTGAACAGAAGTCAACCTCATTTCGCTTGTTGCAGCCAAGGAGAATAGACTTGGGGGGCACCATGGAGTCTCTCTGCAAGAAGGATTTGGGGAATTCTGAGGCAGGATCTGAAAAAAGGGGGGCTGTTCTCAGATCAAGAAGGTGGTCATTTCAGCAGTCTGGTAATCTCAGTTCAAGAATCAGGAGGAACAAAGTGGTCCTAGGAGTCACTGGTGAGAAGTCAGCCCGCAGTAGAGGATGTTAGTGATGGCTTCTACAGCTGAGCACTTGCACTTATCTATGCAAAACACTGTGGATGTTCTGTTATAAATATCACAGAAGGATTACCGACTCTGCTATTTTCCTTTCTCATTAGGGAAACACTGTGTGTGTGTGTGTATGTGTGTGTGTGTGTGTGTGTGTGTGTGTGTGTGTGTGTGAAAGAGAGAGAGAGAGAGAGAGAGAGAGAGAGAGAGAGAGAGAGACAGAGAGACAGAGAGAAAGAGAGAGAGAGTATTTCAAGTAAAAAAACAAGTGTCACTTGTGAAACCGAGGGCAAACCTGGATAAATCTATACTTTCATTTGTATCTGTTTACTTTCTTTCATGGCTGGCTTTATCATTTCCTCAGCTAAATGGCAAAGTATTAGATCCCTAGTAGCTTTGTGGTACAGAGCATCTCTGATTATGGCTAATGGCTAAGGGTTTTTCAGGAATTTGGAAGTAGCATCGTCTTGCCCAAACAACAGTCAGAAGACTTCCAACTCCTTCATTTGGGGGACACGTGCCAGTGTCTAACATGGGACCTTTCAACATCAGAAGGTCAAAAACACTACCCTCAGATTACGCTAATGTTGCCAACTTTCTGAACCATGCATCCTATGCAGAGCAGTGAAGTTTGCTGACACATCCACAGATCATAGTGTATTCGCTTTCCCTCCCTCCAGTCACCTTTCCACACACCTTAGACCACCCTTTCTCTTTTTGCCATAAATACCCCTTGACTTCATCCTCAGACAGGCAGATTTGAGATTTAGAGATTGGGGCTTCATGACAGACTTTCCGTTATGAGAGCGACCCCTTGTTTCAGTGGGTGGTTTTAGTGCGTGGTGGACAAAACGGATCCATTCGATAACACATACAAAGCTTTTATATCTACACGGCTAGGCAGTTCATACACTCTAACTCCAAGCCACAAAGCAATTCTCTTGGAAAGATTGTTATTCCACAGATACCCAGGGCAGAGTTCAAAAGAGCACAGCTAATGCACAACCCGGCCTGGATTTCAAACCAGAAGAGCCGAATCCCCCCCTGCCCTCCAGCGCAGCCCTTCCAGGCTGCCTCCCTGACTCAGGCTTAGGTGCTTTCACCACGTCCCTGTGTTATTACTAAGGTATTCTAATAACTCCTTTCTCTCTCTCACCTTTCATATTCTTGCAATGATGGGTAAGGATGGGAATTGGACTCTAATACTTTTTAAAACTGAAAAAAAGCTTGCCATTTACAAAGTTACACACCATTTCTGCCTGAGCTGAATTTACTTCTGGGTCAGACTCTTTCCACCTGTTTCCTGAGATATCTGCCACAGCAGATGAGAAAATTCACGTCCCAGGGGAACGGTGGTAGGGGCGAGCTGGAATTGTCATGAACCTGAACCAGATGTCTTCATTCTCCCTGTTGCTGGTGCAACTCCTTCTCACAGCTCTACACGGCTCACTGGACCAGCCGTGGTTTTAAGCACGTTACATATATTATTTTGTAAAAGCCATGCAGATAGGCTGTTAGGTGGGAAATGACATTAATCTCAGTTTATAGATGAAGAAAGGACATAAACAGCAGTTGACTGACCTGCTCAAGGTCACCCTACAATGAAAAGGGGAAGAAGGAGGTTCACACTCTGGGCCTCTTGATACTGAGCTGTGTACATATATACATATGTGTGTCTGTGTATCTCAGTATACATAATGTATCATCGCTCCATTATCTATCTATCTATCATCTTTCGGTAAAAATCAAGATCAACAGTAGGGACCTGAAAGCCAACATAAAAGATGTGCAAGGCTGTTGTGGCTTCACTCCCAGCAGGAGCAAGGAGTAAAAAAGCGATAGCCCAAGGGGGCCAGTCTTGGGCAGTCCTGCTTTGCAGGAGGGACCATTCCTACTGCACGGAGGTGGAGTGAGCATGGCAGTGCATTAGGAGATAGTTGCTCTGGACTCCAAGGCTCAAAGCTGTTCTGGCCCATGAGGGGTGGGGAGTGAAGGTGGGGCTGGGAACTGGGCTGGTGGTGATTCTACAAGGAAATCTGAGGACAATGCTGGGCTGGTTGGAGAGATGTCACACTCATTAATAAGGTGTTATTGTCTGGGTGATATTTCCCTTTCAGTATCTTTCAATTCTTAGTAAAACCATATTTTAGCACATCTCCAGTTTCTACCATTCTGTGGGGTCATTATCAGCAGTGACCATCCCCTGCTTGGACTAAGCAGCAAGACAGAGTGCTCCAGCCCCTTCCAGGCCAGTGGGTGTCACTGTGGGGCGTTGAGTTCAAACATCTTGATGCCCCCAGGCATCCCAGGATGGCAAATGCAGCAGGACAGTGTGGCCAGGGGCCATAGCAGACAAAAGGAAGGTTTTTCTGAAGCAAAGCATCCTTAGAAAACTCTCAGGTGAAGCTAGGGGATGGCCTGCCTAAAGCTGGCTCTTTTCTAGGGATTGAGCTGCTAGACTATAGAGAACTTATCCCTTACAGAGGGGCTGTAAGACTAGAGTACATGGGTTTTATCTTGTTAAAACAACATTTGAAGAAGAAAAAAAAAAGGAGTTGGGAGAGATGAAAAAGAGAGAAAAAAATCACATTAACAGTATTTACTAAAGCTGAACACATGTATATCCTGATGTAGCAAATCTATTCCTATTTTCCAACAGAAATGGGTACTTATGATCCCCTAAAGACTGGAGTACCTGTAACAAACTATTTGTCTATTTGTAACAGACTCAAACTAGAAACTACCCAATGCACATCAATAACAAGAGGGAAAAAGCAGGTGTGAATAGTCATCCAGTGGAATGTGATCCAACAATGAGAATAAATAATTCAACATGGTTGAATCTTACAAATATATTGTTGATTAAAGAAGCAGGACACAAAACCATATAAGACACGAGGGTCTATGCACATAAAGGTCCAAAAGAAGTCAAATAAATCTTTATTGGGAAATGCAGCTCACTCCTCTCTGGTGACCACATAACCTTAGAAAATAGACAGGGAGACTGTCCACATGCCACATGGAAGCCCTCCAGGGGAAAATAAGCCAAAGGTGGCCTGGCATGGGATGATAGAGAGATAGGAGAAGAATTCTGGGGATGACTATGACACCAGCAGAATTAGGCTCAGCAGTTATATGAGCCACGTATAAAGCTTAACCCTGGTACTGTGTTCTTCCTGGAAGGGACCTTGTTGATCCTGGTGCACAAAATTCTAGCCTCACCTCTGGAGAGCAGGAATCACAGTCTCCCAAAGTAATTATCTGAGGTCTTATATTTCCTATCCCAAGTTCTCCTGTGACCTCCTCATAGATTGAAAACTTTTCAATTATTTGGCTTACAAAGTGAACCGGAAATGACCCACCAGTCTCGAAGCTTTGGACTGGGCTGGTGGCAAGAAGGAGTCAGAAACATTAGCGATTGTAATAAAACTTTCTGGAACAAAACTCTTCCCAGTAAAATGAGTGGGGTTTTCCTGAGTCTTTGATACACCACAGTGGCCTATAGTATTTATTGCTATTGCTCCAGGTTCCTGGAAGAATAGAATCACTATTGTTAGCTCTGCCTGTGATTCTTTTCCATTATGTCAGTTAGAAAGACATGGTAGCCTTTCCAGTCAGGCGCTGGAACAAGGTGGAATCCATTGTCTCCCACAGCTTATCTGAGAATCAGCTGAAACTGCCACAAAGAGCTCTCAACTCAAATTCAGAGTCTATTGGGTGACTCACGATCCTGACCACCGTCTAGCTTATGGAAGGACCTAGGGGACCTCTATCTTTGTACGTAAAACAAAGGAAGATGATATATGTGTGTCAAGAAAGTTCTGAGAAGAGTGATTTCATACGTAATGAATTTTGAATTTAGTATGGAGTTGGTCAAGCTATTCATAAAAGGAGACAGATTGGACAGATAACGTATTTCCTCTTGAAGTTGGAATTTGTGTCTGACTTTTTAGTTAGCTGTGTATTCATAATTGTGGGTCAAACCTTCACTTAGCTCACAATTATAAGCTTAAGGTGTCAAAAAGGCTATCGCCCTGAATAAGCTGAGACTTGAAAAGGATGTAAAACTTAATATTAGGAAAATATGAAGGGAAATTACAAGAGGGGATTTAAGTTTTATTTGAAAAATAAGGAAGCTATTTGCTCACTGCCTGGGGCAAGTGATGTAGTGTTGATAGATTTCAGAGAAAAGGCAGACCATCCCCCATAGAGTAGACTCTGCAAAGAAAGCTGTTCAGAGAGAGAAAGGGGGAGTCAATGAAGTCCAAGACATGTTAGGGAGTTTTTAAAAAGCTGAAGTTGATCCAGTGAAGCTGATCAAAGGTATCTGGTCTCTGCGGATGAGGTAAGATAGGGTAAAAAACTGGCTTCTTAACTGCCTAAAATGATTTTTGAATGGTTACAGAAAGTATGGGAGATATCCAAAAAGGGAAACAGATGCACATTTGCATTAACTTGGACTCTACAAACTATAGATCAGCAAATGTGATGTTGGTATTAAGTAAAATTCTAGGAATATGTATTGAAAGTATGGTCATGATGTAAGGACCTGGTAATCCTGGGGAGATATGGTGGTTCCTGGGAGAAAGCATCTAAGCAAGTCTGTCTGGATGGAGCTTATTTCCTTGATGGCAGATTTACTGGAGAAGTAGTAACAGTGCACAGATTCCAGCATGGTAATGACCAAAGGTGACATGAAATCCTTACAACAAAAGGGAGGAAAGTAACCATATTGATGGTTATGTAGTCGACTGCACTGGTATAACTCTAATATGCACCATGGCTCCCTCCTCTTTCACATTTTTTACTTCTATCTGAAGAGTTTTACATGGTGCACAGATTATATCTGTAAGTATTGATGAAAAGCAGATGGTTGTGGTAGAAAGGATGATTCACATATAAAGAGAGAATTTAGACTAATCTAATAGGACTAGAATACTGAATACTATCACTGGAGTGATAGACCTAATGTACTCTATCTAAGCCTCACTTTTCTAACCTGTAAAATGAGGACAATATTATCTTTTCCCTAGAGTTGCTGTGGAGATCCAATAAAATAATGAATTAAAAAGCAATGCATTAAACTTCATTCATAGTGCATAGTTAGTGCTCAACTATTTTCTTTGATACTGCTAATAATACAGTTGCAGGCAACAAACAATATGAAACAAAATAAAATGCTCAAAACTCTGGATTTTGCTGCAAACATCAACATCACATAGATAGAACCAGGAAGGTGTAACTTAATGGAAATTCATAGGATGTATAGATGCTCAGATTGACGTAGACTCAGTATGAGTCCAGAGTGTATCTATCATTAAAATCTTGTATCTGCTTTCAGTTGTCTCGATGGAATTTTAGTGTCCAGAACAAGGAAGATGGTTGGTTATTCCCTTTGCCCATCTGAAAGTCTCTCCATATGGTGGGTTCTGAATCCAGAGCTGGGCCTCACACCCTGGGAGGTTCTCAGCCCTGGCTGCAAATTAGAATGACTTGGGGAGCTCAGAAGCCTATCAATGTTTCTGACCCTCAATCTAGAACATCTAAATCAGAATTCTGACCATTGGTTTAAATTAAATATTGAATATTAAGTTTCTTGTTTAGGGGTCCATCCAGGGCTGTGATTAAATTTGAAATTCAGACATTTAACAAATTATTAAACAAAGATCCAGAGTTTATTTAAGGAGAAAAGGAGCCATCCAACAGAGGAAGGATTATAATGTAGAAGGATGAGATATATATATTTTTTTTAATCTTCAGAGGGCAAAACTTGTACCACAGTATTCATTTGCAGTTAAATAGATATTTTTAACACATAAGAATAATATTATAAGCAATTATATTTGCTACAAGGTTGAATGAGTTACTTTGGGAAATTATTAAATTCTCATGGTTGTTGGTGTTTGGTATTTTAAAAACTACTTTCCAGAGATGTTATCAAGGATATTGTACAATAAAAAGAGTAATAGCAATATTTCAATTCAATAATACACTCATGATTTTATTAAAATTTCTTATTCTTTTTGATGATAAAATTAATCATATTTATCAAAAATCCTGGGGTCAGATATTGTTTTGATTTTTGTGGTGCTGGGGATCAAACCCACAGCTTCATCTATGTTAGGCAAGAGCTCTACCATTGAGTTCTTCATCCTCAGCCCAGATACTGGTACTTTTAAAAAAGACTCCCAAGGTTCCTTGCTACCTCCCAGAAATGTTCTGGCTCCTGATACCAACTTCTGCTGAGAACCCCAGTGATAAAGGTGCCATACTATTATCTAGGGATTTGTAGAAAACAATCGATTATGGTTTTAGTCCATTTTCTGCTACTATAACAAAATAATTGAGGCTAGATAATGTATAAAGAAAGAGATTTATTTGGCTCACAGTTTGGGAGGCTGAAAGTCCAAGATCAGGCAGCCAAGTCTGTTTGGTTGTGTCACAACATGGTGGATAGGTAAAAAGGGAAGAAGATTTATGCAGAAGAGAGAACATGGTAAGACAAGAAGCAGAGGGGTTCAGGGCCAGATTTGCTCTTTTTAACAACTGGATCTTATGAAAACTAACCAATGTCCTTCAACAACTACATTAATCTCTTCCTAGGGTGATATTCTAATGATCTATTTGCCTCTCACCAGGACTCACTTCTTAAATGTTCCACTGCCTCTCAACATGCACACACTGGGAACCAAGCTTCCCCAAAATGCAAACCATATCCAAACCATAGCCAGTTCCTCCATGCATAGGGAACATGGAGGAGATTTTGGATGTAGTTAAGGTAACGAAAGCTCAGAAAGTCATAAAACAGTGAAAGTGAAATGCAGAATCCCAAGGTCTTTGATCATTCTCTATGTTTTTTGACTATGCCAATCTCAGACAGGTAGGTTGAATCCTACTCAACATCCTTCAAAGAAAGGGTCTTCATTATGTCACAAAAAATTTTTTTGATCCTCCACCAATTACACATTGATTTGAAAGCAGTCTATACAACTGAATTCCAGTGAGATAAGAGGGTTTTAATAGGCCCTAAGAGGTTGTGACAATAGAAGATTACAACTACACAGCAGGGCTCAAAATCCTGGAATATCATCAGTCTAGTCCACAACTTTCTGTTCCTATTTGTGATGTGTTCGTTCTGAATATGAAGAACACTACTGTGCTAGTAAGTCTGCAATTCTGTAGGCCAATGACTATTAGTTCATCAAAAGGAGGGAAAGTGCCTTGGCAAACAAGAGAGGTTTACTTCATGTAGGTTATTCACCAGTGATCAGAGAACAAGAGCTATCACACTAATTCCACAAAGTTCTGACGGATCCCTTTATTTCATGCCAGAGACTGACTGGGAGAACGCCTTTTCTTTAAACTTTGAGCTCAGTGTCACGACAATGTAAGTCATTAATTGACCCAGTGAATGGGCAGGGCCTCTGTTTTAACTAGATTACCAAACCTCTTTGTTTATCCATCTGTTTTCTCGAATTCAAAATAGTTTTGAAAGAATTGACTGGTTTTGAGCAATCTGGCATGCTATCAAAGGATATTAAGATATTTCTTCATAATTTGATTTGGGTTAGATCATTTGGAATCAAAAACGGGTCCAAAGTAGAATTCTTTGGACCTATAATACTTTGGGTAGTTGACAAATATTTGTTGAATTAGTGAATAATTCTCTCAACATTAACAACGATTAAAATTTATTTTTATACCCATATTTGGTCCTGTGATTCACTTTATTGTAGGGAAGTTCCACAGTTTTGTGCATGTGTTTTTAGTTGAATTCTTTCTGTCCCTTTTCCCATTTCCCAGTTACTAACAGAATCCCAATTTTGTTTAGGGCGACCTTATGCCCAGGAAAATATTCTGACCACTAGGTGGAGCCAGTAGGTACAGTTCTAGTCAAGGAGCCAGACCTGCTGGAAGCTTCTAGGAAAGCTCTGGTTTCTTACTGAAAGGAAATAGAAATGATACCAGCTGATTCATGTTTTCGAGTCTCAGATCAGCGACTCTAGAATCCTTCTTGTGAAGCTGGGGAAAAGCCAAGAGAACTGCAGAGACAATGGTCCTGACATGGAAGGTTCACTGTTTAGGAAAAAAAGTCACAACTATTGCGATACATGAAACATGCAGGTGCGTGGTTTTGTAGGCCTGCAGCAGGGCTCTGTCCACAGGCAGGTAACTGAGAGGTTGATGTCGTGTACTCAGGCAAATAAAAGAGGAACATTCAGACTTTTTATCATGGATGAGAGGTAAGAAGACAATGTATTTTTAGAAATGTAACTTCTACTCGGAGAGATTGGAGCAAGAAAACCACATGAACAGAACCCAGGGAAGAGCAGCAATTAGGAAGCAGCTAGTAGATAAAGGAAAAGGAATGCATGCTTTCATTTTATGCAATGACTGAATCTTTACCTAAAAAAGTTTGAGTCTAAAAGAAGCATGATTAAAGTCAAGAAATAGTAAATATTAAAGACACTTCATTTCTTGATGATTTATTCAGTTAACATTGTTTGAAGCAATATTCCCCAGGTAGTGAAAATTATACTCAAGTGTTTTCCCAGTTAGCTCAATGTTTATATTCCTATAAATATCCTTTCTGATCATTCTATGATAGTTTAGTAGGGATTTAAACATAAATATTTTGAACCCAATCAATAAATAGGATAAGGAACTGAACAGACATTTCGCAGAAGAAGAAATACAATCGATCAACAAATATATGAAAAAATGTTCAACATCTCTAGCAATTAGAGAAATGCAAATCAAAACTACTCTACGATTTCATCTCATGCCAGTCAGAATGGCAGTTATCAAGAATATAAGCAATAACAAATGTTGACAAGGATGTAGGGAAAAAGGTACATTGAAACATTGCTGGTGGGACTGCAAATTGGTGCAATCATTATGAAAGGGATATGGAAATTCCTCAGAAAACTTGGGATGGAACCACCAGTTGATCCAGTTATCCCACTCCTGGGTTTATACCCAAAGGTCTTAAAAATCAGCATACTACTATGACACAACCACATCAATGTTTATAGCAGTTCAATTCACAATAGCTAAACTATGGAACCGACCTAGGTGTCCTTCAACAGATGAATGAATAAAGAACATGTGCTATATATACACAATGCAATATTACTCAGCCTTAGAGAAGAATGCAATGATGGCATTTGCCAGTAAATGGATGGAGCTGGAGAATATCACGCTAAGTGAAATAAGCCAATCCTCCCAAACCAAAGGCTGAATGTTTTCTCTGATATGTGGATGCTAATTCACAATAAGGTGGGTGGTGGGGCTAGGGAAGAGAACAGTTACTTTGGATTAGGCACAGGGGAGTGGAGGAAGAGAAGGGGGTTTGGGAGTAGGAAGGAGAGTAGAATGAATCCGAGAAAAGCCAAGAGAACTGCAGAGACATGGAAGCAGAGAAACAAAGGGATCCATCAGAACTTTGTGGAATTAATGTGATAGCTTTTGTTCTCTAATCACTGGTGAATACCCTACATGAAATAAACCTCTCTTGTGCACCAAGGTAGTTTCCCTCCTTTTTGATGAACTAATAGTCACATATCACCTTATGTGCATATGTGACTACATGACCTGGTATGATTCTACATCATGCACAACCGGAAGAATGAGAAGTTATACTCCATTTGTGTACAATGTGTCAAAGTGCATTTTACTAATTAGAACAAATTTTAAAAATGTAAATAAATAAATAAATAAGTATTTTGGTGTTATGTTGCTTTCTTAAAGAATCACATTTAATTTCTTTAAAGTGGAGGTGAGCAACATCATTTTAGTAAGGGATTAGATGGCGAATATTTTAGGCTTTGCAGACCACTTGGTTTCTGTGATGACTATTGCCCTTTACCATTGTGTGGGAAATCAGCTCTAGACAATATACAAAATATTATGTGTGGCTGTGATTAGATGAAATTTGATTGTCAGTCCCGACTCTGAAGCCACATCAACATCAATTGCCAACTTTCTGGGATGGGTTAAACTACTTGGTCTTCATTTCTCTGATCTTTCCCTATATGAAGTGGATATACTAGGACAACTCTCATCAGACTCCAGAAAAGACAACAGATTGGTTGGAAAAACAAAACCATATTCATGAAAAGAGGAAGAAACAAGGGCAGGTAAAATGTAAAATTTTACTACAGTTTATAAACTCAGATATATATATATATATAATATACAAGCTCTTTTGTGTCTTTTATGATCTTTAAACACATGTGAGCATCAATAATTGTAGATTGCTAAAATTTCCAAATTGGAAGGAAATTGACTCAATAAGCATCACATTTTTGTTGAACAGTAGAGCCAGGCGTGGCATCTGGATGTTTGAAATCTCAAATGAGTGGACTCTTTCCAGGCACCACAACTCTGTTCTCAAAGGAAATACACATTTCTAATAGACCCTGGGGCGGAGGGAGTCCTAACACAGAAATTCCTTAGTTCCTTTAGAGGAAATATTTATGTAAAATTAAAGCAATGATGTTAATGTTGGAAGATTTTTCTTGGAATTTTGCTTTCGTGCTTTTGATTTTGTAGGTTGAACATATACATAGATTGTCCAGCTGATGCCAGTTTTCACTGCAGAGCTCATTAGCTCTTTGTAAATTCAATGCTTCTTTCAAGACTGAACTGAGGTGTAAACAGTGATAAACTCTTGGTCCCAGGTGCAAAGACCAGCATGGTTCTCCACCTGGGTCCCCGAGAGCACCTCACACACATTCCAGAGTGCTTGAGGGAGCCATCGCAGCAGGGTACATGACTCCACAGAGTCCTGGGGTCTTCTGGGCAGCTGTTTACCTGGATGTCAGAGAGAGAACTCCAATGTCCACATAACAAAGGGGCACCAAATAGCTGGGAAGTGGGCAAAACAATGTGGTTGTTCCTTTCTTTCTGGCAAAAAGACAAAGTCAAACAATGTTAATACTCATTTCCAGTTTCTAAACTTACCATGCTTGTCCAGAGTTCTGGCCTTCAGGGCTGCAACCCAAGGTCATGTTTGTACTACTGCCCTCTTTTGGACAGAGACTGAATTTCATCCTTGTATCATGTTTTCCTTGCAGGCCAATTTAAGTAAATCAGAAAGGTTTGAACCAAGCTCTAGTCCAGGGGGCTCCCAACCATCCATGCAAAGCCAAAGTTCTTGAGATGTATATTTTTTCCCATGTCAGCATTTGGGGACATTGATGTCTATTTTGATTCTAAAGTCAGTGCATGCTACTTTATGTAATTGGTGAATACAAAGATTGTGGTAGCCAAGTAGAGTATTCAAACAAAATCTTGAGTTAGCTGCTTAGATTGAAGCCAAGGCTCATTTCTGCCCCTACAACTGTCCCTGCAGCATCTCTGCAGAAGCAAAACCCTCAACAATGGCCAACTTGAAAGACCCCATTCTAAGGGGTTTCTGGGTTTAGAGAAACCTAAAAGTTTCCTTTGCAAATGTCTTTCTCTGTTTAAACTGCATTTTTATGAGTTGATTTCCAAAACATGAAGTATTTTTCTCTTCCAAAACTATGATGCCAATATGATTACTTCCACAGGCAAAAATGCTGCCAAATTTCTGCAGCTTGGTGAGGCACAATATATCAGTATATAGTGCTGCAGTCACCCAAGGAAACATGCTGGAATGTGTGACAGTTAGAGGATTGTGTACCTGTTCACACCCGGTGGTCCCTGGCATGTCTTCTTACATATCTACCAGGTTTCATCTTTTATTTGATGAGGTAGTCCCTTGGCAGATTTGTAGGCCTAAAAAGTAAATTACTTTATTTTTTGCCAATAGTGGCTTTATCTCATGGTGAAGATCTACTGTAAGCAAGAATCAAACTATTTAAAGCATTCAAAGAATTAATTTATAATGTGAAATATGATAGGCACACAGAGAACTTTTCGCCCGTGGCAGACCTATTAGATATGCATCTACCTAAGACCAACACTGACAGAACTGGAGTCTGAAAAATCAAATTTATTAAACCATTTTCAAAGAAATGACCTATTATAGGATTTGAGAGATGACTACAATTAAAGGGACAATTAAATGAAGCAGTGCTTTGATAGGCTTATGGTTAAGTCAGGCTGCAGGTAAAGGTCTAGTCTGGACCATGACATGAGCTTCAGGTCCTGTTTCCTTGAAAATCTCTAAATTAAGACTGATGTGTGGAATATTGTCTCTAGGCACCTCTGTCCAAAGTGTTGGATCTGGGTCAGAAGTTGGGCTGCTTCTCCATGTAAAAGACTGAAATCCTCCAGAAGGGAATGGAATGTCTCATCATAGAATTTCAAGCCGCAAATTGTTCCAATGGCCAATGATAGCAGAGAAAAATGTTTTTCCATGAATAAGACAGCAGTAATCCCTCCAAAAAGAGGGTTTATAGACTTCATGGCATGCCCTTGAGAAATAATATTTCCCATAAACTTTGCTGCTGGCTTTGTTGTGTCTGTCATTCAACTGGATAGATGTCTAGACGAGTTTCCTTTCTCAGGGGGATGGTAAGTGACCACCAAGTTAGCTGGCTGTGCCTGTGGGAAGGCGAACAGAGCGAGACTGTTGGTGAGCCCAACATTTGAGAACCTTGGGCCAGGATAGGCAGCCAGACTCACTCACACTGGCCTTGACCCTTATTCTGTCCTATCATTGCATCTCTCCTTGGGTCTTTCCTTACTTTCCCTTGAGAAGAGCCGAGAAAATAAAGGGTGGCCAAAGCTCTCTTTTGAGACATTATTTCTTCTTCCTTTATGGTCTAGTTTTTGTTATCTTCATAGTTTCACTCTCAGAACAGACTAAGGGCCACAAGTTATCTCCAAATTTTGGAGGAGACACCTCATAGCTTGCCCTAAGAAACATCTGACAATAGGATCATAATTTTGGCTGCAGTCATAGTTTGGTTGAATTATAATTTTAGAAAACACTAAAAAAATCTGATTCAATATCTTCATTTTAGAAGTAAAAGCAAAAGCAAAATAAAACAAAACCAGAAGCCAGAGAGACATAATAATCAGCAGTGAATTTCAGGGGGGCCACAGAGCCTGACTTGATGTAGAATAGGGTTGTTGATCCCTGGAGCTGAGCTCAGTCGTAGAAGCCCCAGGAGCCAGAGAGTGCACTGTGGTGACCATCACCAATAGACACTGGGTCTGAGAACTATTTAGTGTAATGGATTCCAGGCTTGTCTATTGTTAGCTTGAAAGTAACTAGCCAAATATCTATCTTCCTCATCATCTGAGCCAAAATAAAATACTGAAAAAATGTCTAAGGCAACTTGACTAGCTCATATTTACTTAGTTATGTGGTAATTTATTGTTCGTTAACACTTTGCCAATCTAAGAGAAAATGAAAATGATATTTCTGGCCCTGCAGATTCTCTCTCTCTCTCTCTCTCTCTCTCTCTCTCTCTCTCTCTCTCTCTCTCAAAAGTAGACACTTGTACATACACACTTTCCTGTTTTAAAAACATGTGGGGAAGTTAATAAATGATTAACTTTCAAAGCAAAGGTTTCCTTGATGTAATTTCTACATAATTTTTTGAATTTTCCAAATGAGGTGGAGCTGAAATCCCCAGGGCAATTTCTGTCCATGGATCAGCAGGATAAACCTGGACTTCCCAAGTGATGTCAGAGAGAGCTGGGTAACCAAGAACATCAAGAGCAAGCCAGCATCTTGACAGATGGCCTGAACAAACAAGTGTGAGGCTTTGATCAATCAAAATTGATCCATCAGTATTACTACTCTTCTGTTAAATACCTGTAATTTCATATTGAAAATGGACTTTGAAAATGTCTGACTATATAGCATTGAAATGTCCTTTAGGGATTATTGTAAAAATGGTCTAGCAAGGAGTTGGAAGTACATTTTTTAAGGGGTTAAAAACAAGTTACAAGACGATCTGGACAGTAAAACCCTACTTTGATTAAAAAGAAAAAGAAAGATAAGAGAAAAGAAGAAAAATTACTTGTGGATGGTTGTGTGTATAAAACAAAAAAAAATTTAAGCATCAAAAATATCTGGAAGAAAGTCCATCAAACTGTCAGAGGTAGTTACCTTTCCAACTCTGTGATGGAAAAGCAGGAGATTTTCATCTTTTACTTTATGATCTCGAGGGTTTGCTTTTGTTATAATTGGCATTTAAATTTAAAAACTCAATTTGTAAAAGGCTTCCAAGTTGTAAAACATCTCATACTTCACTTGACTCAACCGCTTTATGTGTGAATAGCACTCACATTAGCAGAAGTGTTATTTATGAATTGCTTTTAATTTCAATGACAGTGACCTTATAAAGTTTTCTGATACATTAAGGTTAAAGTATTATACTATAATTTATAATGCATAATATTAATTATATTATATATAACATATATGATATGTAGTACGTAAGTATCAGAGGTTCTAAATTTGTCATAAGTATAATCTAACAAATTCATTTGTTTAATAAATGTTTAAGTACCTTCTACACATAAGGCTCTGAGCCAGAATTTAGAAGCAAACATGAAAAATCATGGTCCTTCTTCCTGAATTGCTTCTGTTCTGCTGAACTGGACCAGCACACAGAAAATAGTCGATGCATCGTGAGAAGTGGTATAATAGATATGTCTCAAAGGCAGTGGGGATTCCCACCCATTAAGGACAAGGAAGCTTCCCAAGAGCTGACTCCAATTTGAACTTGAAGGCGTAGAAAGTTTCCAAGGCCGAACACATGGGTAAGAACATCCCTGGCAAAACAAACAGCAGAAATAAAGAATAGACATGTCAAAGTTTCTTGCACAGAGTGAGAGAGGTGACAACTTGCTGGAGGTGTCAGATTAGCTTACAACAACCTCAGTTCCCCTGGAAAATGCTCTCAGGTAACAGGGCTTAAATTGTATGATGTCCTCCCTTCTGGGTATATTAAATTAGAAAACATAAATTCCTCTTTAATGACACCTCAAACATATATATATGTGTGTAAAGCTATGGTTTTTTATATAATTTAGTATCAGCAAAATATGAAAGAAAACTAGGTTATTATTATGAATGTCAAGGTATCCAGGTGATGGTTCAGCAATGTTTGGATGAATAAATATTGATATATGCATTAATGAATCATTGCATGTTTATTTTGTAAAATGTATTTTTCTTTCTTTATATTTTAGTCAAATTGGTAGTTTTATTGTTACAATTCAGATTTTCATAAAGTTTGTAGTCTATCAACAGCGATGCCTAATTAGACAATGTTTGCAGAGTCATTACAGTTTTTGGTGGTTTCAGTTTGTGTCAACTCTATTCTCCTGAGGCAGCAACGGGAATTGTCAATAGAATTCTTAAAATAATAGACTCAGAATGAACAATGCAATTTACATAAGGTATTTATTTATTGTTAAGGAACTATATATAATAAATTATTATGATCATAGAAAGTATTATAACCTATTTAAGTTTCATATGTCACTATCATGAAACTTCTATGGTCTCTTTCAGTAATAATCTATGCTGTACTTCTTGGTTTTCTTTGTTTGGAAATTTCAATGTCATAATATAAAAAATGAAAGTAGCAATAACGTAGCATTCAATTTATTAAAATCTCTCTTCATTTAAGACTATATCTGGACCAATAATGTGTTCAGAAATCAATTGTTTATAGAAATGGTTTTGGAGATTATGGGTACATGAATCATCTCCTTCATAGATATGCAAATATTCTCATTTCCTTTTTATTTATTGGGATGTTACTTTTGGTATTTCACTTGTCATTTTCTTCAATTTGGAAAAAACATTTCATTTCTCTCAAGTTTTTAAAAATATACTTTAAATTTTTCTAAAAAATAACCCAAAGTAATATGTTTCAATTTCTCATAAGCTTTTGCTAACATATTAATAGCAAATTTGTAAATACAAGATTAATTTATTTTCTGTCCAACAATATTTTTCTCTGTATTTTAAATACTCTGCCAGTTTCCTCTTTTGTTCTAAGGTACTTCATATATATAACTTAAATAAAATCTAATTGCTATTACAGTATTTAGCTGGCATTCTTGTTGTGTAAGGGAGAAGAGTGATATGTCCTGGGCAGATCTAGAAAACATCTCATATAATAATTGGATTTTTCCACAGCATGTCATCACTACTGAACCATTAACACAGTAGAGGCCCTGTCTCAAGTGGCAAACTCACAAAGTATAATTAATGAGTATCAAAATTTTAACCAAGATTAGTTGAATCAAGCCAAATCTTATTTTTTATATTTTACTGATATCTAATTGGTTTATTAATACAAAACATTTTGCAATTTTGCCATTTCATGGCCAACTAGTTGCCAATAAAAAGAATAAATGTGATGCTTAAATTATATTGTAGGTCTACATATATACAAGTCTAAAAGTTTAATTGGTTAACCTTGCAAAATGCTGCTCAGCTCCCCTGTGTAACTACTGTGAACACCACCCTGGAATAACGAGTGTCTCTCAACCACAAATGATAACATGAAGGGGAATAAGAGCTAGATGCTCAACACTCCTGTGAAGCAGTATTTCATGGTGGAGGGATCTATTTTATTTATGGTATCTGAGGAGAAGAAGTTGACAAGTTAATTAATGGGTCTTTTTTCTTCCCTATGGGCAAGAGTTCAAATCTCTGTACTTTAAAGCAATATTTGCTTCAAACTTTCAAGCCCATTTCCCAAAGCCTCACATAATCCAAATGTGGGTCTTGAGGCATGATGTGGAGTAATGTTTCCCTGAGGACTTCGGACGGCAGCTTGTGTTGCACCAAGAACTACACAGAGGAACCAAGTGATAAAGAAACGTATGTTCTTCATAAGTTTATTTTATTTTTTTATGGGTTTGTCATCTGCAGTGATCTCTAATAGATGGTGCTCAGAAAAGAGGTCAGCATTGTCTAAGGGAAAAAAAAATTGGATTGAGTCATTCGAATTTTTCTTCTCAAAATTTTGAATTCACCACTAAGGCTCATTGGGAGTTGAGCCATGTTTATGGCAGAGGAATGCAACTTCCTTTTATGGAAATTCCTAGATCTTCCAGAGGCTTGCAGGAGGTCAGCTCTTCCATGGGTTCCATATGATATCATTTTAATAAATGACGTTTTCTGCGTAGAATAATTTGTTTGCTTTCTGATATATGTGGTCTAAGGACCCTGTTGAGGAAGAGGGGAAGATATGAAACTGGAGTGTGGGCTAGACCAAGCAAGATCAAAAGTGCCCAGGTGTGATGGCATGCACCTGTTATCGCAGGAGCTCAGGAGGCTGAGATAGAAGGATCGAGAGTTCAAAGCCAACCTCAGCAATGGCCAGGCGCTAAGCAACTCAGTGAGATCCTGTCTCTAAATAAAATACAATATAGAGCTGGGATGTGGCTCAGTGATTGAGTGCCCTTGTATCCAAAAAAAAAAAAAAAAAATCAAAAGTGGCCCCAATGTCTTCATACCAGGAAGAAGGAAACACAGCTTATGAAATGTATTATCTCTAGTCTCTCAGATTGCCTGGGGCTCACTCTATAAATGTTTCTTTTCAGCATTTTTCTTTGTTTTAAGCATGGTCATCTGATGTCATTGGATGAGCAGGGTTTTGTCTTTTTTTATATATTTTTTATTGGTTGTTCAAAACCTTACAAAGCTCTTGACATATCATATTTCATGCATTAGCTTCAAGTGAGTTATGAACTCCCATTTTTACCCCAAATACAGATTGCTGAATCACATCGGTTACACATCCACATTTTTACATAATGCCATACTAGTAGCTGTTGTATTCTGCTACCTTTCCTATCCTCTACTATCCCCCCTCCCCTCCCCTCCTATCTTCTCTTTCTATACCATCTACTGTAATTCATTTCTCTCCTTGTTTATTTTCCAATTCCCCTCACAACCTCTTATATGTAATTTTGTATAACAATGAGGGTCTCTCTCCATTTCCATGCAATTCCCCTTTTCTCTCCCTTTCCTTCCCACCTCATGTCTATGTTTAATGTTAATCTTTTCTTCCTGCTCTTCCTCCCTGCTCTATTCTTAGTTGCTCTCATTATATCAAAGAAGACATTTGGTATTTGTTTTTTAGGGATTGGCTAGCTTCACTAAGCATAATCTGCTCTAGTGCCATCCATTTCCCTGCAAATTCCATGATTTTGTCATTTTTTAGTGCTGCCTAATACTCCATGGTGTATAGATGCCACATTTTTTTAATCCATTCATCCATTGAAGGGCATCTGGTTTGGTTCCACAGTCTAGCTATTGTGAATTGTGCTGCTATGAACATCGATGTGGCAGTATCCCTGTAGCATACTCTTTTAAGGTCTTCAGGGAATAGTCCGAGAAGGGCAATAGCAGGGTCAAATGGTGGTTCCATTCCCATCTTTCCCAGGAACCTCCAAACTGCTTTCCAAATTGGCCGAACCAATTTGCAGTCCCACCAGCAATGTACAAGAGTACCCTTTTCCCCACACCCTCTCCAGCACTTGTTGTTGTTTGACTTCATAATGGCTGCCAATCTTACTGGAGTGAGATGGTATCTTAGGGTGGTTTTGATTTGCATTTCTCTGACTGCTAGAGATGGTGAGCATTTTTTCATGTACTTGTTGATTGATTGTATGTCCTCCTCTGAGAAGTGTCTGTTCAGGTCCTTGGCCCATTTGTTGATTGGGTTATTTGTTGTCTTATTGTCTAATTTTTTGAGTTCTTTGTATACTCTGGACATTAGGGCTCTATCTGAAGTGTGAGGAGTAAAAATTTGTTCCCAGGATGTAGGCTCCCTATTTACCTCTCTTATTGTTTCTCTTGCTGAGAAAAAACTTTTTAGTTTAAGTAAGTCCCATTTGTTGATTCTTGCTATTAACTCTTGTGCTATGGGTGTCCTATTAAGGAATTTGGAGCCCGACCCCACAATACGTAGATCGGAGCCAACGTTTTCTTCTATCAGACGCAGAGTCTCTGATTTGATATCAAGCTCCTTGATCCATTTTGAGTTAACTTTTGTGCATGGTGAGAGGAGGAGATTCAGTTTCATTTTGTTGCATATGGATTTCCAGTTTTCCCAACACCATTTGTTGAAGATGCTATCCTTCCTCCATTGCATGCTTTTAGCCCCTTTATCAAATATAAGATAGTTGTAACTTTGTGGATTAGTCTCTGTGTCCTCTATTTTATACCATTGGTCCACCCGCCTGTTTTGGTACCAGTACCATGCTGTTTTTGTTACTATTGCTCTGTAATATAGTTTGAAATCTGGTATCGCTATACCGCCTGATTCACACTTCCTGCTTAGAATTGCTTTTGCTATTCTGGGTCTTTTATTTTTCCATATGAATTTCATGATTGCTTTATCTATTTCTACAAGCAATGCCATTGGGATTTTGATTGGCATTGCATAAACCTATAGAGAACTTTTGGTAATATCGCCATTTTGATGATGTTAGTTCTGCCTATCCATGAACAGGGTATATTTTTCCATCTTCTAAGATCTTCTTCTACTTCTCTCTTTAGGGTTCTGTAGTTTTCATTGTATAAATCTTTCACCTCTTTTGTTAGGTTGATTCCCAAGTATTTTATTTTTTTTGAGGATATTGTGAATGGAGTGTTTTTCCTCATTTCCGTTTCAGAAGTTTTGTCGCTGATATACAGAAATGCCTTTGATTTATGCGTGTTGTTTTTATATCCTGCCACTTTGCTGAATTCATTTATTAGTTCTAGTAGTTTCTTTGTAGACCCTTTTGGGTCTTCTAGGTATAGAATCATGTCATCTGCAAATAGTGATAATTTAAGTTCTTCTTTTCCTATTTTTATGCCTTTAATTTCTTTCGTCTGTCTAATTGCTCTGGCCAGTGTTTCGAGAACTATATTGAATAGAAGTGGTGATAGAGGGCATCCCTGTCTTGTTCCAGATTTTAGAGGGAATGCCTTTAACTTTTGTCCATTCAGAATGAAGCTAGCCTGAGGCTTAGCATAGATAGCTTTTACAATGTCAAGGTAAGTTCCTGTTATCCCTAGTTTTTCTAATGTTTTGAACATAAAGGGATGATGTACTTTGTCAAATGCTTTCTCTGCGTCTATCGAGATGATCATATGGTTCTTATCTTTAAGTCTATTGATGTGGTGAATAACATTTATTGATTTCCATATATTGAACCATCCTTGCATCCCAGGGATGAATCCTACTTGATCATGGTGCACAATTTTTTTGATGTGTTTTTGTATTCGATTCGCCAGAATTTTATTGAGGATTTTTGCATCTAGGTTCATCAGAGATATTGGTCTGTAGTTTTCTTTCTTTGAGGTGTCTTTGTGTCTGGTTTCAGAATCAGGGTGATGTTGGCCTCATAGAATGAATTTGGAAGAGCTCCCTCTTTTTCTATTTCCTGAAATAACTTGAAAAGTATTGGTATTAATTCTTCTTTAAAGGTTTTGTAAAACTCCGCTGTATACCCATCCGGTCCTGGGCTTTTCTTGGCTGGTAGTCTTTTGATGGCTTCTTCAATTTCATCCATTGATATTGGTCTGTTCAAATTGTGTGTATCCTCCTGACTCAGTCTAGGCAAATCATATGTCTTAAGAAATTTATCGATGTCTTCACTATCTTCTATTTTATTGGAATATAGGTTTTCAAAATAATTTCTAATTGTCTTCTGTATTTCTTTAGCATCTGTTTTGATATTGCCTTTTTCCCCGTATGTTAGTAATTTGAGTTCTCTCTCTTCTTCTCTTCGTTAGCATGGCTAAGGGTCTGTCAATCTTGTTTATTTTTTCGAAGAACCAACTTTTAGTTTTGTTAATTTTTTCAATAGTTTCTTTTGTTTCAATTTCATTGATTTCCGCTCTGATTTTAATCATTTCTTGCCTTCTGCTACATTTGCTGTTGTTTTGCTCTTCCTTTTCTAGGGCTTTGAGATGAAGTGTGAGCTCATTTATTTGTTGGTTTTTTCTGTTTTTGAGGAATGACCTCCAGGCGATGAATTTCCCTCTTAAAACTGCTTTCATTGTGTCCCATAGATTCCTATAAGTTGTGTCTGTATTTTCATTTATCTCTAAGAATTTTTTGATTTCCTCCTTTATGTCTTCTGTAACCCCTTGATCATTCAGTAACATATTGTTCATTTTCCATGTGATATTGGATTTTCCCTTCATTCTTTTATCATTGATTTCCAGTTTCATTCCATTATGATCTGATAAAGTGCATGGTATTATCTCCACCCCTTTATATTTACTGAGGGTTGCCCTATGGCATAATATATGGTCTATTTTTGAGAAGGATCCATGTGCTGCTGAGAAAAAAGTATATCCACTTGATGATGGTTGATATATTCTATATATGTCAGTTAAGTCTAGGTTATTGATTGTGATATTGTGTTCTACAGTTTCTTTATTCAACTTTTTTTGGAGGATCTGTCCAATGGTGACAGAGGTGTGTTGAAGTCACCCATAATTATTGTGTTGTGGTCTATTTGATTCTTGAACTTGAGGAGAATTTGTTTTATGAACTTCGCAGCACCATTATTTGGTGCATAAATATTGATAATTATTATATCTTGTTGTTGAATGGTTCCTTTTAACAGTATATAATGTCCTTCCTTATCCCTTTGGATTAACGTAGTCTTGAAGTCGATTTTATTTGATATGAGGATGGCCACCCCTGCTTGCTTGCGAGGACCGTGTGCATGGTATATTTTTTCCCAACCTTTCACCTTCAGCCTGTGTATGTCTTTTCCAGTCAGATGTGTGTCCTGGAGGCAGCATATTGTTGGATTTGTTTTTTTAATCCATGTTACCAGCCTATGTCATTTTATTGGAGTGTTTAAATCATTAACATTTAGAGTTACTATTGATATATGGTTTGTACTTCCAGCCATGTTTGATTATCTCTTTTTTTTAATTTAGTTTGTTTCTCCATGATTAGCTTTCCCCCCTCCATCTGTCTTTACTCTGGTACTTCCCACTGTTGGCTTTGGTTATTGTTTTTCATTTCTTCCTCGTGTAGTGTTTTGCTCAAGATGCTTTGCAATGCTGGTTTTCTGGCTGCAAATTCTTTTAGGTTTTGTTTATTGTTAAAGATTTTTATTTCGTTGTTGTACCTGAAGCTTAATTTTGCTGGATACAGAATTCTTGGTTGGCATCCATTGTCTTTCAGTGTTTGAAAAACGTTGCTCCAGGATCTTCTCGCTTTCAGCGTCTGTGATGAAAAATCCGTTGTTAACCTTATTGGTTTACCCCTGAATGTAATCTGTCTCCTTTCTCTTGTAGCTTTTAATATTTTCTCTTTGTTCTGTATATTGGATATCTTCATAACAATGTGTCTTGGCTTTGGTCTACTGTGATTTTGTATGCTCGGTGTCCTGTATGCATCTTCAATTTGTATATCTGTTTCCTTTTTTATTTCTGGAAAGTTTTCTGTAATTATTTCATTTAGTAGGTTACTCATTCCCTTGGTTTGAATCTCTATCCATTCCTCTATCCCGATGACTCTTAAATTTGTTTTTTTAATGTTATCACATATCTCTTGGATGTTTCTCTCGTGATTTTTAACCAGCCTATCTGAGTTGGCTAGACTCTTTTCAAGATGATATATTTTGTCTTCATTATCTGACGTTCTGGCTTCTACTTGCTCCACTCTGTTAGTGATACTCTCATTTGAGATTTTAATTTGGTTTATAATTTCCTTCATTTCTAAGATTATTGTTTGATTCTTTTTTATAATCTCTATCTCCTGATAAAGATGCTTAACTTCTTGTTTTATTTGTGTATGTAATTCATTCTCAATGTGTTCTTTCACTGCTTGAATTTGCTGTCTTGTATCCTCTTTAAGGTTCCATTCCATCTGTCTAAGGTGTTCCTTGAGTTCTTTATATGACCATTTTTCTGATGACTCTAGGTCCTCCTGAATATTTAGGCTGTCCTGCATGGTTTGTACTCCTTTTCTTCCTTGTTTTTTCATACTGCTCATGCTGCTTCTTGTTCTGTTTGACTGCTGAGTTACTGTTTACTCCTATAAATTTATTTGATGTAATTCCCGGCAGGTCTCCTTTCAGAGGAATTTTGCTAGAAGTTTCTCAACAGGTCATATGTAGGTGTATTAATGGGTCTCTCTGATCCCGTTACTGTGGAGGCATTGAAAGTGCTGCCTCCTCACCGGCCGCCATGTTTGGTCTCTTTAGGAGAGGCAGTTTCTTATAGTCCAAGGGTATTTTTAGTGAGGGATACATCTGGAAGACAGCAGCTGACATTCCAAGTGGCTAGGAGATGAGAGTATTGGCCATGAAGGAGAAAGAACTCTTTTTCTTTGGGGTTACTGTGACTCCTCCTCTGACCTTAAGGGTCCACAGAAAGAGAGAGGGTTTTGTCTTATGATAGGTATTTTGGGGCATGGCCTGACAAGGAATAGGAAGTGGAATTATCTCCTTTTACTGTCCTATCAGGCCCTCTCAGCTTCTGGCTGTGTGAAAGGACTGGGCTTCTGGAAACCCATGGATCCCAAATGTGTTCAAGTCTTCCTGTTTCAGAAGTGGCAACTATGCCACCAATAATCCTCTTTCATCACCATTGTTTCCTCCATGGGACAGTGATAAATTCTAATAGTTTAGCGTAGTCTGCCTGGCTGTTCACCGCCAAGGCTGGAGAATTCCTGCAACCTTCTGCAGAGCCATGCATTCTTATATATATTCCTGAACAATACTGCAGACTTCCCTCACTGTCTTTTTAGGTAAACTTTTTTAGAACTTAAAAGAAAAAAAACTGAATGTAGAAAATTACTTACTGATGGAATGAACAGCCTGAAAATAATTGCTCAACATAGCACATAACAACATAGAGCTAGGGAGTCTCTTTCAAATGTGCTTGGTTAGAGCCAACCCCCAAAGCTGGCCTGACCAATAACTACAGGGCCCTTTTCACAATTGCAAATGTGTTTGTTCTAGTATCCCAGCCAATATTTGGAACTGTCAATTGATTTTTGACTTAGTCCAAGAAATTATTCAGGCTTTTAAGACCAAATTGCATCTCTTAACATTTTCAAAAAGTAAAAATATATACATATATGCATATGTAGAAAATCATCTCTCTCTCTCTCTCTCTCTCTCTCTCTCTCTGTCACACACACACACACACACACACACACACGCAAAGATTTGTCAGGCAGATAAGAGTCTGAGGAGACACATATAAAACCAATATTTGGATGGAAATAAGTTTTTCTGAAGAATGAGGCCCATAGATTACCAAACCTCTGAAAATTTTGTGAAAAAACATATTCTGATTGAGCAAATAGCTTCCATTGATTCATTATTTTCAAATAAAAATCTATACACTTGTTATTTTTTAAATGTTCTTGGTTATATGACTACTCATAAGTGATCTTCATATTTTGTCCTTGTGTGTATAAGGAATGGTATTGGCAAACTTCTTTGCCACATAAACTAAAATTTCTTTCTTTTTTAAGTCAATGCAACAAGAATGGTCTTATGTAGACTGTAAATGCCAGGAACACCATGTTTGCATTGCTCACTGCAGGTCCCCCGATGCCTAGGACCTTATCTGGTGTAGGATGGTGCTAAGTTCATGGTGAATGAATGAGTGAACAAATACAGCAAAGAATTATGTTCCTTTCATTCATTTACTCTTTGAAATTTGAATTGTTATTCTTTCTGCACAGCTGTTATATAACATAAGAAATGTAGTATAGGTTCTTCAGTAAGTCTATTTAAACTGTAATGAGGATTGGAATGATCATCTGAACCTTATCTCCAAGTTCTACAGATGGATATAGTCAGCATGTGTTTTATCATGTTGGTGGATATGGTTTTCAAAAATAAAATTCCTGGATTTCTTTTGTTTTTGTCAAATAGAAAATCAACTCTCTCAGTATAACTACAATTATGGCTTTTTACTCATTTGTGGTCCCTAAACTATTAAAAAATATATACCTCAAAAAAAGTCCTGAATACCAGGGGTATAAGTCATTGGTAGAGTGCTTGTGTAGGGTGTTAGTCAGTTTGACATTGTTGCTTCCAAAATGCCTAATACAAACATCTTCGAGGAAGAAAGAGTTATGTTGGCTCATGATCTCAAGAGGTCTCAGTCCATGGTTGGCTGACTCCATTGCTCAGGGCTTGAGGTGAGGCAGAGCATCATGACAGAAGGGTGGGGCAGAGGAAAGCTGCCGACTTCATGGCAGCTGGGAAGCAAAAAGAAAGAGGGAGAGAGAGAGAAAGAGAGAGAAGTGAGCAGTCAGAGACATAATATAATCTCAAGGATATGTGTCTGCAGTGATCTACTTCCTCTAGCCACTCCCTACCTACCTCCACCCATCAAATGGATTAATCCACTGATGAAGTTGCAGCCTTCATGATCCACTCATGGCTCAAAATCCCCACCTCTGATATTGCTGCACTGGGGAGCATGCTTTCAACACACAATTTTTGGGGGAGGACGGTCCAGATTCAAACCATAGCACCTAGTATTTGCAAGGCCCTGGGTTTTATCATCAGTCACCACACACACACACACACACACACACACACACACACACAAATATTCTAACAAAGAGCATCTAGAAAATAGGCCTAGGAGTTGCTCTTGATACATAGACTATAGCTATGAATGAGTTGAGGGAAATCTTCAAGTGAAGGTAGAAACATGGCTCAAATCTAAGCCTATTAAATTTCATGTAAGATAAAGCTGGATAAAAGAAGAATTTATGCTATCCATAAAGAAGATATTGCTGTTGAAAAAGTTGACATGTTCTAGTCATATCTGTCTGATAGTCCAAAAGGTGCTGTGGATTACACTCCTGAAGGCATTGAACTATTCAGGGAGGCCCAACTTATGGGTCCTGAAGTCCTGAGGGAATGAAGGATGTGAATTCTTCCAAAAAGTCTCTAAATCCATGTGTATAGTAAATATTGTCAATGACCAAATAAGTAACTTCCACATTTACAGTCATGCTTCACCTAACAGGGCTATGTTCTGAGAAGTGTGTCATTAGGACAGTTTGTAGTGAAAACGTCACAAAGCATACTTTACACAAATCTAAATGATACACACCTATGTACACACACTCACCACTCACTTTCACATATGGAATGAACAACAATCCTTAAATCATTTAAACCACCCAGAGCTAGCTGTGAATTCAACATCATAGTCAGGTGCAGTTTTTCTTTGAAGATTGCAAACAAATTTTTGCTTTGACCATGCTCATTCTGATGTTAAGAGGAACATGTTTCTGTGTCCAGTCTTCAATCCAGAATATTATAAATTTCTTTATTTTTGATATAGGTTCTTCTAGCACTTGTACTAGTGTGGTTGCCTTCAATGAAGCAGGTCCTTTAACGGTTTCTGTTCTTATTTTTCAAAGATTGTAGCTATGGTGGCCTGGAACATGCCTGACTAGCAAGGAATAACCATTACTGATTTGAGACTCTGGTAATCCTTGTTAATCATGTTTAATTTTGTTTCCAGCTTGATCACTTGACGTGGCTTTTACTGGCAATATTAGCAGTGGATTTTGTATGCTTAGGGGCCATGATGAACAAAGCAATGAGACTAACTCAAGTACATGACAACATGATGCAATCGAGAGATGTGGTGAACACCAGATGTATGAGGCTGATCACCACCATGTTTGTGGTTCAGTGTTGACAGAACTGTCATTATGGCCTGTAACCCAGCAACTCTGGAGGATGAGGCAGGAGGATCCAAAGTTCAAGGCCAACCTGGGCAATTTAGCAAGACACTGTCTCAAAATAAAATATATAGGGCTGGATTGTAGCTCAGAGCTAGAGTGTCCCTGAGGTCAATTCCCAGCAGCACATGCGCGCGCATACACACACACACACACACACACACACACACACACGCAAGGATTTCATTATGTGGTGCTTGGACTGTGCTTACAACTGTGTTTTAAATGTATGCAAATGCTTTGGCAAGAACTACAGTATAATTTATCTAAAAGCTTTACAGATTTTGTGTCATTTTTAATATTATGGACTTTCTGTATCAAAAAATACTCATAGTTCCACAAGCACAGAGAGGAAATAAATGGAGCCACTGAAATGAAACTGAAAATAGTTGGGGAAGCATATCACCCTCTGGCTTTGTCAGCCCATAAAACAAACATGAATGTTTGATGTCCCTAGAAAAATATTTATTGGGCATCTACTGTGTATGTTCTTTAAAGAGCTCATAATTTTGAACCGTTGAGAGAATTTAAACAGGATCTGGGCTGAAACTTATATCTGCTTACAAGCCCTTTTAATTATGTTTTTAAAAATAAAAATTAGTATCATTGAAATAGATTATTTTAAAATACCTAAGAAAACAAACTATGTATAATAATTATTACATTCATTTGAAACACCATGAACTTGATAAACTAATTATAGGTCACTTTGTTGAAGCAATTTGTTCTACTAGAAAGTCTTGCTTTGCTAGATTAAATTATTGATGCATGTGTATACCGCAGAAATACTTTGTAAATTCCAAAGCATTGAAAATGTTGAGATTACATTTCGTAAGCAATAAAATCAATTACATTTAAATGTCTGTCAATTCCATAAATCAATAACTTTCATATACAGATAACAGCTAGCTAAAAATATGTTGGAAGAAAAAACTCACATTTACAATAGCACCAAGAAAGAAAAAAATATTTAGGAATGCACTTAAGAAAAAATGTTCAAAATCTAAATGGAGAAAAATTGTAAACATTTCTGAAAGATACAGAAGTAGAGCTGAACAAATGGAAAGAATTCTTTCTTTTTTATATTTTTTTATTGGTTGTTCAAAACATTATAAAGTTCATGATATATCATCTTTCATACATTTGACTCAATTGGGTTATGAACTCCCATTTTTACCCCAAATACAAATTGCAGAATCACATTGGTTACACACTCACATTTTAACTAAAAGTTGGTTCTTTGAAAAAATAAATAAGATCGACAGGCCCTTAGCCATGCTAACGAAGAGAAGAAGAGAGAGAACTCAAATTACTAACATACGGGATGAAAAAGGCAATATCACAACAGACACTACAGAAATAGAGAAGATAATTAGAAAGTATTTTGAAACCCTATATTCCAATAAAATAGAAGATACTGAAGATATCGATAAATTTCTTAAGTCATATGATCTGCCCAGATTGAGTCAGGAAGACACACACAATTTAAACAGACCAATAACAAAGGAAGAAATTGAAGAAGCCATCAAAAGACTACCAACCAAAAAAAGCCCTGGACCGGATGGGTATACAGCGGAGTTTTATAAAACCTTCAAAGAAGAATTAATACCAATACTTTTCAAGCTATTTCAAGAAATAGAAAAAGAAGAAGCTCTTCCAAATTCATTCTATGAGGCCAACATCACCCTGATCCCCAAACCAGACAAAGACACTTCAAAGAAAGAAAACTACAGACCAATATCTCTAATGAACTTGGATGCAAAAATTCTCAATAAAATCCTGGTGAATTGAATACAAAAGCATATCAAAAAAATTGTACACCATGATCAAGTAGGATTCATCCCTGGGATGCAAGGATGGTTCAACATACGGAAATCAGTAAATACTATTCACCACATCAATAGACTTAAAGACAAGAACCATATGATCATCTAGATAGATGCAGAAAAAGCATTTGACAAAGTACATCATCCCTTTATGTTCAAAACACTAGAAAAACTAGGAATAACAGGAACTTACCTCAACATTGTAAAAGCTATATATGCTGAACCTCAGGCTAGCATCATCCTAAATGGAGAAAAACTGAAGGCATTCCCTCTAAAATCTGGAACAAGAAAGGGATGCCCTCTATCACCACTTCTATTCAATTTAGTTCTTGAAACACTAGCCAGAGCAATTAGACAGACAAAAAAAATTAAAGGCATAAAAATAGGAAAAGAAGAACTTAAATTATCGCTATTTGCGGTTGACATGATAATATACTTAACAGACACAAAAGGGTCTACAAAGAGTTCTTTCTATTCAAGTTCTTGGTTAGGATGTCTTTTTCTTAAATGTTTTTTTAGTTGTATTTGGACACAATACCTTTATTTTATTTATTTATTTTTATGTCGTGCTGAGTATCGAACCTAGCGTCTCTCACATGCTAGGCAAGCGCTCTACTGCTAAGCCACAACCCCAGCCCCTGGTTAGGATGCCTTAATGGTAGTTAGATGTCAGCTCTCACTAAGATACTTAAAAAAAATTCCAACAAAACAATAAGCCTCTTTGCCCCCTGTAACTAGATAAATTAACTCCAAAGTTCACATGGAAAATTTCAGTTGCCAGGAAAACAGTGAAAATGAGCAGATATGGCATGGGGGTGCAGAATGGGGTAGAAGAACAGAGATACTGGCCCTATGGGACATTAAAACACATTGTAAAGTCTCTTCCTTGAAAACTGTCATACTGGTACATGAACAGATGGAAAAGAAAGTCCAGAAATTAACCAAACAATACTTGGAAATATATAATATAATAAAAATGATATTATATCACTGGGATGCAAGTGGACTTTCTAATAAGCATAGCAGCACAACTGGATGGACATTTGGAAAAAAGGTAAAATTATGTCCACTTCTCATGCATATAAAATAAGATCACTCTTCAGGAAAAATTGCTAAAAGGAAGATCACTGCATTGAATATGTGGTTATCAAATGGAACAGAAATCAAAATATAACTATACAAGTACAAGAAAAACACCAGATGAATTCCTCTAACATATGAGTGAAGGTAGATTTCTATGATTCAAAACTCAGATACAGAAAAAGAAATGCTTGATGAATTTGACTACAAACCATTTAAAGACAAAAAATTGTAAGAAACATTAAAGACAAATTAGGAGCAAATAGTTGATAAACCTGATGTACATTACAGATAAAGGACTAATATCTCTAACATAAAAAGAACATTTAAATTTGAGGAAACACTAAAATATTTTCTTAAAATGAGCAAAAGTCATCATAATCCATTCCCCCAAAGAGATATAGATCAACATGACCCTTAAACATAGGAACAGATGTATAGATTCACTCATGAAATTAAAATTGAAACTACACAGTTATGCAACTTCTCACCCTTTAGATTGGCAAATATTTAAAACCTTGACAACACACTCTGTTGATGAGACTGTATGGATAGTTCCTCTCATCCACTTACAATAGGAATGCAAAGTGGCAGCCCTCATGAAGGGCAATTTGCAATATCTCACAAAACTACATAGACATTTCACTCAATGTAGCGTTCCTCCTTCTAGGAATTTATCCTGAAGAGTGACCTTTGAAATCAGAAAGTACACATGCACAAGCTTCTTAACTAAAGTTTACTTGCAATAGTAAAATATGGGGACTATCTGAATACCTTAGAGTACCTCATTCATACAGTTATAAAATAAGATCTACCCAATTCCAACCGATATTAAGTTTGAAAAAAAAGTTAGGCAAAAAAGTATCTACAATATGCTACCTTTCCTTCAAGCAAGAAAACTTACAAATCTGCTTATCTTTGAAAAAATAAACATACGAATAATAAACCAGAAAACAATGAAATTATTTTCCTACAAGGATGGAAATGATAGGGAGGGCAGTATCCTTCTTCAAGTATACCTTTTGGAAATGGATATGATAGCATTAGAGTGGGGTTGAGGGTGAATAATACATTCAAGTAACTTTAAACATAATACTTTGATAATATTCTCTTACTCCAGGAGAAAAAAAAGAACTGCAAGTGCATATCAATTTCTTCTTAGTTAATTTGATGTACATAGTGACTTGGATATAGAAATCCTGAAGTTATTTGTTGTTAACTGGGGAAAATGAGTCCATATCTTGATGTTGTTGGAAGTCAGGGTTCTCACTATAAAGAAGTTAGATTCAAAGGTTAGAGTGGGGAAAGGCAGCGTGGAACCTTGTGGAGTGGGTTTGATATCAAAGATATCAGTATAACTTCAGAATTTCTATTCCATGTAGGAACCACTCTTTGTGTGTATATGTTTGTGAGCATCCATGGGTGTCTGTGTATATTTTTCCTAATATCTGTTCTCTGGAGAGGCCTCCAGGCAAAGATGCCTCAGTAGCAATGAAAATAGCTACACTCACATCTTAGTTTATAGGCACAATTCCTCATGAGAAGGAAACAGGTCCTGTAGAAAGGGCAGGAGTAGGCAAGGTGCCTGATAAGTCTAGAACATCTTGATGAACCAGAAAACAAAGTCTTTTCTAAAAAATTATGTGAGGAGACCAAAATCACAAGGAGCCAGCTCAAAGGGTCTCCAACTTGCCAAATCTGGAACAATTTAAATATTAAATAAAATTAAATAAAAGTAATAATAACAAGAATGGGTTATAGCCCATGGAATAAAATTAGAATACCAAAATACATACTAAAATTTGATAAATAAGATAAAAGGAAGAGAGAGAAGAAAGAGAGAAAGAATCATTTCTTATAGGAAAAAAGAACACCTACTGATAAATATGGAAAGAGTGGGTAGAGATGGAAAAGTAACATTTTACAACCATCATAGTGAAGATTGATTAGGGTGAGAATCCAGTTAAGGAAGAAAGGAGCCAAGAGGAGCAGAATATTTGTATGTGTCTCCACATGTCTGCTTACTAGTTGTGAGGGAGACAACAGAAACCTAGGATGGAGAAAATGAACAAATTTAATCAGGAGATCAAAGTTACTACCAAGAAGTAATGGCAGATGGTCATCATATGCCTGGGATATCCAAGGATACATATCATCATTATGTAGTTTTCTGGCCAGGGATGTATAAGGATTTATCAGCAAACCCCAAAGCAAAAGCATGTCTTAAAATCATTGGCTTTTGTCATGTAAGGCAAAGAAAATACCAAGAAACTGTTCCAGATTAAGAGAGACTACAGGGACAGGACAACTAAGTGTGGCTCTGTACTGTAACCTGACTGGAAGGAGAAACAAGTTATAAAGCACATTGTGATTGGGAAAATAAGAATAACAGATTAAACTGTTGCATCAATGTTAAATATCCCAAAGTTGATAACTAATGTGGTCAAGAGAATGTCCTTAGTTTTAGGAAATATTTAACAAGTATTAAGAAATACAAGGAAATATAAAGGGACAACCCCTCAAATGGTTCAGAAAAAGAACACAAACATGTGCAAACAGAAAGAATTTATTTAAAAATGTAAAAATTTGGAAATCTGGGTAAAGGATATATGGATATGTTATGTACCAGTCTGTACCTTTCCTGTAATTTTGGAATTATTACAAAATAGTTTTTTATGCATATGAATAAAAGATTTTATGAATTCAGACTGTTCTTTATCCCATTGGTTTGAATTAGGAAGAAATAGTTGTAATTTGTTGAGTAGTACCCCGGGGGTCTGTGAAAAAGTCTTGTAATGATACCTACATGGTCCCTTTGGGAAATCACATGCCAGAAAACATCTGTTGTGTAAATCTACTGGGATTTCTGACTTCTATAAATTAGAGGGAGTATGTTGGGAAGAAAAGCAGAAGTTTCCTGCTACTTAAGTCTAGAGAATGAAACAGAACTCATAGCCTTTGTATTTCAGAGCTAATCAAGTGGAAATGTCAATGGGGAAATCCAGGTCAACTTTAATTCCCATCATTACTAAGTGGCAGAAGGGTTCAGAATTCAGTGACCCGGAGCCGACCCGAGGGAGAAATCACAGTCAAATCGTGATGAAGCACTTCCAGGATTCTTGGTAAGGTTGATTTGGCAATTCGCAATTCTCAACATTTACAATAAACACAAATTTAGGTCACTATGTATGTTTTACTCTCAAATAGGCAATACAATTATCAAATTACTTCTCAGGGTGATACATGGTTCTTATATATTCTTTAAAAGGGTAAGTTCAGCTGGAAAAACAATTTACCAAGTATAACAGCAAAGTGAATGACAACATCTAATGTGCCAGAAATTAAAAATCTAATGTGCTCATTACTTAGCTCTGGAAAATAGCATACTCTTCAAAGGCTTCAATAACTACCAAATAGAAACAGTGCTGATTTCAGTCAAATTTGTTCAATCCTTTTGGTTGAAAAGGCACACACAATTTCATTTAAAATAAATGTAAAAGGTGTCTGGCCCAATGGCTCACCCACTGTAGATATCCTACTCTTCACATCCTGCCCTCCCTGCTATGTTCTAGAATACTATTCCCACTAAAAAGGAGTCGCTACATTGCAAGCGGATTAATTGCCAATGAATACAAATTTCAACTCTGGTGTTTTTTTTTATTATATGACTTTGAGCAAATTATCTTTTAAGACCTCAGTTTCTTCAGAAAATGGAGCTTCACAAGAAGGGTAAAGCAGAAAAATGAAGGATCTAGAAATCTTATGACTTAAGGAGTGGTTGGGAGAAGTGGAGAGATATTATCGAGACTGGGGATGTGGGCTGGTACTCCATGGCTGCTTTTCCACTGTTATGGAGAGGAGAGTGAGACTTGGTCTCTGGGGCTCAATTGGTAGAATTAAGCCCAGCAGGCGGAAATGCCAGGGAAGTAAATAGAAGAGTAACTTCTAAAAAACAAGAGTATTTACTAACAACAGTGCTGTGCTACATGGAATGGACAGTTCAGGGGTCCCTAATGCCAAAGGAGACCCTAGATGACTCTTGATAGACACAGTCCAGCATCATGCAAGAGACTGGGCTTCTATAGTATAACAACAACAACAACATGAACAAAACCCAACTTAATGTGATTCTTTGTTTAACTTGGTCTAAGATTAAATTAGCATATTTAGGAAATGAAAACAAACCCTTAGTTCATATTAAACTAGAGATCAATTAAGCTCCCAGATCTTTTTCACAATAATGCCTGTGAGGTCATTTCCCCAAATCTGTACTTGTACAATGAGTTCTTTATTTTTCTGGATGATGTAAATGTGGAAAGACTTAGCACAGATAATTCTCAACACGTGAAATTCAGCAAGTGAACAGGCAAATTATATAGCATACATTATTGAGTCAGTAACTGGTTACATTTGTTAAGCTGGTCTGGCATCCTAACTTCTTGAGGTAGCGAATCTTGGCTCAAATCCTCTTTTAAGGGGCTTTTAAAACTGTTTCTGTACTGGTATATAATCTAGAATTCCTCCTAGTGTAATCATTTATTTGTTTGCAGTGCAGATGATTTAATCCAGGGTCTCACATATGCTAGGCAAGTGCCCTACCAATGAGCAACATTCCCTGTCCTTTTAACATTTTCTTTTGAATCAGAGTCTCATTAAATTGTCCAGGTTGGCCTTGAACTTGGGATCCTCCTTTCTCAGCCCCCTCAGTCATTGAGATTATAGGCATGTACCATGTTCCTGGCTCTCTCAGTGTTACTTTAAGTATCTTGTTTTTAGTTTCTATTGTCTCTAGTTTACCGAAGCCTAGATAACTTCAGTTGCTCAACTATTCAGTGAACTTGAGCAGGGATCAGGCCCATCAGATTAACAAATATTTATTGAGGGTTTGTCTATTTTATGCTTTGCCTAGTGCAGTGGGAAATATGAAGGAGTAAAAAATAAATCGTGGTTTCAAATAATGTGTAATGTGCTTGGAGGGAGCATGTGAATAGGACTTACAATGCAAGCATGATAGATAAGGAGCATTGAGTGAGTGGAGAAGATAATGAGCACTTACGGGAATTGAGAAGATGATTGCGCTGATGTGATCAGGGAAGTTTTCATAAAAGGAGTAAGAGCTTGAAGGATGTTCAGATAATGACCAGGTCTAATTGTGGTTTTTCTTTTATTTTCTCTTTCTATTGTCAAAAGGGAAGATTTGTTACAAGAATAGAAGTGTGTTTGAAGAACTCCCCGAGGAGAAAGGCAGCCAGGCCTCAAGAAGCAACCACAAGGCTTAGAAAGTTCTGAGGCTTTCCTTTCAGCACCTCCATCTGTTTCGCCTGAGCCTTCTGCTTTATTTTCTTCCCTCTTCCCAGGTTTTCTGCTGCTGCTTTGGTATAAGCTCCAAATGTATCATTCCAGCCACCTGCAGAGAGATGATCCCAACTTAAAATTCCTTTGTGGGAGAGTGTGAAACTGTTATTTCTGGATAAATTATTATTAAAGATACAATTTAGGAACAATTGTCAAAAGAAAGAGAATGTGAGGGTCTCAGTTCATCACTCAATCTTTCCCCCAAACATTTCTCAAAGACTGCTTCCTGGTTCTTTATCTTAGGCTTTTCATAATGAAGTTTTAAGACATTGCTATGACAGTGGTACCTATAAATAAAGTATCCATTGATTGGTGATATTTGTATCTGCTTCATTAGCAGATAATCAAGAATTGACTTTACTGTTTCTCCATAAAAGGATAGAGTGCTATGGAGCAGCCTGTGCAGATGGTAACACATTATTCCCCTCTTCTCTCACATAATCAGTGAGACTGAGAGGTCAAGCTAGTGCGTCTAGTCTGTTTTTCTGGTTATACAAACAGAATATTTGCCTTAGATTGCTTGTGGGGAAAGGCAAAGTAGGACAAGGGTGGGGGGAGTTCAAGAAATGAATCAAAGGATTTTTATTTGGATGTACAAGAAAGTTTGGTGTTGGTATATATAGATCAGAATCCAAGGTCCAAACATTGAATCTGGGGGTTAAGCCTTTTAAGTCTCCCTGATTATACAGAAGCCCATTGTTCCCCTTCCCTCCTCTCCCTCTCTTAGTATACCATGGATTTATTGAAGAAATGAAGTCACTAAAGGTCTTAAAGATGGTAATGACTTGATAAGATGTGTACTTTAGAAAGAATACTGTGGCCATTCTGAAGAGTACCTTGGAAGGAACGTAAGACTAAAGACTAGGGGGTCCCATTCAAATAAAAGTTGCTATGTTTGGGGAAAGAGATAATGGTAGATCAAATTAAGTTGTTAAAGCAGTGAATGGAATGTGGAATTCATCTTAGATTCAATCCAAGAGACAGTTTCAAACTCTGAAGGGCATTATAGCAATCACCTAAGATCTATAGTAAGCTAATAAATGAGAGTAATATTCAATAACTTTTTACTCAAATGTTTAGGCAATTATCATTAGATAATAATATTCCATCCCAAGCTGGAAAATGACCAGACACTGGGGATGATGTGATTTAAAAGTAAAGATATCTCTTCCTCTTCCTCAGCAAATGATTGTCCAGCCTATATCTGAGGAGTAAGAGTAAAGCCACTGTTCTGTGGTCAGCTAATTTTTTGCATGAACTTCTGTAATTCTTAGAATATTCCTCTTGACAACTAGCTCAAAATCCACTTCCTTCCCCTTGATCTTCCTTCTCAAACTATCTAGAAGAAACAGCATTTATTTTCATGTTCTTCTCCAGGCCAAGCCTTTTCGGGTTCTGTGACTGTTTCTAATTTTTCATGTTCCCAATTGTCACAGCCCTGTTTAGAGCATGCACCCTGAAGTGAACCCCTTTAGGAGATACCTCTAACCTGAGCAGGTAGAAAGGCTATTGACACTGGTCATCTAGGTGATCTATTTCACAGATGCAACCAAGGGTCACGGTCAAGGTTTGAGTAGCTCCTTCTTACTCTGGACTTGTTTGATTCAACACAACCTGAAGTTATACTCTACATGTGCCACTGTTTTATACATATTAATTCCTTAATCTAAGTGTGAAACATTAACAATGTTACATGTTTTCTTATTTCCTTGTTCTAATCTATAGAGTTCCTTTGGAACCCCACATCTGGTTTCCAGTTTCAGTCTTAGATGAAACTTCAAAAGGCCAGCTTGGCTCATATCCAGTTATCTCTCCAGGATGATGTGGTTTTATGAACAGCATTTCCCTGATGTGCTCCCTTATGCTTACAAGTACACTTAACTGATTTGTTATCATCTAGCCCCCAATTTCCTTCTCACCTCCAGAGATATTAAAGCCTGATGACATTGTCTGCCTGCAGCCCTCCACTGCTCTGCCTGAAGAACTCTGCAGATAAAGGAGATGAGTCTCCTATAGCTCCTGTTAATGAACCTTTGCTGTTTCCCCTTTGGTACTGGCAAACATCAGATTTGCCAGACTGTGGTTTGTACACCCCATCTTCCTCCCCTCTTGAAAATCAAGTTATCAAATGCAAAATTCCATCTTTTTGGAGTCTGTACCATTCTTCAGCTTCACAGGTCAATGTACCCCCAAGACCTTTCTGACCACTTTTCTCAGGCAGTTAATTAGTTTAGGTCAATTAATTTACTACCTTATTAGTTAAGGCAATAAATTGGATTTTAAGAGTCTTTTTACTAAAGTTTGAGTTAACATTTCAGGGATAAAGATCATGCTCAGTGATGAAGACTATGGGAGCAAAATAAAAGTGGAATTGTTTGGTTTTTCCCGCCTTTCCTGTTGACATTACGCCATCCACCGCTGGAACAGGTCTTTGCCCCTCTCATTCGACTTCTACTTTGACCCACACCCCACTTTTCACAAGCCTTAATTCCTACTAAACTCTAGCATTCCCAGTTCTGAGTAGAACCTCACTTGCATATTACCCCTTAATTATGAGTTCTTGTACCTTTCCTGTGTATCTTTCTAAAATCTGAGCTGAATTCCTCAAGCACCTCATCAGCATCATTGCTGATCTTTCCAGATGTTGTCCCCCCTCCCCCCTTTGGTAGACATCACTTGACACCAAACCTTTTAAAGTTATTCAATTTTTAGTTGAAATTATAGACTCATACCCAGCATTTACTGTCTTTCCAGGTGTAGTTTAAATGACTGACATTCTCCAGAGGACATGGATACTTTTTCTCAGAGGTCTCAAGGAAGCCCAGTGATAGTCGAAGGGTCAGAACTTTGTTAGAATCCTGCAGCTGCTTAAAAGTGCAGCTAAGTGACCTAAGGTCAGTTGCTTACTGTCTCTGAGGCTAAGGGGAGATGGTCATGCATTCCCTCCCAGAGCCAATGAGATGAATAAATGAGATGATATGTGTTAAGTGCCTTGAGTAATATCTGATACACGGGGGACAGGGAAGCAATGTTTGTCCTTTTCCTCTTTGTCTCTCCTGTCTTTCTGTTCCATTCACCAGCTTTGCTTTCACTTGTTTTTCATAATTCATTCAGGGGAGAAGTTCCTCTCATGAGTTTTTGTTCCTTTTGGGTGGCCAATGTCCAGCCAGGTAAGTGGAGAATTTATCAGGTTTTTGCTTTTATCTTGGATAAATCAAGCTCTGTCTGCACAGTAGAAATCCCCCTTCACTGCTGCTTTTGCAACCTGGGTTATAAGCACAATCTTTGCCTCCATCTGGACAGGTGTCAAAAAGAACTAAGTCTAAAATAATTAGAAAATACGGAAGATATTTTCCACCCTTTGCCCTTTGCTTCTCTTGAGTTTATATTCCCAAACATGACCATCTTTTACTGGACAAGGGTGACTTTTCTCCCCCTAGAGTGCTCAGGTCTAAGGAATTTGGATGGAAAAGTTTTATGGAGAGGCCCCAAACAGATTTTCTTTAGCCATGCTTGGAATTTTAAAAGATTATTTTGTCGATGGACCTTTATTTAACTTATTTATTTATATGGGGTGCCGAGAATCAAATCCAGTGCCTCATACATGCTAGCCAAGTGCTTTACCACTGAGCTACAACCACAGCCCCACCCCACACCTGGAATTTTGAGGGACAGATCTGAGCTTGGTGGTTTTGTTTTGGGTTCCTCATCATCATTATTTTTCTTTCATTTCCAGATTCAAAACTGAGAAGAGGTATTTTGCTTATTCAAATCTTCCTTTAATTTTGCTTACTTCCTCTACTTAAAAATGCCTGCCCTTTGGGGTTTGGGTGGGATAAGCATTGGCCCCTACATGTGCCACTTTCTCTTTGTTTATTTTCTGGTTCATTTTCTACCCGCTGCTATGTCTTCTTCAAGACAGACCTAACCCAGGCAACACAGACCACCTATCCTAAGAGGTCTGAAACTCAGCTTCCCTGTGGGGCAAAATATACTTGTCAGTCTCTAGCCCAAATATACATCTCCTAAGTGACAGGAAGGAAGCAGGAAGTATAGGAGGGATCACAGAGCCCTCTGCTTATGGATTTCTTGAGCCATATGTAAAATAGGCATCTTCAGACCTCACCTACTGACTCCAATTTATTTCTATGAATTTTTCTTTTTTGGCTCAGACCTTATCCACAGCTGGACATACAACATGTCATACACACCTTTCCGGATCCTTCTAAGAGTACTTGCATCTCATACAACTACATGTTTGAATGCCAACTTATGGTAGCCTTGGATGAAAGATGAGATTTTAGTGCACTCTTTTTGTTTGTAGACTTTCCATCAAAAAATATATATATATATGTATATATAAGGCCAAGTCTTCCTCTCCCCATTCAATTTTCAGTTTTAAGCAAAGTTACAGAAATTTCTGTTAGCCTCTGGACTATAATTTTACAAATAAGACACCATTCCAAGAATACACAGTGCAGATATTTACAAATCCGATAAACTATATGTCCTCCGATCCCCAAATACCAGAGTACAGTCTGTTTTGAATTTCTTTCCCATAGGAATACCTGTCTCATAGGCCAGAATGCCTCCCTCATTTTCATCTTCTCTTCAGTATCTCCTCTTTGAAGCTATTTGCAATTTTATTCCATGACAATGGGCTGCCAGAGGTCTTGAGATGCTTGGGTGTATCAACAATGGCATAACACAGGACATTCCTGGCTTTATTGGGAAGTGCAGTCCCTGAGACAGGCTTTTCATTTGTGGTATTCAGAAAAATCTATGAACAAAGAAGTATTTACATGTGAAACTTTGGAAGGTAGAGGGAGGCAAGCTGTATTAGTGGATGATCAAAGGTCAAAGCTCTATGGGATGTTTTGTTCCCAGGGGGAACCAATGTGGAAGCACATCATAAGCTTTTAGGAAATGGGCATGGAACTCCCCAACATCCCATGCCAAGTGGTGGCCAGAATAGATGTGAGCAGAATGATAAGCACAGTGTCCCACAGCAATGGAAACATGGAGACTAATTTGGAAATAACTGAAGTAGAAAGGTCAGGGAAAAAACGTCATCATCTCTGTGTGGGTGAAAATATGTCTGAGAAACTCCCCTTCAAGGAATATGGGAATGCCTTGGAATCCAAGTGGAGATACTCTCAGTGTTTTTCTTAGACTCCCTACATCTGATTCAAGTTGTCTCTTACCCTTAGTGTGTGTTCTTAGATTTATCCTTGTTACTGCGTGGTCTTAAAAGTTGCTTATGAGAGAAAATCCTATGGGCATGAAGATAGTCCCTCCTGATGTTTTTGGTATACTTAAAAAACTTCAGCAAAGTCACTTTGAGCTGATTTTTCAATGTTCATTATTTCTTTTTCATTTAGTATGATGTTACGTGTGAATTTGCTAGCATTTATTGTTTATATTGGGCCTGCTTCATGAGAAGCTTATGACCAGTCATGTATACCCAAGGGGCCACTCGACTGAAGAATTTAGTGTTTTGTGGAACCAGTGACTCAGGAAAGCAAAGATTAGAAAAAGAAATCACTGGTATTAACACAGATATTAATATCAACCCAAGAGGGTTCTAAAGAGCAGAGAGGGTGGGAAGGTGTGTAGAGGAATAGAAGGTCTCTGAGATTAGTATATTTCAGCCTTGTTTTCTGGATAAGAACCCTTATAGTTTCTGGTTGTTATGCTGTATCCTTTAGAAGAAAGGCTACTGTCCCCAATCATGATAAAAGGCATTCAGATTTTCCAATATTAGCAATGGAGTAAGAACCTCATGTCCAGAAGGAGGGCTGGACCTCACAGCTCTGATTCATTCCATCTTCTTAGGAATTTTCTTGTTTTTCTTACTGCCACCACCACATTGCCTCAGGAACCACTGTCCCCTCCTTTACATCCTTCTCTAGGAAAATAACAGGGTCTGAAGCCTTACCCCTCCTAGTAGTGCTGAACAGTGGGGATGAAAGAGAATGCCAGGATTCTAGAAAATGCCATTTATGAGATGTGCTTAACATCTAGGGCTTCAGGCCTCTTCCCATCCCGTGTCAGAGTTTGTCTCCATGAGTGAGACATCTTAGCATTCAGATCCTATGTTTCCTGCACCTCTACCCAAGGGATCACAGCCCAGAGAGAAGTACATGGTCAACTTCTGTGCACGAAGTCATCAAACCTGTGATGGTGAATTTAGTGTGTCAGTTTGACTGGGTCAAGGGATGCCTAAATGGTTGGTAAAAAAAAATCTTTCTTAATGTGTCTGTGAGGGTGTTTCTGGGGGAGATTAGAAGTTGGATTCATAGATTAAATAGAGATCACCCTCACCAATGTGGGCAGACATCTTCTAGTCTGTTGATGCTCTAGGATGGAACAAACATGTGGAGGAAAGGAGAATTTGTTGTTTCTGTTTGAGCTGGGCCACCCATCTTATCTGGTTTTTGGAAATCAGAGCTTCCAATTCTTGAGCTTTCAGTTTGGGACCAGGATTTGTAATACTGGCTCCCCTGGTTCTTGGGACTATGAGTGAATTATACTACTGCCTTCCCGCCAGTTTATTGACAACAGGTTGTGGGACCTCTTGGCTCCCATGATTTCGTGAACCAATTCTCATAATAACTCTATATGTCTGTCTGTTTCTCTGTATATCTATTTATCCCTATCTTATTCATTTCTTTTCTCTGGAGAATATTGATTAGCATAGATTTTGATAGCAAGAGTATGTTCCCAGAGGTTGGGAATAGACTGTGAAGCATTGTGATTTATTTCTGAGTTCTTGGGTGTAATGGATTAGGACAATTATCCCAGTACAGATACAGAAGTCCAGCGAGACAAGGATGGCAATTAGAGCAGGTTTATTGTTACAAGGAGAGAGAAAAAACAAGAGGAAGTGAGATAGACCCTGGAGAGATTTGGAAGATCAGCTAGGGAAGCGATGCATGAGAAATAATTAAGCTTTAGGTGTTCCTTAGGATGTGGAGGAAGCGTGTAGTGGCAGCAGATCCTTGGCGTGGCAGGTGGTCATGGGTCTTTGGGTCCTGGGCTTTGGATTGTTGCTGCCTGTTTGGAGAAAGTCACAGGCCTGCGCTGTGTAAAACTTGAAAGCATGTGCCTGTTCATTTGGGGCCCTTTGCCTTTTCTGGCCTAGTGCCTCAGACAGAAGGTTATATAATAGTCAACTGACCTCAGAGTGGCTTGTGGGCACATGAGTGGCCCTGGGAACATGATGTGTGTCCATATATCCACAGGAGAGTGTGTTGGGCCTCTTTCTGGAATGTGGAGCAGGATTGGTACCTCTGGGTCAATTACTAGCCAAGGGCTTTTTACAGTGACCCCTCTTTCCCCTCTCACTCATTTCCCATTCCTGTTCATCTCTAGTTAATCTGCCTAGGCTAACAAGTAATTCTAGAAGAGCAGAATTTTAAGGGAAAGTTTTTAAAATTTTTTATGAGGGTTCCTGGAATGGTTCTCTAATCATATTAGATTTAAAGATGCTAATGATTCTGTTTCCAGTAGTGAAAAGAGCACTGGTATTCCATGGCATAATATTTTTTGTTCATTTGCTTTTTTGTGGTGCTGGTGATCAAACCCAGGGCCTCCGCTACTGAACTACATCCCCATCCTGGCATGAACTGTTTATATAGACACACAATATCTGCAAGGAATATTTTTGATCAATCACATGAAACAATGAGTGCAGTGATTCTCTATATACTTTTGAACATTTTTTGTAAAACTAAGGACTGTCATAACTTTGGTTGTTTGGTGCTAATGTTGCTGGACAAAGTAGGGAAAGAAAAGGGTGAGTTCAAAGATTTGATTTTTATCTCAAACACTGCCTAGGGAATTCTAGGTGAACCCTGAAAGATAGCCTTATGCCCTATAGACAAAGGACTAAAACTGGAAATCAATGAATTTCTCAGGGCCAGAACAGTGTCGGTGGTTAAAGTGAGGTCATTGACTGGAAAAGAATGGGATACTTGAATGGGAATGGGAATATAGTGGGGTGTATGGGAAAAACCTGATGAAGATGGAGACTTTGCCGGTAAAAAAGGTCTCCCCATTCTCAGTAGAGCTAGTCTCTCCTCGCCCAGCAATGATTTTCCCAAACTCAGCAGAGGTGACCACCTATCCCCCACCAGTGGTAACAGCCACCCCACCTACATTGTTACCAGCCTTTTTATCTCCTGCTGAGGGGATTAACCCTGAATTACCTAAGGAAATAATAGTCGTAAGGCAATTGTCAAGTAAGATAATGTCAATTCATCCAAGGATCCATTCCTCACCACTCTTCTCTGCTTCTAGGACTATAACAAGATGCAGACCCCTAAATGTGAGGTACAAAGTGTGAGGTACATGAGAAGGTATATTACATACCAAAAGAACTATTCAAGTTTTCTAATGTATGCCAGCAGAAATTCATGGGAATGGATATTGATAATGTTGGATCAAGCCGTATTTACTGATGTAGACTCACTAAGCAGAGATTCTGCATTAAATGTTGCAGCGTGGGGAGTTAGAAAGGGCTCCAACAGTTTGGCTGGTGGGTTGGCTGAAACACAGATCAAAAGATGGCTCACCCTGAAGGAAGAAAATATCTGACCTCCCTTAGTTTAAGTAGAGAAAAGGGTTCAAAGTCTTCAGGAAACTGAAATGCTAGAGTGGATTTGTTAGGTAAGACCAGCAGATGATATGCTTTTCACCAATATATTGAGAAATTAATTTGTGAGGAGTTTTTGGCATCTTCCATGAGCTCCATGATGGCTCTTCTCTGAAGGCCAGACCTTTACAGTGGGAACAGCAGCCACACAACTGAAATACCTCAATGCAGCTGGAGTAATTGGGCATGGTGGTGACAGGAGCCAAGTGGTGGCAGTCAACTGCCAAAGGCAAGGTGTGTATTGTTATCAGTAGCACAACAGAGGCAGCAATCAGAATGGAATAACTCTCGTAGACCTGTGGCATTGGCTAGTTAATCATGGCACTCCTAAAAGTGAAAAAAGCAATAGCCCAATAAATTCTTACTTGATCTATATAAGCAGTAAAATTCTAAATCCAGTAATAAGATTTAACTCAGATCCTAGAAACATAGTCATATGCCCTGAATCAATTCCCAAGCTAAAGCCAGTTTACGGGCCAGAACCCTATGAATGAAGGTGAGTCTGACTCCCCTCAGAGAGGATCTGAAACACTCTCAAAAACTTATGCAGTTAAACTTCTTCCCATCTTCCCCAGGGGACCTATGTTTTTTTTTTTCTGTGTGTCATTGTAATAATTATGTATTGGGAAAAGAGAAATAATCAGATCTTTTGTGGACTACTGGACACTGCCTCTAATTTGACCCTAATTCTAGGAGACCCAACACATTACTCCATGGAGGGCTGATGGAGGCTAAGCAATCAATGGAGTTTTATCTCAGGTGTATCTCACAAGGGTCTCCTGCAGGGTGCATATGTTCTGAAAAACCTATAATGTTGTCTCTCCCATAGCCAGGGTTCATGGGTTTAGGAAGCTAGGAGAAGAAATAGGAGTGGCACCTCTCACTATTACCCCTAGTGAACCACTACCAAATTTTTGCTTCTTATTTTCATGACTTTATATTCTGCTAATCTAGAGGTCTTAATTCCAGGGAAAGGAATGCAGCATTCCAGCCTTCTTTCTTTCTGTGGCCCTCCAAAGAGGAGCCACTCACTACTAGTGCCATTTTCCCACCTAGAGATGATAGGGTCTTCCGAACTGGGAAAGTTGGTAGATGGAGGTGCACAGGGAGAATGGGGGAGAGGTGGGTTGAGAGTCTGGGAGAGAAGAGTCACTTGGGGTTGGGGTGGGTGGAAAGATTGGTGTGTTAAGGAGAGAGGTAGTCACGATATGCTGCTTCCTTCTTACCATGTTCAGAGAAAGACATTGTCATCTTTCTAGCTTATTCAACATCCTTTCTACTCCCAGATCTAAGCTGCTATGGAGCAGATCTTCAAAACAGTCTGAGGAATGTTACAGAGGAAAGGGAACTGTCAGAGTGGCCATGGTAGTGTATTTGAATCCCTTTTACAGTTATTTTTCTTAAATACATTTTAAATTTTTATTTATTTATCTATCTATTTATTTATTTAGTAGTTGAGGATGGACAGTATGGCTTTATTTTATTTATTTTATTTTTATGTGGTGCTAAGGATCAAACCCAGTACCTCACACATGCTTGGCAAGAGTTCTGCCACTGAGCTACAGCCCCACCCCTACAGTTATTTTCAAAACACTCAAATCAAGGATTAATGTAATCTTTCAAAAACTTCTAGTTACTGGACTGTAATTCTGAAATTATGCCACCTTTCTAAGAAAGCACAAAGCAGAACCTAATTTGATGAAGGAGTCAGAAATAACTTCTAAACTTGAAAATCCAAGTGTGATGGTCTATAGGTTTTCTGTTTTCAAGATATCAGAGCCTGTTTTATTTTAAAAGTCGAATCTCATTCCTGTTAGAATAGACTTCTATATCACAGGCCAAAGTGCCTCTCCCATCATCATTCCCTCTTTAGTTCCTCCTTCCCAGTTCAACCCCTGCATAATCACAGGCTGTTTTTCTAAGAAACAAATCTAATTGCTTTATTGACCTTCTCTAGCTCCTTGGAGGCTTCCTCTCTGCAGCAGTATCAAATTCAGGTCTCTCAAATGCCTTGACCCCCTACTCCCATTCCTCCAACTCTTCATCCCATTCCCAGGCCTGCAGGCTGGCTGAGAATTCTTCTTGGACCATGCTATCCATCCTTCCTGCCTTTGGAATTTAGGACTCTGTTGAAAACCTCTCTGGCTGCCTACCCCACTGCCCCACCTTGGTCCAAAGAGAAGAGAGGGCTTCCTTTTACAGCTCCCTTGGCCAGATTTAAATTCTACATTTTGTTTAAAACATTATCAGATTCCTCCACTCAGTTTCCAGAGAGCAAGTTGTTATTCATAGCATACGCAGTTGCCATGTGGTGGGTGGGCATGGGTGACAAAGGGTGGAATAAATGAAATCAACACTGTACTTTTTTATAAAAGTCAACACGGAGCATTGGAGCACCCCAAAATCTTCATTGATTTTAACCCAAAGAATTTCAAAAGTAGCTCACAAGGATTTATGTTGTTTTTCTTGTGATATTTTTTTTTGTTTGTTTTCCATTTTGAAAATATTTATCTCTTACTTGCTATCAAGTCTTTAAAGACACAGGAACCTTTTCAATCTCGTAATTGAAGATCATGTTATGCTATGAAGCCATGTATCTACTGGGAGATACTCTGAATTTATCTTGACCAATCTGGAAACCAAAAGAATATTTTTCTATTTTTACAGGAACTTATGATTGCTTTGTACATGGTAGACAGTTACGAATATCGAACTGAACTGACATCTCAAAGACAACATGATAAAGCAGAGATAGGAAAGCACCTACCTGGAAACCCCCATACTTTGTGGAATGCAATGACCCACCTTCTCCACTGCTGTTCATGGGCTGCCAAACACAGCTGGAGAAGAGCCACCTGGTAAAGGCACTGGTCCTGCTGTAATCTCCTGGTCTCAGACATCAGCACTCCCAAATCAGCACTCCCAAATTTGCATGGGGAATTGGTTGACGATTTCCTGTTTTCCTCCAACCTTTCTTCCTCCTACTCTCCTAAGAGAAAATAGAAGCCATTGGATGGAAACTCGAGTCATGACTTGCCACTAAGAATGAGATCCTAGCTAGAATATAGTCCTATGTTTGCATAATTATATCAAAATGGATTCTGTTGTCATGTAGAACTAAAAAGAACCAATTAAAAAAAAAGCTTCAAATATCATTGAAGGAAGTTTTCAGTTGCAAGTATTACAAAACCTAACTCCACTGGATTAACAGGTAATTTTATCAGATTCTTTCAGGGCCTCCAAGTTTGGTTTTTCAGTGTCTCAAGGACCCAGGTTATTTCCTCACTCTCTTCTCAAACAGTCTTAGCCTCTAGGCAGGCAGCTCCTATTGTGCTAGTAGCATATCCACATGGAAGAACATTCTCTGTTGTTCCTAGAGTCATTTCCAAGCCCTATAGCAAATTTTCCTTTGCGTTTGCTGTATCACACACCCACCCCCCCAAATCCTTTCTATGTTTGGTGTCTTTCAGACTGAATTGAGATCTGCATTTTCTTTCTGAAGAGGCTTATAATTGAACAGAATTGGAGGATGGACTTACTCTCCAATCCATCCACCTTAACTAACGGTTTCTCTCACTGCTCCTTCCCTTCTGAAAGTTGAATTTGACAGTTGCCCATACCAAGATGAAGTTATTTTTGTCAGACCCCCCAAAAAGCAAAACTGAGAGCCAGGAGATTATGAAGGAGATATAGGGATACTCATGCTTATGGGTCTGAAATAAGAACCAGCACAAGGAGATTCTAAATCCCACAAGAAATTCTTTCACATCTTACATGCCTCTGACATATTTGCCTCCCACACCTTGCTCATTCTGCACATCTGCTTGTATTTATGTACCAAGGTTTACCTAAACGAATTCATCAAGGCTGCAGAGGTTCAGATGAGACACTTGCCTAGCAATGGCTATCCCCACAAACTCCTTGCAAGGCACTTCTGAGACTTCTGAATCTTAATTCAGAGTAGCTTAAGTGGACTTGTCCTTTTTGCTGTTCAAAAGCTTCCTCTCCTCTCAGCCTGCTGGAAACACTTATGACTTTTCCTTACCCATGCATCCCATATTGCAATACCCTGTCACTCATTCCTGAATAAATTCCATTTTTTTTTATGAAAGCTGTCCTCTCTGTTGTTATTTTAGGTTGATTTCCTGAATGTGGCATACAGCTTGATTATTATATGTTGGATAGATGAATGAAACTTGGCTTCTTGCCTCGGGCCTGCCATTAGCCAGTTATATAATTTTAAAATATTGATTGAACTACTCAGGTCTCTATTGCCTGTTCTGCAAAAGAAGGGATTTAGTATAGCTCGAGGCTAAGTATTGCTGTCTCTGTCTCCATGAGTGAGTGAAGAAGTTACCCACACTTTATGAGTGCTGAGCCTGCTCAGGGTGTGGCTGTGTCTCTGAACATTTGTAGACATCATTAACAATAGTTGCTACTGATCACAAGATGTACAGCAGTAATCTTTCAAGTGAGGCCCAGCAGGCAGGAGAGGGCCTGTCAACTCTTCTGGACAAGTGCCTCAGCTGGAGGGAGCAAATGTTGGCCCGACCCAGTCCCGCCCAGGGGACCCTCTCTGGCCTTCCCTCCTCTCAGGTTGCATAGTTGGGAGTTTATCTCCATAAGCCATTGTTTTCAAAGCTCAGAGAGCTCTGGACTTTCCCAGGAATTCCACTGGAATGTAAACAGTCTTCAGATCCCTTGAAGCAGAAGCCAGAGGATTTCCTGGGCCATGCAAAGTCCACATGTTAGATTCCTAAGATTTGATGTTTAAAAAATTTAAAAATATATTTCTACTTCATCTGGTGTATTTCTTATTTTGTATCTAAATATATGATATAACTGACATCAGTTAATATTAACTATGTGAAATGGAAGATTGAATCAATAATAATACTGTAATAAAGATATCATGCCAACAATTTTAAGGCTTATCAACCCTAGAAACTGTTAGAAATACAACCTTATCACACCCACTTTTCATTGGCTCAGACGCAAGTTTTTTTACTTTATTCTTGATTTTTGTTTTTTTCCCCCTGTAGTGAGGGTTGAAACCAGGGCCTTAGTACATGCCTGGCAAGCACTTTACCATGGAGCTACATTCCCCAGCCTGTTTTTGTTTTTGTTTTTTAATAGAACACAAACTCCTTTCTTCCTCTGCCAAAATGCCTCTGCTGCCCAGCACAGCTGTCCAGTGAGTACTGCAAAGACAGAGGGCCACTGGAAGCCTGGTGCTAACAGGTTAATCTATCCTGTGGATAGACAGAGACTCACTTAGAATGTTTCTCTGCCTTTGTCCCTTATATTCTTTCTATGTCACATCTTGTCTGGGGAACCACATCCCCTACCCCATCTCCCCAGTGCACCAGATGACCAGGTGGACTGCAGCAATCTTGGGAAAAGATCACAGCAGCACCAAGAGGATTTAGGTGTGAATCGTGGGTTGATCCTGGATTGAGCAGGACCAGTTCTGTCGTCTTTAAGGCCCAGTGACCTGGAGCAAGCTACCTAACTTCTCTGAGCAGCTGTTTCCTCCTCAGTACATTCTCCATGTGAAACTGTCGTGGAGATGAATGAGAAACCACATAAAGCTTTAGAACCTGCCTGTCACGAAGTGGTTCAGTTGCTGCTAGTTCCTTCTCTTCTCTCTGTAACTACTGCTTCTTGGAGTGACAGAGTTTCCAGGTGAACTCACGTGAGACCACCTGAAACAGTCTAAATGTAAAGACAGTTCATCTTGGCCAGGTGTAATTTCATTTGATCAAGTCTCCCCAGGATAGGAACACCTGATCCCTCACACAACTGTGAGACTCGGACACGAATGGACAGAAGTGCAACCAGAAGGTGAGGATCTACAGATGAATGTTGACCACATGTGTCTTTCCGTTTTTGGTTTCCTTTTCCCTTGAAAACACTTTTAGATCTCTGGGACAGCCCGCTGTTGCCTTCCTCTTTCAAAACTCTTCATATCCTTCTCTCTGGTTAGCAGCTGTGAGGCCCACGATCTGAAGGGCACGTCCAGGCTCCTGGGGGTCCAAGGGAGAAATCTTCAGATGAATCTTTTGAGAATTTCAGAAGCCTCTGTTGAAATGTAAATGTGGAATCTGTATAATCCGGTCAAACTGGTGTACCAGGACAGTTTGACACAGACTCAAACCTGATGAAACTTTAATAATGTGGGCCTCCTATTTTCTAGGGCAGGAATACACTGTAGGCCAACGACAAAGGGGGAGCAGTTTCAGTCCAGCTCCTATAATGATTTTTTTTTTTTTTGTAACAGAGATTGAACCCAGGGGTGTTTAACCACTGAGCCAAATCCCCAGCCTGTTTTGTTTTATTTATTTATTTATTTATTTATTTTTAGAGTCTTGCTAAATTGCCCAGGGTCTTGATAAGTTGCTGAGGCTGGTTTTGAAGTCGAGATCCTCCTGCCTTAGCCTCCTGAGCTGCTGGGAATCCAGGCATGTGCTTTCATGCCTGGCCTCCATTAATGATTTAAAAGTCTGCCCTTGGACTTTGCTATTCTTTTCTCAGGCAGAAGACTTAAGAACATTGTAGAACTAATATTCTGAGCCTTTCATATTCTGGAATAAGTCACAACCAGAAAGAATAATGGGGGTCTGAGCATCCCATTCCCACCACTCTAGCCAGCTATACCTGGGAGTCTGGCTTAGACCAGATATCACCACTGTGGTGACCCAGAGAGGCCTCATACCAAGAGTCATGCCCAAAGACTCCAGAAAGTTCTCATTCCCTAACGGAAGAGGGAGTAAAAAGGAGGAAAGAGGGAGATTCCAGAAAATCCCAAGCCAGGGTATGTGGGCTACCATTGTTAAGGCAGATTACTCATCTGTATGCCTCCATCTTCTCTTACCCACCAGGCCTTGCATCCTGCCTTGCTCTTTAAGAACAAGAAAACCTCCATTGTTCTTTGGCTATAGGTACTCAATTTCAGTAGTTCTCAGAATATTTTTGTTTTTAAAAGGGGGCACTGGTGACAAATTGCATTATGATTGCCAAAATAAGGGCATTAAGAAAACCCCCAAAACTCCAAATACATCTAAAGTCATTATTGCCTAACAGAGACAATATTTTTTCACCATAAAAGGTAGAAGGGTTAGAAGGGCATACTTGTCAAGATAAAAGATGTTCTTTAACTCGTTCACATTCAGGAAGAAATTTTTAAAAAAACTCTCTAAATTGTCTTCATTTATTTATTTCATTTTGCAGTGGACTGTCGAAACTTCATCACAAACCTGAACAGAGAATTAGGAGATCTGAGTTTAGGCCCAGGCTCTGATGCTATTTATGTCTCTTGGGCCAAATCGACACTTTTCTCTGCCCTTTTTCTTGTTTCCTAAAGGAGAGAATTCTATTACCTGACGTCTTGAGGGACCCTAGGTTTCTCTGATTACCATGTGGAAAACATCTCTGATTCTCCTTTAGATGACCATCTGTGTGAGAGAATAGTTCGTGACAAATTTTGTTTTGCTGGTTTCCCCCTTTGCATCCCAGCTAACAACTCTCCCCCCTTGGATTAGTGGAGGTTTGTAATATCATACAAAACCCAGTAATTTTCCCACTAGTTCGGGAGTTTCCCAGGATTTTCTGCCAAAGATTATTTTGGCATCTAATAACATTTTTAGTTTTCCGTCATCAGCATTATCATCAACACAAAATATTTCTTAAGTTAACAAGGAAAATACTGAATAAAGATAATAAAGACACAATCACCTAATAAGTAAAAGTTCAGACAGTCTATAAAGGAACAGGACTTACCTCTCATCGTAAACACACTGAGGACCTGGGAAAGATCTAGATGGTGGTGACTGCAGTCTCCCTTTGAGAGAAGCGATTACCTCCCTACTGATCAACCCACAGAAAGTGTCATGGAGCGAACAGAAGCTAGACTAAGGGGAGGACAGTAAAAGTGGGACTGTACAGGACAGGAGGTCATAGAAGAGTTCATAGACTTTAGCTATCCATCAGAACAATATTCTAACAAGGCCATATTCTCCCCCTCTCTGGCGACATCTAGCAACATCTGGAAACATCTTTGATTGTCCAAAACACGAGGTAGTGAGCTATCAATATCTAGTGAGCAGAGTCAGGAATGTTGCTAAACTTCTTTCAGCTCCCACTTCTCTGATTGTTATACAGAAAGCTGAGCTATTTCTATCACTACATAACCACATGTTGTATATAATATTTCATAATAGATTTTATTTACTCATTTGCTCTATTTGCAGGGCAGCACGCCACAATTGAGAATTATCTAGCTCCCAAAGCCAATAGTGTTGAAGTTGCAAAATCCTGTGTTAGAGTAAACTTGGGATTGGACAAGACCAAGATCAAGAGGACATTCAACACAGGTGTTAAAAACAAGGAGGGGAGTAACTTTAAGGCAGAGAAGAAAGCTGGAAGGTCCAGTTTTTATTGAAGTCTGTAGACCTCCCATCCCTTCTGAAGCTCCAAAATAGTCCTAAGAAGCATCAATGATGCAGAACTCAGGCCAGATCTAGGATCTGTGGTTGCCCTGGGAGCAGGTGCTTGGGGCAGGGCACAGAGCAGAGGGGGCCACAGGCCTTATTAATGCATCTACTCCACAGTGAGTGGAAGTGAGCTGGGTGAAGATCATTATGAGTACTCAGAATGGGAAGGAATGAGAGCAAAACCTTCAGGCAGAGAGGCAAGACAAACCTCCTGTATTCGTGTGCTTGACAACCCTGCTCAACCAACAGCAGACCAAGATATTGGGGGAAAATTTGCATTTGTACTGAGTAAGACAGACTTCTTTTCTACTTGTTATGATTCCCTAACCGATACAGTATAACAGCTATTGGCATAGCACTTACTTTGTTTTAGGAATTGTAAGTTATCAAAGAGGTGACTTCAAGTACACAGGAGGGTATTCATATTCATAGGTTATATGCAAATACTGTTTTACCTAAGGAATTTGAGCATTTGTGGATTTTGGTCTCCATGGGTGCTCCTGGAACCATTCCCTGAGGATACTGAGGGTCTTCTGTACTATGAAAGGTCTTCTGTACTGTTAGCCATGGGGGAAAAATAGGAGCCTTCCTGTGAAATGGGTCAGGAAGGTCTTTTAATGAAGGGGTAATTATGGTTAAAAAAAAAAAGCTGTAAATGTAGACTCTTGATAATAAGAGCAAATGAGGTCATGCATCTAGGCGCAGACATCCTTAAAGGGACAGAATAAAGTTCAGTTCCCCAACCCCTGAAGTATGCCCTGTACTCTGTCTTCCCATTGGTGACAGGTTAACCTTCCAGTGTTTGGGCCCAAAGTCTTGGGTCATCCTGGACTCCTCTCTCAGAGTTCACAATGAAAATGTCCTCACATTTTGATGGTTCTGTCTTCAAATGACATTCAGAATCCAGTCATTTCTTGTCACCTCTACTGTGAGATCAGTGCAAACCATTCACTTCCCTTACCTGGCTGAGTTCCATAGTCAGCTAACTGTCCTTGCTCCCTACAGTCTATTCTAAAATTAGCAGCTAGGATAATTCTTACAAAGGCTATGTCAGATCACATTCCTCCAACGACTCTCCATTGTACTCAAGACTAAAACCAAAGTCCTCACTGGAACCTGAGAGGTGTTACACAACCTGTCTCCCTGAATTCCCTCCCACCCTGCACCAACACACTGGTCTCTAGGATTCCAAGCATATCCTTCATCAGGGCCTTTACACAGGCTGCTTGCTCCCCTTGTCTGGAATGTACCTCCTCCTCATGCCAAGAAGACTAACCCTTCCACACAGTCTCAAATGACAGCTCAAATAACAGCTATTCATAAGGCCTACCCTGCTACCCAACTCCAAATTACAAACTCCTCCAGCGTATATCACACTCTCACTCCCTGAATCCTTCTTTTCCACACTACTGTTACTATTGCTCATGCTGGGTGTATAATGGACTTAGTGCATTCATTGTTTATCTTCCCAGTAGAATGTATACATTTAGGGTAAACATTTTAGTTTTCTTTGTTTAATTATGTATCCAAGCACCCAGGAAAGTGCTTAGCATATACATGGTATGTGTGTGTGTGTGTGTGTGTGTGTGTGTACATATGTGTGTGTTATGTCATATATATAATAACACATACATAATACATACACACACATTAATGAATCATAAAACAATGGCTATTCATTTCATTGCTGTGGTATTTTAAAAACTCATATTTTAAACAAACCTTACAATTATATCATGATTAACACAAATTAAATCACATTGCATTTTCCATAAGATGATATTTTTTTCTAAAATTCTAAACATTTTTAAATACCAAATTTTGTTAACTCTACTTAGGCATCAACTCATTTTTTAAAAAGTGAAGAGGGTCTCTTTAAAAATGGAAGTGGTTTATACTTGATGTCCAGTTTCTTACTGATGAATAACCCAGATGGTGGAGCATTTACAAACAACAAGCTTCAAAACAGGCAGGAACTCATTTGTTCTGTTTAAAAACTGCCTTTTGCACATAACATATGGTAATCTCAGAAGGTCCATGAAGCCATCAGAGATCTAAAGGATGAGAACAGTGTGTTCTTGAAGTCCCTCTGACAGGCAGATGGTTCCTCCTTCCCTCAAACCATCCTAAAGGGGAAACTTGGACAATAATGACATGGTGTGGGAATTCGCCTCCCCTTTGGTCTCCTGTAAAGATATGCCTCATCAGGACTAAAGATGGGCCATTCCCATCCTCAGATTTCTCAGCTTGATTCAGGTTTCTTAGGAAACAGAATTTTGGAGAATAGGTGAAATGAACTTTATAGTTGCCAAACAATGTCTTTTAAATAGAACAAGTGGCATTGAAAATTGCCCCAACTTAACCCTGCAGTTTCACAGCAGGGCCAATAGATGGCAGCACACGATTCAGCTTCACCAGTTGGTGGCTTAACCCTATGTTTGCTGGTGAATGGCCACTGACAGTTGCGCTTGGCTTTTCGGCTCCTTTGCCGCTCTCCTGTTACCAGACAGTAATTTGAAGTGTGCAATAAAATCTTGCTTTCTCCCTTCCTCCTTTAGAGTCTTTTGGTGACCTCAAACCACAATCACGAAATCAACTGAGGTACTGTGACCTGGAAAAAACAGCCAGGAAACTCAAGACAAAACAAAACAGAAACCATACTTTGCAAGGGAGAACAAGATCACAGCAGCAGGCAGTTAGTTGGAAAACTAAGTTGGAGACCAGTAATGTACAGAAGAGTCAAAAACAAAGGGATCGATTTTTGTGAATTGCTCATTCAGAATCATTATACTATGTCCAAACGCTGACAGCTTTACACAACACACATAAACAGCAAATAAGTTTCCTAGTGAACGAAATTATCTTCTTTAGAACCTAAGCAAAAAACTGCATGTAATAAAAAACAAAAGCCAATCAAGCAATAAGAAAAAAAAAAAACTTCATGTTATCCAAAATATTTTTTAACAGAAAGGAAACCAAAACCTAGGACCTGACTCACCTAAAACTGTTTTTTAAACCATAGGTCACAATCAATTTGGAAAATCGACTGTATAGCACTAAATTATAAAGCAATATATTATACAATGCGATGAGATGGAATGAAGTGAAGCAGATCAGAGTATATCACAGTATATGGGGTTCTAAGAAAAAATTCTTACTGTGGATCCTGACTAAAGAAAATTTATAAAACCCTGCTATGGAGGGACTGTGTCTGCTTTCAACCTTTGTAATTTTTGTAGCCCAACACCAATAAGCTCCTCAGTACCAAAACATCAAATTTAACAAGTACAATTTGAGATGAGTAAGCTGAATTAAACATCTCAGTCAATGGTGTTCAGAGAAGGAGAATTAAAATATTTATCATCATCCTTCACACATAGCCATGATTTTCCAAGACAATCTCCACTTCTAACATTCTTTCCTATTCTTCCATAATCACCTGCATACATAAGATGCTCTCTGTCCTAAATTTCAGTTTGGAAAAATCTAGTGCCTGGTTAAGCTAATAGGCCTGGGTCAAAACTTCAATGTCCCAGGGAGCTGGGCAGGTGGAATAAATAAGTGAAGTAGGCCAGGAATAGCAAAGTATTAAATTGTAGGTTTTGTAGGAAATGTATAGTTTTGTTTTGTTTAAGTTGAGAAGTTACATAAAGAAAGAAAAATTTAAAAGATACAGTGTAGGCAGAAACCAGGCCTGCATGGATGGACTGTGTTCCTTCCCCTCTTAATTCATATGATGGAGCTTTGTGGGAAGCCATCCTCCCACGTGATTTGAGTTACCTCCCTGGCTGGGTGAGAGGCGCTTAGACACAGCCCTGTCAGAGTTTTCCCTACCCTTCTCCAGGTTGGAGGGCTTGTCCGTCCGTGCAGAGGTGTGTCTGGCCACTGCCCCGAAGACCCAATCGTCGCCCCTGACCTTGGGATGCTGCCCCCCTTAACCTTCATTGAATGGGATTTTCCCCGGAATTTTTTGTTCCCCAATAAAAGTCCACTCCCTGGCGTGTTCTCTCTCTCTTGATAGCCTCCTCAGTAAACCTGGCTACCGCATTAGGTGGCTGGAGGCTGGAGGCTGGTGCTAGGAGAAGCCGTCCTGGAGCTGGTTTTAAAGGTAATTAGAGTCTTGTCTCTTTAATTTAAAACTCCCTAGCGTTTTACTCACAAATCGAACCTTCTTTAATCAAGCCAGCGCTGGTCGCTTGGCAGAGAGCTTGACTTCTGATATAATAGAGATTGGAGCCAGGGTCTTTAGGAGGTAAATAAAGTTAGGTGAGGTCATAGGGTGGGTCCCTAATCCCACAGAACCAGTGGCCTTATAAGGGAGCTCTCGCTCTCCCTGCCCCCAACCCCACCTCTCCCCGCACCAGAAAGACTGTGTAAGCACCTTTTGAGAGGGTAGATGACTTCAAGCCAGAAAGAGATCCCTTACCAGGAACCAAGTAGGCCAGCACCTTGATCTTTGAGTTCCCAGTCTCTGGAACTGTGAGAAATAAATTTTTATTGTCTAAGCCATGCAGCCTGTGGCATTTGTTACAGCAGCTGGGGCTGGCTGATATGAGGCCTAGAGCCTGGATATGCCCAGGTCCTGTAGGTTGCATCCTCCACTCCAGTGGTCCTTCAGATGGAATGAACACAACCTATGGGGTAAATATCAGAAGTCATGTAGCCATCAGTCCTCATTGTGGCCTTGAATTCTCTGAACAACGGTGACAGGGTATTTACTCATTCAACAATTATTTCAAGGTATATAATTAATACCAGTTTGTGAGTAAAATGGGAAAAAGAACAGCTACTTGGAGGGCATGGAAGAAACTTTGACCATCCCCCCCCCCCCAAAAGAAGGTGATTGCTAGGGTTTCAGAGTATGCATTCAAGTCACTCCCATCCTCTGGGCCTGAAGAGGGTCTGGCAATCAGCAGGGCCAAGGCCTCAGCCACAGACCTGGGTTTTCGCTTTTTTCTTCCTGTCCTCCTCTGACTTGATGTCCCTCCTGTTCTAGGGCACTTTATTCTTGATCTGATTTGTGACAAGCACATGTCTAGGCGCTAAGGCATATCAGAGAAGAAAGAGGAAAATTCTATGTTCAAGGTGTTCTAATTGGGTGGAGATGTCATACTCATTGAGTGGCAGTACTATTTAAGAAGAGTCTATTTTGGTATAGAAGAAAACAATTGAAATGAATTAGACTCATATTTAAGCATATGTGAGTAAATCAGCACCATATGAGATGTATTAGAAAGACCAAGCAGAACATGTATACAGGAACATGGGTAGGAAGGGATGGCACAGCCAGGATTCCTGACATTCATGAGACTGTAATATACATGAGGCACTCAGAATCCGTGAGTTCTTTATTTGATCACTCATTTGTGAAATTCATTCTGACTTCAAATAACCTTTGCTGGAAAACAAAACAAACAAACAAAAAAACACAAATAGAATCCTAGCTGCTCACCAGGCTAATTGGCAAGCAACAGCTATGGCCACCTGCTGGTCCCAGGCCTCTTTCTTGTCTGCTGAGACCAACTAATCAAGCTCAGCTCTGCCTCTCTGATTATCAGGGCAGGCTGGTATCATAGAAAAGCAACCTGAACACTGCCAGAGCTGTGGCCCAGGTACAGTGGCTCTCTCACCAATGTGTGCTGTGTTAAGCATGGGAACTTATCCCCACTGCTCTCCTAGTATGAGTTTTAAATTGATTTAACAAACCGTGTGATTTGATCATCTTAATTTGATTTGTGAGCCCTTCTGGGAGGGCTCGCCTGATTATGGGCTTAGAGACTGCCATTGCAATGAATAACTTTCTGCACTGCAAGTACAAAATGTGCTGCAGCATCAAAAATAAAGCACAGGAGGGAACTGGGGAATGTCGGGGATGGGTTTACATTTCCAATAGAACGGTCAGGGAGGGCCTGACTGAGAATGTAGCATTTGAACAAAGACTTAAAGGAGGCACCATAGCAAGACGTGCCACAGTCTTGAAGCAGATCATTCCAGATGTGGAGAACCACCAAGGCAAAGAGCTTCTGCAACAGGGGGGCAGTCAGGCAGTAGAGGTGGTAAGAAGTGAGGAGACTCTGGCCATGAGTTGAAAGTAGACACAACAGGATTTGCCTTGGGTTGGATGTAGGGCGCAAGGAAAAGGGAGGAGCCAGTGATGATCCAAGACTTCGGTTTAGCAACTGGAGAGACAGGAGATGCCTAATGAAGGAGGAAAGTTTTCAGGAGAAGAAGTTGGTATCATTTTATAGATAAAGGAACTGAAACTTAAATAATATCCAAACTCACACAGGAACCGAACCGTTCAAGCTAAGAATCCACTCAAATTAAGTCATTTCCAGGCTCTTGCCAGAAAGAGTGTTCAGAGAGAAGGATCCAAGGAGCAATGGGTGCAGAGTGCATGGAGCTGCTAATGAGGACTCCTACGGGGACCAAAGATTTCACAGAGGAGATTTACAGCTTGGCCTTTAAGGATGACCACTCTGGGAAGGGAGGTTTTTGACGACAGCAAGGAACATGGACCCAAGTGAGAAGCATATAATGTAAAGACAATTCAGAGACTCTCAAAGAAGTCAACATATCCAAAGTTTGCATTGCAGCATTACAGTAATTTTAATTTTGCCCAGTGTTCCCATAACAATTTAATAGCATCAATTTTCATTCATATGGACCCTTAGCATTATGCAGGGGCCAAGAAGAGCAGCAAGGCTTTTATTTTTTAGGTGAGAGAGTATCTTTCAAACAAATTGTTCTTCCTGAGTCTGCTAGCAATGTTTGTCTCATAGAGAACACCAGAGACATATTTTTTGAATAACAAGACTCTAATCCTTTGTGAAGTTGCACCAAAATTAATGTCACCTGATAGGAAGGCCTGGAGATCTTGAATTCTAGTCTTGAATGTTAAGTAAATAGCATTTCTCAGAAGTTAATTTATAATGTTTGAGGAGGGAAAAGTATCAAATTTAGTTAGTGGAACTAGAAAATGAAAAGACAGAGAAATCAGAAGGACATGTTCAGGTCATGAAGACCCTGAGGTGAAAAAAGTACAAAATGAGAAGAAGGAGGAAAAAATTGCAAGATATTTGCCTTCTGGCCACCACTAGAGCAGGAAGAGCCATGAATTCAGTTGGAGTTTGACCCTGTGCAGCAGAAGGACAGTCTGTCACCAACCTGAACACAACCATGTCCCTGAGGACTGTGGCCTCTGTAATGGACACCCCTCCCAGATGAAAGATGTGATAAAGGGAAGAACCACGTGGAAATGAAGTGAACATCAATTGAAAGCGGAGAAACTCGTTCCCTAGCTGGGTATGCTTCAAGAAAGTTCCCCCAGGTATTTGGGAATATTTGTGTAGCAGATGAAGGGTGAGGCCATCAGAGGAAGAAGTATTTATGTAAAAAAAGATGTCTGGGAGGTTCTGAGCTCCAGTACACCACACCTGTGTGACTTTGGTCAGAATCAGTGGATTGGAGACTGCCATTGCAATGAAATAACTTTCTGCACTTCAAGTACAAAATGCAAGTTCAACAATGGGTGAGCCATGCTGCCTCCCCTATTTTATCTTCTGCTACTTTGCATGGAAGGATATCCACAATAGATTGCCCCTGCCATTTGTTAGCTAAGCAACTGTGCATCCTTAATTGCAAATTTCAGAGTCTTCATCATACTGAAATGGTAGATAGTTGTATTAGTCAACTCTTCCTTGCTGTGATTAGAATACCTGGAAAGAATTACTTAGAGAAGGAAAAGTTTATCTGGGGTTCCCAGTTTTAGCGGTTCAGTCCAGGGCCAGCCCAGTCCATCACCCTGGGTCCCAGATGAGGAGGGGTATCACTGTAGAAGGGCTGGTCAGAGGAAAACTGCTCATCTCATGGTGGGGAAGCAGGGAGAGAAAGAGAGGGGGAAAGGGGCTTGCAGAGAAGATAAATCCTAACAGGGCACACTCCTAGTGACCCATCTCCTCCAGCCACATCCCATCTGCATTTCACCACTGGACATTAACACAAGAGTTTTTGGGGTGACACCTTATATCTGAACCATAGAAATAGTCTAGCACTTGTAGTCATGGGCTTGAGAACCAGACTTCTAGGGTCTAAGTCAAAATTCCACCACGCGTAGCAACATGGCCTTCGACAAGTTACTTAACCTCACTGAGCCTTGGTTTTCTCCTCTCCGACAATGTGGCTACTAGTGGGACCTACCTCTTAACCTTGTCATGAGAATTAAGCTAAGAATTGTGTTGGGTTTAGAAAAGTGCTAACCTTGGGGCAGGGGATGTAGGTCAGTAGTAGAGCACTTGCCTAACAAGCAAGAGGCCCTGGAATCCAACCCCATTACCACAAAGACAGAAAGAAAGAAAGACAAAGAAAAGAAAAGAGCTATGTAAACATCCAATAAATAAAATTGGGGCTCATAGGCCCCTAGAGGCCTAAGGACATATTTTCAAGTATCCATGATTCTTTCTTAAATCTCCACCTTAACTCCATGTACTGGAAGTTCATCTGGGATTGTCTAAATGAGTACCTTGTAGCTAACACTGCCATGCTACTTCAGTGCCCTTGGCACACCTGTGTGCTGTGCAGATAAGGTCATTCAGTAGTTTCAATAGAGAAAAGTAGTAGGAGATTTAGAGCCTACCTCCACCCTCAGCCAGAAGTAGAAGAGGCAGGCTGACTCCTGTTTGCTGGCAGATCATAGTCATGTGACAAGCACAGGGGCAATGCAGATCCCATCTCTGGACAGGAAGTACTTATTTACACAATAAACCCATAGTAAAAAAAAAGTTAATTTCCATTTAAATCATTGGATGAGATACCAGCTTAATACATATTGAAAAGTTGCTAAGATATGACTCGATATTCAAGTGAATAAGACAACTTTAAAGAATCACAGTGATATTTTGGACCCTTGAATAGGAGGCTGCTGCTGACATCCTGAGCTGGGCAGTAAGGCTGGTTTGGCTAGGTGGAATGAGGCTGGAAGCTGGAATGAGCCTAGGCTTGTTGCCTGGTGAAGGGCTGCTGTCTCGGGCAAGCTTAGCATGCAAATGAGGAGGAGTCCTTCCCTCCTCCTGCCTTCCAGCCTCTCTGCAGGGTTTCCTTGGGCAGAATTCAACAGGAAGTCAACAAGGCAAACCAAGGTTTTCAGAGTACCAGCCCAACATCACAAAGCTCCAGTATAAATGGTTTAGTTTGGAGCCGAGAGCCAATAGTCTACTGATGATTGCAGGAACTAAAATAGAGATAACGATAACACTACCTGCTTCAAAGGTTAGATGAGATTATATATGTAAAAGTCCTTACAAAATGTGCTCTGCACTGAAAAATAACATTGAAGAAGGCTATGTCAAATGTCACTTGAGCTGACCGCAAGAGGTTGATTTTAGATATAGGACTTTAATATTTTGCAAAATAGAAAAGAACTTGGAACACTGGAGGGACATCAGAAGGTCAGCATAGCTAACGTTCAGGGAGAGGTCTTGTTGAGGCTGGAGAAAAGCCAGATCTTGCCTGCCTTTGGGTTTTTATTCCAAGGTCAACAGGAAGCCTTTGGGAGGATTTCAACAATGGAGTGGCATATTCCACTTTGACATTCATGTAAACACTGGATAACGGTGCAAAAGTAGACAGAAGAGTTTAATCAAAAAGACTACTGCAGTGGTCTAGACCAGTAAATCTAACGAAGGGTCTCTCTTCCCCAACATATTATAGCTATGACTTTTTACTGACCAAGTTGACACCAAAGGACTAGCTTATGTATGTTCTGGAATTACATAATTGTTCCTAGAGATTTTTTTCCCATATCTAAAGCCAGAAGGCATTAATTATTTTAAATGGTGGTGAATTACATTAGGAAAGTGTGTAGAGAAATATTCACGGCCCTACTTCAAGTAGTTGCCAACAGAAATTTCAGATTTTAGTAAAGAGATACAGTCTTTCAGGAGGCAGTGGTTATGTGCCACTAATTATTGGTGCATATTCTTTTTGGAATGAAGTGTTTTCCAGTGCTGTATGCATACACCAGTTGGTGGTACGATGCTTTTCATTTGTGACATCATGTGGTGCTCTCCTCCTCCGTTTTTCTACTTGTCACAGTCTTTTCTTCCAGAAATTCCTTTTATCTCCAACCACCCAGGTGTTCAAGTCAGGAACTTGGCATTATCCTTCTTGAAATATACTCTGTAATAAAGACTTGCAGATTAGACCTTCAAAATAGATCTCAGATCTAATTCTGTTCATCTCTATCACTCTTTCCTCAATCCAAGCTATCATAATTGTTCTCTTTATGAGAATATCCTCTCTAGAGATAGATACATGGTGATCTGTGAGGTTCCTGATGTCTCACTGATTCAGAATATGACAGTCATGGTTGGAATCTAAGGGGAAATAAGAGTTGAACTCATATGACTTTGGACCAATGACCAGAATTATCCAAAGACAAACTACCCACTTGAAGGCTTCAGTAATCCCCTATGGCTGTCTATGTTCCCCAGAGTCATTGAAGTATTGCTTTATGCTCTATTTAACTGAACTGTATGGATATTGTCTTTCTAATAAAGCCTCTGAAATTTAGTTAGATCAATAAGATCATAATTACAGGTATTCCTTCAACAGTCTTTACTGTAGATCCTGAAAAACTACAATGCTAAGAAAAAGAAAATGTAAAACCTCATTTGACTTCAAAGGTATTTCCCTAGTATTAGTAATGATAGATTAAATCAATAACTTCTACTGGCAAAGAGCTATAAATACAGAAATTGTTACTCACTGGACTTGAACATGGAATGAGTGGCTTCTAACACTGTGTTTTCAATTTTTGGGCCTAACCTAAATTATCTGTTCCATGAAAATCCTAATTGTTTATGCCTGCAGATGAAAATATAGAAGGCTGTTGATAGACCAAAGCTGGGTGTATGAAGACGCTGCTGAGGGGTTCAGGAGCCTGGCTGCCTGGATGCGAGGTCCTGCTCCCCTCCTGTCACCACCAGCTCCCAGCTGCGTGATCTTGGGCAAGTTAACGTCAATGCCCTGAGCCTTGGTTTCTGCATCACTCGAGAGTAACAATCTACCCACTTCCAGGGGCTCCCATGGACTGAGTGAATTTTACAGAGGCTGGTGACATGCTTGACCTAAGTGTGAACACAAACAAACACTCTGGATGACAGTGCAGAGGTGGCGCTTGTTTGGGTTTTAGCTCTTCATAAATGAACCACAGGAGGATGTGGTGACGTGATAAATGAGCAAATGTTTGTACCTTATTCTTTATAAAACCATTCCTGGTTAGAACGTAAACACAAAGAATATCATTTTTAACTCAGCTGGTAAGCAATATTCATGTTCAAGATGCTTATCCCAATTAAGTATTATTTGAGGATGTTAGAAAATAAATATATGCTGGGTGTGGTGACACTCACCTGTAATCCCAGGGGCTTGGGAGGCTGAGACAAAGGATTACAAGTACAAGGCCAGCCTCAGTAACTTAATGAGACTGTAAGAAACCTAGTGAGAGCTTGTCTCAAAAAATACAAAGATCTGGGGATGTGTCCCAGAGGTTAAACACTCTTTGGTTCAATCTCTGTTACAAAAAAAGAACAAGAAAAAGAAATACGTGATAGCTCAAATTTTTAAAATTGATTTCATATTCATCAGGAATATGCCACATGCAAAGCATTTTGCAAGGTTGGTGGAAAGGATTTAAAAATCCCCAAATGTAATTGTTTATAATCAACTAGCTTATGAGAGAAGTGAAAATAAAGGAATCAAGCTAGATGATGACAACCTTAAATGGAACTAAAATTAAAGATTTTCAGTTGCCGATTCCAAATTGTGGTGCTGGAGTCACAGCCTAGCAACCACTGTAAGCTTCATGAATATGCCAGAAATAGAGAAGTCTCCTGTAGCCTGGGCAGGAGCGCAGGTCTTACAGAGGCAACTCCTTTGAAACTCCGTCTGGTAGTGTGACAGTGGAAAATCTACCTGGCCTTGGAAAGTTCCATCAATACCTGAGGATTTCTTTGGTATTTACTCTGACTTTTAGGAGCTGACTGTTTCACAGGAGAAGTGACATGTATGCCCCAAACATCTATCATTTTACTCCCACTTGAAACACCTAATGTCCTTCAGGATGAAACAAAGTCCTTAGCAAAGCAGAAAGAATGTTCCGGGCTGTTCTTACCTGTTAGGGACACTTCAGCTGTGAGCCACAGACCGATTCATCACAGTGGCTTCAACCAGTGCTTTTCAACGTCTGGTGCACCATCCAGTCACCAGAGCTTCTTATTAAAATGCAAGTTTTGATTTAGAAGGTAGGAGGTGGGGCCTGAAACTTTGCATTTCTAAGAAGCTCCCAGGTAATGCCAGTTCTTATGGTTTAAGGCCTATGTTTTGAATAGTAGCTGCTTCAAAATGTAGTTTTCTACCTCTCATATAATTAGAAATGTCAGAGTTTTTCTAGACTTGGTTCAGAAGATCAATAAATGTCAGTGCTGTGGGCCTGGCAGTTCAGGGATGGTCACACTATTCTCCACAGGCCATATCTAACCAATGACTATTTTAGTGAATGAAGTTTTATTGGAACACAGTCATGCTTGTGCTTATATGTTGCCTATGGATGCTTTCATGCTATAATGGCAGAGGTGTGACAGAGACCATTTTGCCTACAAAGTCCAACGTGTTCACCTTCACCTAACACTTTACAAAGAAAGTTTGCTGGTGCCTAACTTAAATGTTGCTGTTCACTATGAATCCAGGCATGTGTGCTCTCCCAAACTCAGAGCTCTGTTGACAAGGAAGAAAGGGAGGAAGCACCCATGTCTGCAAAGTGCCTCCTGGCTCTCACATCCTGTCACCCCTGCTGGGTGACTCATCTGCTAGCCATGGCAACGGTGGGCATTTCCCCAAAGGCTTCACGCTTTTCTGTGGCTTCAGAAAATGCCAAGTCTGCTTGGAGGACAGTGAGATCCCTGGAGCAGAACATTTGCCTAAAACAACGTAAAGGCCTATAGGCTGGCCAGGCAGCTAACAAGGGTCCATCGAGGTTGGCCTCAGATTCCAAGCCAAAAAGTCTGGACTGGGAAGTCATTGAAGATATGGGGAGCCAGGGAGATTTTTTAAAGCTTGGAATCCATTTAGTGTCTCAGGCATCTAACCCTGGAAATACTGTGCAGGATGGCCTATAGGCACTAACTTAGTACAACAGACAGGGTGACTTGAACAACTAAGATATAATTTCTCATGGTTCTCAAGGTTAGCCATCGAGATCAAGATGCTGGAAAATTGGGTTTCTGGTGAGGCCTCTCTTCCTGGTTTGCAGAACTCTTTTTTTTATCACTGTCCTCATGGGGCCTCTTAGTACGTGAGCAAAGAAAGAGTATTCTCTGATGTCCCTTCCTTTTCTATTGACCCTTGCTTACTTCCCCACAGGCCCTATCTCCAACTATAGTCACATTGGGGTGAGGATTTTAATGTGTGAACTGGGGAGAGAGGAGGCATAATTCAGTCTTTAACAGCTGATAGAGGAGAAGTTTAGGCCAGGAGACAAGTTGAATACTGAGAAGATATTAGAGGCTGAGAACACCAGGTCTGATCTAGAGAGTTGGGCTAGAGGAATGGAAAAGAAGGTGTAGGTGGTCAGAGAGAAATGGTAAAAAAAAAGAATTCAATAGGTTGTGGAAACTAAATTAATTTGTCAAGATTAACTCCCAGGTAGTGGCATTCTAAAGCCCAGTGATTAGGGAATGGAGCTGGTTAACAGAAAAATGAAGACATAGAAGTAAGGGCTTCTTTGGGAAAATATAATATTTTGGAATCTATTCAACCTGAGGCACTGCCAGGTTATCATGATGTATATGGAAGACTATTAATTCATTATCCCTTAAGTAAATGCTACTTAGCACATTTTTTATCAAGAAGTTATTGACAGTGAGTAGTTTTTTTTTTCTTGAAAAATCATCATACTCTCCCTTCAAGACCCATTTAATCATTCGTAACTATGATTATAAGACTCTTTGCTACATACCCCAAACCATGCAGGCTAGGATTGAAACCAAGGCCTTTCTTTGGATCACTGGGGATGAGTATATCATCACAACAAGCTACACTTACTAATCTCAAAAGGAATATCCAGGGGACATTCATTCACACATGCATCTGAGGAATAAATATATACAGTAAATATAAACCAATAGCAAGATACAGTCCTGGGTGTGGGATTTAAAAGGAGCTAAGAAAGAGCTAACCCTCACTTCATTGGAAGTGAACTTCATGTTTTGTTTGAAAAGTGCTTTACTCATTTTCTCTTTGAAAATCTCACTTCCTTTAGTTTTCTTTAAATATCGGGGAAGAAGATGAGATGGCATTTTGAGAAGGATCTAGATGTACCACGCAAAGGCTACGGAACAAGACAATAGAGAAGAAAGCCAAGGGAAGCTCATCTGACAGCCTTGTCCAGTAGAAACTGCAGAAACAGCAAGATAGAAGACCAGGGTGCTAATGCCCCCCAAAGTTATGAAAATTGTGTCTTGTGGGTTTTTTTTTTTTTTGCTGGGAAAACCATCTCCTCACACACTATTGTAAGAATTCACTCTGACTGGACCTTCCAGCTGTTTCCTATGATTTATCATTCTTGTAACCACTTTAAAATACTTTTTAAACTTGATGCTACGAATTCCAAACGTATTAAATGATAGATTCTTTCTTTTGAAGGATCTGAGACCACTTGTGCCCCTCTGCTCTTTCTCAGCTTTGGAATTTCCTTTCATGCAGCCCTGTTTTCTGGTAAAATGACCCCTTCCCGGGGCTTTTGACTATCTCTCTCTTTGAACCAACAAATAGTTATTGTCACTGCATGGCAGGCATGACCTTGGGCCAAGTGCCCTGAGTTAAACAAAGATGAGTGGACCTGTTCTTACACATCTGACCAGCTACACAAGGACTGCTGGTGACAGTCTGGACTCAGATATGCAGCAGAATCCCAGCTTCTCCACTTCCCAATTTGTTGGGCAAGTTACTTAAATTCTTCTAAATTCCCATGTTTTTCTCCACAAATGAGCACGATTGTAATATCTACCTCATAGCCTCGCTCTGAGAATTACTAAAATAATAAAGTACAAGCCTTGCTGTTAGTGCTTCTTAAAGTTTAGTCTTTTTATTATTCTTATTATCATGATTTCCACAGGGAAGAGGATATGTAGACTTTTCCTTTGAAACCCCAAAGTCCCCCAATGCCCCACATTCTACCTGGTAACTGCATAGGGTTCTCAACTGTTCTTTGTTTTTATTTTTGTGTTTTTAAAGCTGAGGGAAAGATTCTCTGATGAGGATCTGAGATCTGGGCATAGCCCTGATGGCAGATGCACAGAGACAGGGCGATTATGTCACGCCTCTGTTTATTCTGCTTGGATCCTATCTTCATCTTCTCACTCCTGACCTTTGGGAATCCTTTGTTGTAGAAGAGGACAAAGAACACAACTACGTGGTCAATTCTCAGTCTCAAGGAATTCACTCCATAAATATTTATTCTGTAGTGTCTAGGTGCCAGGCTCTGAGTCAGTGCTGGGGACAGAGCAGTGGGCAGAGCAGCCACAGCCTCTGACCTCATGGAATGCATCACCCAGCTGATGGCAAACATTCTGCTAAGCGGGGAGCAGAGAGTTCTGGACAACACAAATAGATTGGGGCTTAACCTAGGCTATCAGGCAGCACCATGACCTTCCACTATAGTGGAAAATTTTATGTGCATGGTGGCAGCTCTCAGCTGTCCATACAGGAAACCCAAGGTGAAATGAATAACTCAGACTGCAGTTGTAAGCAAGCAATTAAGCAATAGAATATTGAAGTCCAATTATATCATTGGTTTTAAATTTAAAAGAGAATTGCAAAAGAATGTGGATTAAGAGATTGTTTTATCCTCTCCAAACTATTTCCTGTCCAGGAATGCTAGTATACAACAAATAATCTGATGGTGGAGGACAATAGCTAATTTTTCCTTTATCCTTTCCCATTCACAACGATGGAAAGTAAACCATGAATTTGGACTCAAAATAATGTAGCATGCTGTGGAAAACACCTGTTATCCCAATAACTGGAAGGTCAAAGCAGGAGGATTCCAAGTTTAAAGCCAGCCTCAACAACTTAATGAGACTCTGTCTCAAAATTTGAAAAGAAAAATTAAAAATGGCTGGGGATGTGGCTCAATAGTAAAATGCTCTTAGGCTCAATCCCTAATGCCGAATAATAATAATAATAATAATAATAATAATAATAATAATAATAATAATAATAATGATGTATGGAGAGCATTCACTAGATAAAATGGCTGAGGATGATCTAAATTTGCAAAGTTAGCAGAGCTCAGCCAGTCTTCATGAAAATGGTAGTTCTGTTGGTCACAGGCTTTGCAGTAATTTCATGTAAAAATAGCATCCAGCTGCCTAGCCATCTGGGACGGATCTGATTGCTGTCCCTTGGGATGCAGGAAGTCATGATTGTCAGCTCACAGCTGAACACTCTGGGTGTGGAGGTGGGAACTGAGACCTGGCATTAGACTCATCCTCCAACTGGAATGAGCCAGGTGCTGGGTCAGGGCCCAGTCGACCTCCAGATTCAGTCCCTTGTACCCAACTCATGCTGGAATGCAGAAGCTACATGACCACTGTTTGAAGATGTCCCAAAACTCCAGGCATCCCACTGAACCAAACCTCCAGAAATTCCAGGGTAGACAGGCTTGAAAGTTACGCACTAGTAAAAACAACTAACCTTTCATGAGCGTATACTCTGCCTTACAGAATTCTAAATTCCACTTAAATTACCAGCAGTCTTGTAGGGTGGAGAGTGCAGAAAAGTGTTAGAAAAATAAGGCTGGGCCTCTGTGCTTGAAGGGCCTCAAGGTCATGAAGAATTCAGACACCAAGACCAAGGCAAAGGTTCACCCATGTGACAGTGCCCTGGAAGACAGACTAGGGGTCTGCAGTCTACCCCAACTTAGGGGCTATCTTGAGAGTATTAAGGCCAGAGAGCTAAGAAGAGGGCATAGGAGGACTTGGAAAATGACATGGAAGGCCAAATATGAGCTTTGAGTTCCTGCCTCCTGTCTCAGAATGGAGGGGGCAACCCTCTCCCTATCAGCTCAATGCCCACCAGGCCAGGAAGAAGGCTCAGGCTATTTCTGCATTCCTTGATTCATGGATCCTGGTTTGGCGACTGTGGACAGCAGAGCAAGCAGGAAGGAGGGTAGGGACGGGTAGGCAGTTTATAAAGGGCAACAAGTCAAGGGCTGTCATTTACTGGAAAGGAAACATTAGTTCCCACACGAGTCTAAGGCACTTCCGAGGAAAAAAGTAATATCGAATTATTTCAGTCTTCTGAAGCAAGTGCACTTTTGCTTTCTCCCATTAACATTCTTCTTCCCCTTCACCAGATAGGTGTCCTCCCTTCCCTACTTGGGTCAGGCACCCTGACAACACAACAACTCTGCCAGGCTCTTGTAGTTAGTGGGAAAGGAAGTGGGTCACTCCTGGGTCACTGAAGTGCAGCTGTCCATTCAGAGGGTGACGGGCTGACAGCTCCAGAGAGTGAAACTACACCAAAAAAAAAAAAAAAAAAAATCTCTCTGGGCTCTTTGGGCTGCTTCCCATCCTCCGCTCACCCAGGGAGAAGGGCAGGGATCAGAGTGAGGTCAGTGAGCCCAACCACATAGGCCTGGGCTCTGACACTAGCTCTGGGGGCTCCAGATTTACCAGCTCTGGGGCACAAAATCTGCTTTCCTTCAACCTCAGGTCCTGCATCCTGAAAATGAGAGAGCTGTGTTTTATGATGCTGAGGAATTTTAGGATCAGATAAGATGGTGAGAAACTCTGACCTTTCTCCATGTTCCCGATGCCTCAGCCAGAAATTAGGGAGTCACAGAAACACCTTGTTCCCTACTTCTCATCTCCCATTCTTTCCACCTGCTAAATCTCGCTAACTCTCTTGCATCATCCCTTCCTCTTCCTCCCAGCTACCCCTGCCTGATGTCAGGTTCTCATGCTGCCTCACCTGGACAAACTGGTTCCCAGGGTCCAAATTTACCCTCTGTTTCTGCATCTGCCCATCTACTCCCTCTCCCCTGCTCCACCCTCTATTTAAAAACTGACGCTTTGTATCTTTTCTCCATGTCTCATTGAAGTACAGCAACATGGAATAAGCTTCCCCTCAAATGTTGGATGAACAGCTAGATAGGGGAAGGAATTAACCTCACCATACATGTAAGCACCTTTTTTTTTTCCCTCTTTAAAGAGGATACTATAGTGAATGTGAGAACTATTCTTCAGTTCCCTAAGCATGAGTGTTTACTATGGGTCTGGCATTGTACTAAATACTGAGGATGTGAGGGGGAGTTAAATAGAATCCTTGGCATTCAGTAACAACCCAGTCAGCAAGGTATCCTGCATTAGGGTTCTCCAGAGAGACAGAAGCAATGGATGTCCACTCTCTAAGTTTAAGGAAGGTACATACATATATATATTGGCTCATGAAATTGTGATGTTGGTAAGTCAAAATCTTCAGAGCACACCAAAAATCTAGAAAAGAGACTAGGAAAAGAGTTGGAGTTGCAACTCCAGTCTGAAGGCAGTCTGGAGGAAGAATTGACCTTCTTCAGGGGACCTTTAGGGTGAGGCTGACTCGCATTATACAGGGTAATCTGCATTATTCAAAAGCCACTGATTTAAATGCCAGTCATAGCTAAAGAGCTACCTCTGTAGCAACACAAGACAATGTTGGCCTCATATTTGGGCATCAGTCTAAACAAGGTGACACATAAAAACTACCACACAGGTTTGTAGGCAGAGAATGAGCTCACAATGAATACTGTTATATGTCTATAAAGTGAGTGAAGTATTTTATGAGATATTCCTCTATAACCTTTGATACTCCAACTAATGTTTGTTAATTACTCTTTCTGCACATGCCATGGATTCTGCTAGATGTGTCAGTGTCATGTCATTCAATCTCACAGTGACCTTTGATATGTATACTCTCATCATCTTTGTTTTTAACTTTTTTTTTTAGTTGTAGATGGATACAATACTTTTATTTTATTTTGATGTGGTGCTGAGGATTGAACCTAGTGCCTCACACATGCTAGGCGAATGCTCTTCCTCTGAGCCACAACCCCAGTCCCTGTGATCACCTTTTAAATGTAAATAGGAAAAAGCAGCTTTACATGTATGAAGACATGAATTGGTGTGAGCATATTTTATATACAAACAGAGATATGAAAAATTGTGTTCTATATGTGTAATAAGAATTGTGATGCATTCTGCTGTCGTGTATTTAAAAAATAAAAGCAATAAAAAAAGAAAGAAATGTTGAGCTGAATCATCAAAAAAAATAAAAATAAAAAATAAATGTAAATAGGCCCCAGTAACTTGCATGAGGTTCCACAGCTAGTAGGTAGTGGAGCTCGGACTTGAATCCAGTCCTCTGCACGATTCCAAGTTCAATGACATTTTTACTACGTCATGACATCTTTAACAAAGACATCCACTTGAAGCTTTGCTTTTCCAAAAAGAAGCACCTTCTTAGTCAGTAATTCTATAGTATCACCAGTGTTCTGGTCTGGATATTTTTTGTCCCCTCAATGTTCACATGTTGGAAACTTGATCCCTAATAAAATGGTATTGAAAGGTTGTGGGACCATCAATAAGTGGGATCCAATGGGAAGTGCTTGGGTCATGATTACCTTTGTGAAGGAATTCCACATAGGTCTCATGAAGCGGGTTAGTTCCTGGGAGAGTGAATTGTTACAAAAAGCAAGCCTGGACCCTCCCTGGTCTCTTGTTTTCTCTCTCACTCTGTGTTCTCTCTCATGCTTTCATGCTCCCACCATATGATGTGACACAGCCAGGTGGAGACCCTCAGATACCAATGAAATATTTTTTGGACATTCTAGACCCCAGAATTATGAGCCAAATAAATCCCCTTTCTTTATAAGGTAGCCGGCCTCAAGCATTTTGTTACAGCAACACAAACACACTGAGACAATTAGATTTTTTAATATGGATCCCCACATATATACACACAAGAATGTGAATCAGGGCTCTCAGCCCACCTCCATTGGTTCTGTAGCTAGAGGGTCATGATTGATCACAAGAATATTGAATCATGTCAAGTCAAAAATTTGAAGGGGAAGCTTCTCAGATGTCATTATTTTGACTGAGTTTTTTAAATTGATTTTATTTTCTAAATACATTAAACAGAATGCATGGCAATTCTTATTAAACATATAGAGCACAATTTTTCATATCTCTTTTTATACATAAAGTATGTTCACACCAATTCATGTCTTCACACATGTATTTTGGATAATGATGTCCATCACATTCCACCATCATTGTTAACCCCCTGCCCCTCTCACCCCTCTGCCCTGTCTAGAGTTCGTTTATTCCTCCCATGCTCCCGCTCCCTACCCCGCTATGAGTCAGTCACCTTATATCATTTGTTTTTTTTGCAATTGACTAACTTCACTTAGCATTATCTTCTCCAACTCCATCCATTTACCTGCAAATGCTATGATTTTATTCTCTTTTATTGCTGAGTAATATTCTATTGTGTATATATGCCACATTTTTTTTATCCATTCATCTACTGAAGGGCATCTAGGTTAGTTCCACAGTTTAACTATTGTGAATTGTGCTGCTATAAACATTGATGTGGCTGTGTCCCTGTAGTATGCTGTTTTTAAGTCCTTTGGGTATATCCTGAGGAGAGGGATAGCTGGGTCAAATGGTGGTTTCGTTCCCAGTTTTCCAAGGAATCGCCATACTGCTTTCCATATTGGCTGCACCAATTTGCAGTCCCACCAGCAATGTGTGAGTGTGCCTTTCTCCCCACATCCTCTCCAACAATTATTGTTGCTTGTCTTCATAATAGCTGCCATTCTGACTGGAGTGAGATGATATCTTAGAGTAGTTTTGATTTGCATTTCTCTAATTGCTAGAGATGATGAACATTTTTTTCATATATTTGTTGATTGATTGTACATCCACTTCTGAGAAGTGTCTATTCATGTGCTTGGCTCAACACCCATAAATCAAAGGCATTTCTATACATCAGTGACAAATCCTCTGAGAGGAAAATGAGAAAAACTACCCCATTTACAATAGCCTAAAAAAAATACTTGACTGAGTTTTTGTTTAAAAATAAAATTATCTCATTAACACTAGCCCAGATAGTGAGAAAATAGCTGCTAGTCTTTCTCAATGGACAAGACAGAATTATTGGCATTAAAGTGATCTGTTAACCATATACTTATTATATAAATAATATTGTCTTTCAAACTTACTGGAATTAAGTAGGAAATAAACTGCAAATGAAAAATGCATTTTCTCTGGAGCTTTGACTTTAATTAAGGAAAAAAAGATTCATGGTATGGTATGTGAATTCAATAAATATTTACTGATGGCTTACTATATGCCAAACACTTGGCAGTTTAAGGATATAAAATGAATTTGACTTGTTCTTATACTTCAAGGCAGTCATTTTATCTCACTCAATCCTCATAATCATCTCAAGAGGTAGATAATATCATCTCCTTTATACAGAGGAGAAAACTCAAAATCTTGGCAAAGTGGAGTGACTCGTCCAGGTTCCCATAACTGGGAAATACAAGGGAGTTAACTAAGATTTCTTTCTAAATCCAAAGTTCATATGCCTTATACTGGATCACATTGCAGGGAAGATAAGACAAATACATAAATCAGTATAGCTAGCATGGACGTATAATACTGAGAAGGGATCAGGTAAAGTAGGAAGAATCTGAAGGTGTTCTTTGAGACGGACTTTAGAAAGAACAGATGGTATTTTTCAAATAGAGATGAGAAAGAAGATGTCAATGAAAAAGAAAAGGAAAACTTGGAAGTAAAAGTGAAAGGGATTTTGAGGTAAGAGTTGGACAAGATTTCCTGGAGCCTTAAAATCAGGATGACTATCCTGGAAGTTGTAACCAGTATGGATTAGACCAAGAAGATTGGAAGATGGAGAGATCAGTAGGTGACCCTGGCAAGTGTCCTGGAGGGCCAGCAGGAATAGAAAGGGAAGAGAAATTTGAGACATATCACAGAAGGGGATTATAGAATGGTACAGAAGAGAAATGACTCACTGAAGAATTCATATTGATGTAGAAGAAAAGAAACAAAATCCAGGCAATTGAGAGGGTGATTTGAGAGAGATCATGAGTTACTGGTCTTAATAAAGAAGAAAGCCAAAGTAGAAGTGAAGAAAGGAGGTGGAAATGAAACATGATGAAGTTTTAAATATGGTTTATCCTTCCTGGAACTCATGTTGGGATTTTATCCCTATTGTAAACACAAAGAGGAATGGAAACTTAATCCAACTATGTTGTTTATAAGTAAAGCCTTTGGGAGATGATTAGGATTAGATAAGGTCATCAGGGGGGAGCCCCAGGTCTTAGTCATATTTCTGTTACTGTGGTGAAATACCTGAGGCAATAAACTTAATAATGGAAAAGGTTTATTTGGCTCACAGTTTCAGCAGTGGTCTCAACTCATGGTCTCTTGTCCTCATTGTTTTGGGCTCATGGCAGCAAGTACTCCATGGTGGGAGTGTGTGGAGAGGGAGGCTTGTTCAATATGGCTGCCAGAAAGCAAAAGGAGAGAAAAGAATGGGTAAGGACCCCAATATTCCTTTCAAGGGCATATCCCTAGTGACTTGACTTCCTCCCACTAGTCTCTACCTCCTCAAGGTTCCACAGTCTCCCAATAGAGTCAAGCCTTCCACACATGGGCTATTAGGGGACACTTAAGATCCAAACTATGGCATTTCATGATTGAATACTGGTGACTTTTTAAGAGGAAGAGAGACCAGAGGATAGTTTCACACATGCTCTCCTGGTCTTTGCCATGAGATAATCTTGCCTGTACCAACTCAAGGCCATGCCAAAAGGTCATTACCATAGGAGGCCACTCAAAGTTGGGCCAGAACACTAATCCAATATAAATCTCTTCTCTATTATGTTAATAGCAACAGAAAATGAACTAATGCAGGGGGAGATTTCAGATTTTTGCCATCAAGAAAGTAGAGCTGATCTGAGTTTTACCAGGCACACAGTGTGGCCTCCTGGGGAGGAGGGCAGAGACAGCAAAAACAGCTCATCCAAGTGGAAGAAACCAGAAGATCATAAGTCTGGAGTCACCAGGGAAGCTGGTAGTAACTTACATGGAAAGGCAGTCAGCGCTCCAGAGTCTGAACCCACTGAAGAATATGAGAAAAATCCCTCAGAATCAGAGGTAATTAAAGGTGATTTAGAAACAGAGCAAAGGGAAGAGAGTCAGTTTATGTTGAGTTGGAGGAAAAGAGTTGTCTAAACAATGCATTGCTCTGCACTCAATGGAGCCTTTTCCATCAGAAAAAAAAAAATTGAGAGTATCTCAGCCCTAATTTAAAAATTAGGAAAAGAATCAGACATTAGAAAGTCACAATATTTGCTTGCAAGAGAAGTCAAGTAGAGAAAACTAATACTGTCATATATCACTGGACCATCTCACTCACCTTTCCCCACCTGTCCTGTGACCTACCCAGTCTACATATACCCAGGGAAGAACAGAAAGACTGAAGCTGAGAAAATTCTCTCCCATTTTTATTTTAAATCACTTGCTATCATGGAAACTAGCTTTCAAGGTCAAGGACACCCTCCCTAGTTGTACCACTTGTGATGTCACGTTGAGTGGGCCAAGTGTCAGTGCAGGTAATGTGCAGAGACATGCAGCCTGAGTGAACCAGATGTAAGAGAGAAGCCTGTCTGGGGTGGCACCATGGGCTGCATTCCAGCCCCATGACATGACATCAGGTTTGGCGGCTGGGTCAGCAATTGCGCTCCAGTTGTTGCTTCTATTAACTACAGGGTTTTGCAAGCCTGGAACTTCCAACCACCCAGAACAGATTGCTGAAGCTTATCTGGCATTTATTAGTGCAGAGATCACTGTACTGTCATGCATTGTCTGGTTTAGGCTTGATTCAAGTGTCACATAATCCAGGGGGAAAATGAAGAGCTCTGTGCACTAATCTCCGTGTAATTTCAATTTTTCTATTGTTAGTGCAAGGGAATTCCAGAAAGTGTTGCATAATGATTACGTGGTAGGTCATGGCAAAGAAAGGAGTGGTGTGGGTCACTCGTTAAGGAAGATGACGGGAAAGATCCCCTGCTGCTGGCAACTGACTCTATGCATTTGCTTTGTACTGACATTAGAATCTCATTTGGAGATAAACTTGGAGGAGAGTGAGTCCAGTCTGCTTACTCCAGCCTTGCTGGAATATAGTGTTTAGGACATGCCTATGTCACCAAATTGGTCTGTGTTTTCTCCCTATTGGCTTTAGTTCTCATAAGTGCATTAAGATCTAATATTTATTGTGTGCCAGGCACTGTGATAGTTCTTTCAATGCATTATCTCAAATAGCCCTCACTGTAGGCAGGGACAGTGGGTTCTCCTTTTTCTATTGTCTACGTGGGAACCAGACTCAAGTTCTGAGAAGTTAGGTTTGGAGGAAAATAAAACATGTAGGTTTGAAGAAAAATAGAATTCATGCTCCTTCCATATGTGTTCAGACCTGACTCCCGGGACATCTGTGTTGTACACTGAAGGATGCAACATCCACTTTGAATTCTGTGAATTCCTTTGACAGGTCACATCCCCAACCCTTTTTTTTTTTTTTTGTATTTTATTTAGAGATAGGATGTCCTATCTCCTAGCCGGGCTGACAGACACCTATATCTTCTTTCACCATATTACATATAATGAGAACATTAATAAGCTTTAAAATAATTTTCATATATTTTATTTCATTTCATTCTCACAAAAGTCTTATACAATGAGTAGAGCAGGTAGTTGAAAGTTTAGTTTACCAAATAAAGAATCAAGATCCAGATAATTTAAATCCCTCAAGTCACGGCTAGTAAAGTGAGGGGTCCTGCATTCAAACCCAGAGTTTCTAATAATGGGACCAGTGGGTCTCAGAGTGTGGCACTGGACTAACAGTATCTGGGATTTTTTTTTTTTTCCCAGTGCACATTTTCAGGACCCAGCCCACAGCTAATCAATGAGAAACTCTGGGGATGGGTCCAGCAAACTGTGTTTGAACTGGCCCTCTAGAGGATGCTGGTGGTCTAGGCTAGCAAAGTGTCCCTCAACCACTTCTAGTTCTGCCTCGCTGCAAGGAATAAAAAAAGAAAGTGAACTTGTCTAACAGAATCTTTTGTACCTGAATGAAATTTCTCCAGTAACTTCTTAAGATTATACTTAAGACTTGTGGTATTGAAAAAAGAAATAGGTCTCAGTCCCAAAAGTTCAGTCAAGCAAGTTAAACTTAGGGAAGTTAATTTTTTTCTCATGGAACTCAAGGGTAACAATCCTATGAAATGGAGGTTGAATTTTTTTTTTCTACCCAGGAAAATTTTTATTTTACTTTCACCCTTCACAATATCTGTGAAATACACACTAACATAATCACAAATGGCTCTTAGGAGACTTGATTTTTGTGTGATTTTTGCCTGTAACTATTAAATAAAGAAAATATTCTCCTAACAGGCTAGTTTTTGCAAGTAAGCAATATTCACTTAAATATTAAATCTTATTTAATGACCAATGGAGAGGTTTGGTTAGAAAACCACTTGAAAGTTTGAAATTTAAAAGTTTGGAAAGAAAATTGAGAACCAACAATGCTAACAAAAGAAAGGTCCTTAAGAAAGAGTAGAAATCCCATGTCTTCAAGATCAATATCCATCCACATTTTCGTAATCAATATCCAGCCAGGCGCAGTGGTGCATGCCTGTAATCCCGGGAACTCGGAAGGCTGAGGCAGGAGGATCACAAGTTTAAAGCCAGCTTCAGCAATTTAGCAAGGCCCTTAGCAGCTCATAGACATCCTATCTCTAAATAAAATACAAAAAAAAAAAAAAGGGTTGGGGATGTGGCTCAGTGGTTAAGCACCCCTGAGTTCAATCCTTGGTACCACACAAAAACAATTAATATCCATTGGGAGAAAGCACCATAGAGAACAAGAGGGCATGGTCTTTGGGACCCAGCATTGCTCAGCCATTTACCATCTCTAGCTCTTGGAACAACTCTATGTACTCTCAGCTTCACTTTATGCATCTGAAAATGAGTCAGAATCAAACCCACTAAAAATAGTTGTTCTGAGAACTTAGTGGGATCATGCATGGCCACACTTAAAGCACTCAAAAGCTGTTAGCAATGATTTTTTATGTATTAAGTGACCAACATCTGCTAGAGATGTAGTAGATGAAATGCTAGACACATACCTATCAATATCATGAACTTACCCTCTGATCCTTCGAGTCTGATGCCCTCACTCTCTTAAACAAAGTCTCTTTCTTCTCTGGTTTGCTTTTAATGGGGCACTTAGAATGTATCCAGAATTTGCTATATAACCTGGTAGGTCTCAGCGGGCCACCAGTAGAGCTTCTTTTGTAAGTACCCCATGTCAGAAAATTTAAGATAGTCTTAATTGTAAGACATTATTTTAGGTACTATTCTGAAAGAAAAAAATACTACCAATCATTATACCGCCATTGATTATGAAATACTTCCTAATTTCAATTCAAAAGGTGAAAAAAAAATCTGTGTTTTAGAATTAATGCAATATGGTATTTTCATTTCCCGTCACTGCCTAGAAGCCACAGAAAAGCATTCTGCCTGCAGTATGTGTATATGTGTGTTCACGGGATGGAAGGGGAAGTGGCTCAAGAGGACATTTCACAATAGATCAGAGCTGGTTTTGAGGAGCTTTGCTCAGTCTGAAAATGAATAATATATTGGTAAAGAGCTGCCTATGTGCTATGCCAAAATCACTACAGCCAGCTCATTTAAACATACACTTATTTGGCTCCTAATCTTCTATTCACTGTGGGAGCGGGGGCTACTAGCAAAGTAGCATCTATTCTCTCTTGGGGTTTGCATGCTACTAGGAGAGAGAAACATAGAGATAAGCAAAAGGCATATTGATGATTTTAATATTTTGAGATATACACAAAGTCTAAACATACTATAGAGAAAATGGTTCTGTGGGGGAGGGCAGGGAGTAGGAAGTGCCTGTCAGTCGGAGAAGGCAATGCCTTAGGAAGGTTTAGAAAGCTTTAATAAGAGCAGAAGGAGCCACCAGTGAGAGCGACAGCACTGTGACAGGAAGGTGTGGGTGTCATTGTGTCTATTCCAACTAACCTTGTTTCACACAGCTGTAGGTTGGATGTCTTCCTCAGCTGTCAGGAGAGACAGCAGGCCAAATATTCTTCTGCCCAAAGCAGTGAATTTGCAAGCTCATTTGAAGTACCTACCTCACGGTTACGATTGGCATACACAAACAAAACAAATTTTTAAAAAAGTGGAACAGATTCTGAATTTTAGTTTTCATGGAGTTGATAAGCTTCCACTTTTTGTATTGTGCCTTAAAAGTTGAGACTCTCATTTCTTTCCCATTCTTCCATAAAGTACTCATCAAGAGAAAAAAGGGAAAATACATTATAACAAAGGACAAAGAAAACCACATTTATCATGAAATTGATAGACAATGCAAATTAGTAGGGGAAACTTGAGAGAGGGTGTGATTTTTCTCAAGAGTTTTGCTAGGGATGGCCTATGTTAATTGGTAAAAGGTAATACCAAGTTGATTACTTGGTAAAACCAAGTCAATTTTTCTCTGAACACTCATCCAACTCTACCTCCTTTCTATCTCCAAATCAATGTTGATGGTACAATCAAGCTTTTATTTTCAGAGAGAACCCTGGCCAACCTTGACATTTTTGACCCTATCCTCCTCACAGCACAGAGTAGCTTGAACCAAATTTGTGCTGTTCCTTCCTTGTTTGTTTTACAACTATCATTCATCAAATTGCCTTCTACCTGTATCAGCCACCTACTCCACACCTTCATTTACACTCTGAGCAACTCATCAGATAACACCAGGTTAATCACAGATTTTAAGCCAAGGCAACCATAAGCCAGATGATTTGGACTTTCTGGGATTTCAGGGAGAATTTGCTAACAAAGAATGCATGCATAGCTCAGGTTCCCTCTGAAACAAAAATCCTACATCAGTTGCAAAATTGCCTGGAAAAGAATCATGGTTAGAAAGTCATAGACATAAACATAAGATGTTGACTCCAATCATGGAGACCTCATACCACATAAACATCTTTGCATGGCAATCATGAGCTCATGAATACAAGTCATTTAACACAACTGTCTTGAGATGAAAAAACCATCAAATGTTTACTTTTCCATGTGTGGGGTTGTCTCAAAGGAATCTCACCCAAATCTGAAATGACAGATGTTCTGGAAGGCTCCAAAGTTCCAAAAGAGGAGAAACATAGGAAAGAAGAAGTCGATTTGTATTGTTTTGATCAGAGCCAGTTTTAGCATTAAGACAGGGAAAAGCCAAGCCTGACCATCTTCCTCATTATTAAACAAGCTTAGAAAACCTTCAGAATATCCTTTTAAAACAACTTTGTAGAACCTGTGGTGTATCGATGGAATTTAACACTCTAGGTATACCATAAGAATATTTCTTTTGTACAGAACATATGTATTCTTTTTTTGTAAAGCAAAATTAATTATATTTTCCCCAGGAGCTTTTCTTAAGTCAGTGAAAAACTCCCTCTTCCTTCTGTGTCTGAAGTTAGGACACCATGTTTGATGATGGGAAGCACCAGGGAGATGATGGGAGACAGAGGTTGGGGCATCAGTGGGTTCCACTTGTTTATGACACATGGGTGACTCATCTGTCTTCTCTGGGGTTCCTCCTGACCCTATGGAGGTGGCTGTGGCAGAGGAACAAGGCCACCGAGGGATTCAAGCATGAATGGCTCCTTTTCTCTGCTGCCCCTTTGCCCACTTATGCCTGGGACATGCTCGTCACTTTCCCTTCCAGGCTTTCCAGCGGAAGCTGCTAAGGTTCCAGAGCAGAGAAAGTGACCCCCTCCTGCCAGCCCTAGAAAATGGTACCCAGCAAATTGTAATGAGATGGTCGTGGTGCAGAGTTTCTAATTAATTTCTCATTAATATTACTATTTTAAAATCTGTCATTGAACATGTAACAAATTACATTTACATTATATTTTTGGAAATAAGTATATTTGGATCTTTTTTTTAAAGTAAAGAGCACTGAATAATCATGCGCTGTTTGAAACCATTTAAAAGTGTAAAATAATTACATTTCAGAGATTGGAAAGATCATCAGTTAGCCTATTCTATTTTTTTTATATCAAAAATGAGCCTCATTCAAGAACAGCCAACCAGATGCTGGTGGAGCATACACTGAAGAATGCCCCTGCATTGCGATACTTCTCTCAACCCCACAGATACACTGCACTGAGTCATAAAAATATATATAATATATATTGAATAATAGAGCCTAAGGGTTTCATCCAATATAAATACAATTTGCCCACATTTTACATATATTCTAAAGCAACAGGCTCCCAACTAACAATTATTTCTTCATTTTGTACTTTTGTGACTGTCTAGTCTACCCCATTGCTAACCTGTGTTACCCTTTATCATCTAAATGAGGCCCATGTGTGACTCATGACGATGCCTCTTCCTGGGATCTGTGTTCACGCTCCCTCTGGCCATGCCTCAGTCTTCACAGTGAGTTCCTATGCTAGCAAAAGAGAAGCATGAATACCAAGAACACTTTCCTGTCCAGTGAGAAGCAGACATTCCTGTGAATTCCCCTTGTTAGTTCAATACTCAGTTATTCACTCTTCTATTCTGGCAAGAATTCTTTCTGAAGTCCCCAAATGCTGGATTCCATACTGTGGAGATCCAAGCTAAAGGAGACACTGGCCCTGGATTCTCGGTGCCTTGGTCTGTTGAGGGCAAGACTTGTAAGCCACACACTGTGGGTAAAGCAATAAGTCAAACTGCTCAGGGAAGAGAGGAAGGAGCTCTATCTGGGTATAAGAAAAGACTTGTCTAAAATGTCAACTCCAAGAAGTCAGGACATTTAAGTGCTACAGTCTTCCAGAAATAACCTCATTCCGGCACGCAGATGGGGAAGACACAGACTTCTAGGCTTCTAGCTTTCTGGATGTCAAGGGTTATGACCAGATCACCCAACAGAACAGAGGAGTGGGTCTCAGGTTAGATGGACAGAAGTGGAACAAATGGGGGCTGTACTTGAGCCCAACCAGCCATCTGACTGAGAAGCAGTCTTGAGAAGCACTCTCTCTAGACAGCTGTGGAAAGTTTTCAGGCAGCCAGCAGATTAGCCAGGGGCTGACTCTGGGAGATCTAATCAGTTGCAGGTGCATCTGGGGTGTTTTAGGAGCATTTTAGTCACAGGGTAAACTGCCACTTTACACATTTGAGGTCAAGTCACAGCAACAGGCACTTTCTCTTCCTGGAGCTGCTGCAGCTCCTGAGCTAGGGTGCTTTCACCTCAGTTCCTGCACTTCTGAGATGCCCAAATTGTTGTCTTGCCTAAATCTCAGACCTCTAGACAATGCTGGGTGCTCAGGGCCAGAACCAGGGTGAAGCAGAAGAAGCAACTAGGAAGCAAAACAGAAGGAAGCGCCAACTCTTGGGTGCCACCCTGTGCTGCAGCAGCTCCAGTGAGCCTTGGGTGGATCCTTACACCTGCTTTTTTCCCCACGATGGCTCTCAAAATCCAAGAAGCAGAGTGGAGCCAACCAATTCTATAGCAGCCCATACTTACTATTGTGCAGAAGAGCCGTCTGGGGCAGTGAAGAGCCTGGTCAATTTTTTCTATTTTCTGAGTAGTCATGCTTAAAAAATTCCTGATGAATTTTTGCAACATGAAAATGTCGGCCAAAGATACAAAATTTCAGTTAGATGGGAGGAATAAGCTCAAGAGGTCTCTTGTACAACACATATTATAGTTAATCACCTATTGTATTCTGGAAAAATTACTTAGTAGATTTGAAGTGTTCTTGCCACAAAAGAAATTAAGAGTCTATGAGGTACTATAGAGGTTAATTAGCTCACTTAGCTATTCTACAATGTATATATACTTCAATGTATGATATTAACATGATAAAAACATAAGCATAAGCAATTTTTATTATTGGTAGTAAATTGAGTCCTGTAGACCAAAGTCCAAATGCAACAGTATTCCTTGTGCCCAGTCTCCAATTTCAAGTAGGGAGAGATTTGATTGTTCTCCTAACCTGTCTCCTTCCATATGTCCATTCAGAGTTCCCTGATTAGAAATGCATCCCCTAGCACCTTGCCTATCTGCTCATTGAAAACAGATTCAAAACATAGGCAACTGAGAACAAACTTCCTATGTAAGGTACATTCTGAATTCTGTGGTAGCTTAAGGTTTGGTTATAACACCCAAGACCTGCTAAGGGGCCCCCAGGTTTCAATACCATTTTAGGATTAGATTAGTACCTATTAATTATAGGCCTCCTGGCTACTTCTTCTAAGTGACATCAAGTTGGCAATCATTTGTACAAACAAAGCAATAACCACAAAATAATTGGCAAATTAAATATATCATTTAACAACTGTATAATCCAGAGAGAAAGCATAGACCTTATTATTTTGATAATACATTGAATTTCTTTTGGATTGTCCAATTTGCTTCAACTTCATTATTTTCCTTTTTGAAAAACTAAGATGAGTAGTATTAGAAACATGTATCCATGTTTTCTTTTTCATTAAATTCTCTTTTTTCTTGTTATTTTTACTCACATTAAAATATATTATTTGAGAAAGAGGTATAAAATAAGAGGGGAAATGTTTTAAGGCAGGAGAGGTATTTTTTTCACATGGTACCATTACTCAACAAGCATTGTGGATATTTTTCTCAAAGGCTAAGAAAAGAAATCAATAAGTTCTATTTTACAAAGTTACAAATTCCTGGGTGCAAGAAGATGGATTGCACCCGAGACAGAGCACATTCCCCCATTAAGGCACAGCGAGTCAGAGTGTCTCACATTTTAACCTGAGGACAAATCCTGTGAGAAGCACCTTTGTGCCAGATCACAAAACAGAAGTCGTTTTGCCAGTGAACTTGTACATAGCCCAGCAGACTGAAGAGTTCAGGAAAAGCCTCCAACAACACAGAAATGTGGGCCTTTCCATCTATGATTCATCCCCGACAGCAATCAGACAAAGGGTTGCATAAAGTCTGAGCAAAAGTTACTTCACCCCTGTTGGTGCTGACTGAAAGACCATTTGGAGTGTGACTACAACTGGGGGACACCTAGCTCATTCCGTCCTTACTATTCACTCCAGAGCATTTTATACAAATATAACAAAAAGACAGGAGGGGTGACAAAGATTGCAATGAACCAACTGTAAAAAAAAAAAAATCCTCTCGTGTTTAGAGGGTTGTTTAGATTTCTGAAACTATTACATCCAATTCTGTACAATTTACTAACAACGTTTTTTTTACCATATATAGATATACATAGAAAACAAAGGCACTTACTCAAATAAGCAGTAATTAAAATAGCTGCCATATGCAATATCTTATTCACTGAATCCTCAATAAAACATTGTGATCTAGGGTTGAGAGTTCAGTTCCATTTTACAGATGAGAAACGGTCAGAGGGGCTAGGAAACTGGCTCAAGGGCACATCACTTGTTAGTAGTAGAGCTGGAATTTGACCTAAGGATGTTCTAAATTCAAGTCCATGTTCTTCCTAATATTCTAGGTTGTCTAATCCCAACGATGAACAAGATTATTATGATCATTACACTCATTCCTGGTAAATAGGAATGTATATAGCTGGCTAGATATTCTGATGTAGTGGGAAAGTCAGTTCATCTTAGAAGCACTTTTTAATAATGTCCACACTGTACCAATTATGTAAGACCCAGGGTCAGTGGAAGAGAAAACCCGAGTGTGAACAAACCTCTTTGTGTTGGAAATTTTCTCAGTTTGCTTCCAGTTCTATACTCCATTCTTTCCACCTGCTCTGGGGCCCAGGAGTTGGACCTCCGTGAACTGCATCAACATCAACCCTTCCTCACACTCTGGGATTCAGTGCATCCACAGAAAGCTGCAGCAGGAGGCAGCCAGAGGGAGGAGAGTTCATCTGGGCAATGTGTCTCCCTAGCCTATGGTCTGCTGGCCGGAGGGCTGAGTGTCTGCGCCCCTAAGAAGCCTTCCATTTGTTTTATTCCCCAACACGCTTCTTGCTCTCTCCCTCAGCCTCTTCCCTCCCAGTAACTCCTCAAACTCCTTGTAGGCACAGTTTTACTTGGGAACTTATCCCTGAGAACAGGAATAAGGAGCCAGAGAATGAATAAGAAGGTTAAAAGCAAAAAAAAAAAAAAAAAAAAAAAAAGGTGAGTTATTGAGTTGGCCACTGTTAATTCCTCAGAATCTTACGAAATACAACTCAGAACAGTCTGTGGGGAAGAAATGGGGGAAGCATGCACCCACTGGCTTCCATCCCTCATCCTGGGAGGGCAGTCTGCCCCTACTCACTCCCCCACACATCCAGATCAGGCACACTCAAGTGCTAGCAGAGTTCCAGAGGTGGCCCAGGTCACAGCATCACAGTAGACCAGGCTGGGTCCTGAGATGCATCAGGGAGCAGACCACTGGAAAAGGCAAGGAAGAGCATCTCTGGGAAGGGGAAGGGAGAGAAGATGTGTGAGAAGGAAATCCTGCTATCTTTGCTCTGGGTGCATCTCCACCCCATTTGTTTGCTTGACTATTGGTTTTTACTTAACCTGGACACTTACTAGGTGTGTCCTCTTTAAGCTCTCAGTCTCTGCATTTGATGGGACCTCTGTTACCTGTTACACTTCTGCCTGTTTTACTCTTCAGCCATGCCTTTAAGACTCTTCTTTGATTTTCCTCACTATTCTCCACTCCCTAACAATAGCACTTAAAGGTTTGATGCTTCCCTCTTTTACTAAGTTGATTAATATCTTCCCCCAAATTCACATCCTTCCTAGAACTTTACCATGTGACCTTATTTGGAAATAGGCTTATTACAGATGCAGTTAGTTAAGATGAGGTCATACTGGTGGAGAGAAAGTTGTTGTTTTTTTTATAATTGATTTTATTTTCTAAATATATGACAACGGAATGCATTACAATTCTTATTACACATATACAGCACAATTTTTCATATCTCTGTTTGTATATAAAGTATGTTCACACAAATTCATGTCTTCATACATGTACTTTGGATAATGATGTCCATCACATTCCACCATCCTTGCTAACCACCTGCCCCCTCCCTTCCCCTTCCGCCCTTCTGCCCTATCTAGAGTTCGTCTATTTCTCCCATGCTCCTTAAAAACAGCATACTACAGGGACACAGCCACATCAATGTTTATAGCAGCACAATTCACAATAGCTAAATTGTGGAGCCAACCTAGATGCCCTTCAATAGATGAATAGATTTTTTAAAATGTGCATATATACACAATGGAATATTACTCAGCAATAAAAGAGAATAAAATCATGAGAGTAAGCTTTTAATGGGATACAGTAGGTGTGCTTATAAGAAGAGGAGAAGAGACACAGAGACAGAAGAAAAATAGCCCCTAAAGGCAGTGACAGAGACTGGAGTGATGGGTCAACAAGTCTAGGAAAAACAGATTGCTGACAACCACCTGAAGCTAGGGGAGAGGCATGGAGCAGATTCTCTCTCACAAAATCCAGAATGAACGAGCCCTGCCACTTGAGCTCAGACTTCTGGCCTCCAAAATTGTGAGAGACTAAATTTGTGTAGTGTTGAGTCACCCTGTTGTTGATGGTGATTTGTTATGACAGCCCTGGGCAGTGAATACCCCCTCATCAAGGCCCTCCTACAAAGACCCACACATGCCCTCCAAAGACCCATGTTTCCTTTTTCTCTCAGCCCATTCAAACTTATCTGGCTGGACACAGTGGTGCACGCCTGTAATCCCAGCAGCTCTGGAAGCTGAAGCAGAAGGATCGAGAGTTCAAAGCCAGCCTCAGCAAAAGTGAGGTGCTAAGCAACTCAGTGAGACCCTGTCTCTAAATAAAATACAAAATAGGGTTGGGAATGAGGCTCAGTGGTTGAGTGCCCCTGAATTCAATCCCTGGTAACCCCAAATAAAATAATTAAAAAAAAATCCATTCTGGGTTTATTCTTCCTCGTCACAGCCTTTACAAGCTGAGAGAAGGTACATGGACTGAGTTCTTTGCTTATGCTTTCATCAGCCAAGTGATGCCAGGCAACAGAATATATCTCTTCCAGATGAGCTGTGAGTGGAGAGTGCTTGAGAGTGCTTGCAGGACTGCAGCTGTCCCTCCAACTCGATCCTTAATGACAGTCTCAGCCTGTTCAGAAACCCAAATGCACACCCACTCTGCAGCGGTTCCTGTTAGCAAAATCACTTCTTGATATGCACCTGCTGACAGTTCCCAGCTTGGCCCTCCCTTGCCTTCCCTGGGACCCCTTTCCGCACATAGCTAATGCTTACTAAAAGGTCAAGAAGAAGAATGTGCGACTTGCTTCCCTTTGGGTTTGTGGCTTCAATGTGGTTCATTAGATGATGTAATGCCAGGCTCCAATGAGGTGGAGTTCTTGATTGGTCGACTGTTTCTTATTATCACTTTCAGGTAGCAGAGGAAGGGAGTAGGACTGCACACACCTCCCTGCAGCTGTGCTTTCTGTCACCAAGAATAGACTTTGGAGACAACACACACAGACTGACTCCAGCCATCCCACTCACTGGTGACCTGGAACTAGATAATGAGCCCCTGGGAGCCTCAGTCTTCTCTTCTATGAACTGGAGAGAAGACGCCTCCTCCTAGAGGTTGTGAGGGTCAAATAAGTGGCAGTACGTGTGACCTATGCAGAGTGGCAGGTGTGTAGGAAGAGTGCACACATCCCTCCATTTTAATATTCACTTTGCCTGGCTACTGGGATCCGGGGTGTCTCAGCTTCCCTTTGGTACTAGTTGTACTTTTATATACTTATTTAATTTTTTTCCTGTCTTCTCTGCCCAAATTCATGTAAATTCAAGGCTAAACTTCACAGTACATCACTGTGAAAATATTAAGAATAACATTTGTGAGCCTATCCTGTGTGTCCCACACCAGGGCTTCTCTTACCTCACCCTGACCGTGACCTATTGAGTCAGGATATGAGCCTCGTTTTAGAAAACCAAAGAGTGAGGCTTCCTTCAGAAAACTAGGTAAGTAGTGGAACCAGAACTCACAGTGAAGTCTGTCTCAGTTCTAGCACCTGCTCTTTCAAGCAGTACAATAGACAGGTAAGAACTCATAGCACCTTTAAAAAATTATAAGCAGACCCTAACCTATAAAATACCATGTAAAACACAAAGAAGTATACTTGAACAGACTTCTGGTAAAATCAAATTTATTCTATGATTGTTTTTATTTATTTTTTATTGGTTGTTCAAAACATTACAGAGCTCATGATATATCATCTTTCATACATTTGACTCAATTGGGTTATGAACTCCCATTTTTACCCCAAATACAAATTGCAGAATCACATCGGTTCTATGATTGTTTTTAAAATGTGCTCTTTCTCTTTTTTTTCTTTTAAACTGTCTTCAATAAGGCTCATCCCTGCTACTTGACCAAAGCTGTGTTAATCAAAATCACTCAAGACCTCCACGTTACTAAATTCGGTAAGCGCTTCTCAGTGAGTTCTCTACTTTATCACCATGCACCACTGGGTGTAGTTGGTTGGGTTTTCTCTGAAACCCCTTCTTCACTTGGCTTCTAGAACTCCATAGTTTTTTGGGTTCTCTGCTGCCTTACTAGAGAGTCCCTTGGCTGTTTCCTCCTGTCCTTAGCCTGATCAGGTTGGAGTGTCCTTGGACAAACACTTGGTTTCTTCTATGTCTAAATTCACCATTGAATGATCTTATCTAGTGCCATGGTCTTAAGTAGCATACAGTTCATTCTGTAATCATATGACCTGATATTCCTAAAAATTGCCGTGTCATGCAAAATATACACAATAACAACCACACTGTGCAATAACAACCACATTGTGCAATAACAACCACATTGTGCAATAACAACTGCAGAACTTATAGGAAAAAAAATGTGACTGGCTAGCTGGGTGTAGTGGTGTGCATCTGCAGTCTCAGTTATTCAGGGGCTGAGGCAGGAGGATATTTTGAGCCCAGGGGTTAGAGGCCAGCCTGAGCAATATGGAGATACCCTGACTCTAAAACAAAAACACAAGTGAATGTTGCAGCATAACACTAAAAAATGTCAATGACACAGTAAAAAAAAAATAGAGATGAGAATCCAATTTTTAAAAAGTGGTTCCACACATATTAAATGGTTAAGAAATGCAGAGATGTTACAGTAAGTATTGAAATTTTCCTTGACAAAGTTTGTGGAAAGCTTACAGCTTGTGAATGTGAAGCAGTGGAAGGAAGATTTTTTGAAACCAACAGGGGAGTTCATCTGTGTAGGCGTGGCTTATAGTACAAGATGAGCTGAGGCAGCTGGAAGATGTTTGAGGTGAGCCCCTTTGAGTATTTTGATTCGTCCTGTTAGAGTTTAGATATGAAGTATCCATCAAAAGCAGATGCAAGAAAGTTTAGAGGTGAAATGATTGGATTATAAGAGCTTGACCTAATCAGTGCATTAATCCACTGATATGGATCAGCTGGGGATAACCGTAGGCAAGCACGGTATAACTGGAGGAGGTGGGTCATTGGGAGTGTGCCTCGGGGTGGTGTTATATTTTGTCCCTGGTGAACAGAGCTCTCTGCTTCCTGATTGCCATGTCCTGAAGTGCTTACCTCCTCCACACCCTTCTGCCATGATGGTCTGCTTCACCTTAGGCCCAGAACAATGGAGTTGGCCGAACTTGGACTGAGATCTCTGAAACCATGAGCCCCAAATAAACTTTTCTTTCTCTAAATTGTTTTTGTTGGTTCTTGTTCATGTCAATTGTTCTTTCTTTTGGTTACAGCAGAGAAAAAGCTGACTAAAACATGTCCTATATGTTTTGGTTCTTCTGGGTAGAGTTTTATGTATTCATTGAGTGTTTCTTCCAGAATAAATTGCACAGAAGCAAATTCAAGTTTTGTGTAAAAGATTCTATTTCCCAATAAGGTCCCATTCCCAGGCACAGGGGTTAGGACTTCAAAATACATTTGGGGGTGCATAACTCAACTCATAACACAAAGTCTGCCCTTAAATTTCTGAAAGTCTCAGCTAATGTCCCAACTGGAATCATTTTTCACCTTTTATGTTGACAACCACAGGAAGAAAGAAACGACATCATGTCCCGGCACACACACATCCCACACATACTTAACCCACACATCACTGAAGCAAAAGTTGCATAAGACTTGCTCTGACACAATCTGGTATCTCTATTCTACTTTATTTCTCTAAATAGGAAAGATGTTAGTCATGATGGCTAATTGATAATGACCCACTGATGAGCTGTGACCTATATTTTGAAAATCACTGCCCTAGAATAAGGACAAAAGTTCTTGTTAAGCTTACCAGACTGCAATATTCTTTTTTTACAAAATTAGAAGGGGTACAATGTTCACCTCCTATAGAGAGCTGAACTATTTCTTTGGGATTATTCTGTGAGTGGGCTTATGACAAGGATAGGTTCTAAAAGATTATTACTGACTCTATTTATTTATAAGTTAAAAGTATGAGATTATTATTTTTTTTCTTTTCTGTTTTGTTGATTTTGTCTGTCTTGTACTGCTGGGGATGAAACTCAGGGCCTCAGGAATGCTGGCAAGAGCTCTACCCCTGAGCCAAATCACAGCCCTGTGACCATTGTTGATTATATCACCCAGAGCATTTGCTGATATGACTGTTACAGATCTGTGACCTTCAGAATTCTTTTCATTATTTTAAGCTTCGTTCCATGTGCATTTCCAGCAGGTATTTGTGCCCCTTTTCCAGTTTGTTATCTCATATTGTGGACCCTCTGTGACCTTGAAACTCTTCTTACCCACTTCTTGTATCATTGTATGCCTGGACAGCTAAGGCCTGACGGTGGAGGCCACATGACCTCTTGGCTTCACCATCTGGCAATGTCCTGCAGATATGATTAGGATTCTGTACTTTTGGCCTCTGGGTAGTCTTTATAACCCCTTTGCCTGTTATTAAGGAGTGTGAACCTTACTGGTGGGTGGCAGGTGCCTGCTCCCCCCCCCACTCTGGCCCCTGAGGTTGCAGTACACCAACCAAGCCCTTAGGTCACTGCTAAAATGGGAATAATTACACCTGCTCCCAACTCACTGAATATTCCCAAAGAAATGCAGCTCTGTGCTCCCATCCCCTCAGCTATTTGGTGAAAGAGAAAATTTTGCAAGCAAATTTTGCAAAAGAGGCAATTACTGTCCGGCAAAGATTATATAATGTGGCAAAAATTAATTGCAAGTTTGGAACCAAACTCGGGTTCCTGATTTTCCTGGGGGCTTTCCCATGAACTATCATGGCTCTTCATCAATTTCACAATATTGCCAAGGGCAGGCCCTACATATCTTCAAATAAACTGGGACAAGCCTAACTAACCAGGAAGTATGTATGGTCCTGTGAGGATACTTAATTTGTTGTAAATACCAACCCAGCTGTGATCTTTCTTTCCTCCTATTCCTTGGGCATCTTTCTTTAGCCACCCCTTGCCCCAGCCCACGTTTACCACCATAGCTCACATTCCTCACATTCAAAATGAGACCTGAGTTTAGGTCCCTCTTGGTATAGAAAGAAGATTATAATTTTTCCCTCAAGACTAAAATTCTTGCTTTTTGCACATTTAATCTTTCTGAAATTAGACTATGTAAAAATTGATGTATCCATTTAATGTGGTTTGCTCATTAAAACATTTTTTTTTTTTTTTGGTACCAGGGATTAAACTCAGAGGGCCTTGACTACTGAGCCACATCCATACCCCTTGTTTGTTTGTTTGTTTGTTTGTTTGTTTTTTGTTTAGAGACAGGGTCTCACTGAGTTTCTTAGTACCTTGCTTTTGCTGAAGCTAGCTTTGAGCTTTGTGATCCTCCTGCCTCAGCCTCCTGGATCCCTGGGATTACATTTTTAAGACCATTTTAAAATCTATGGTATATTGTGAAATCTGTGTTATCTTAAAATTAAAGGAAAAATATTGGATATCTCTGACTTGTCTGTACTGCAAATGGGGCCAACGTACCTGAAACTGTAGAACTTTTCGTGAGTTTTCTAATATTACAGGAATGACGTTGGGAACAGTTCTTGAAAGTTAAGTAACAGGTTTTAGATAGGATTGAAGACTGATGATTGAAGCTTCTGTGAAAACCAGCAGACAGCTGAGCCTCTCTTTTTCTCTCTCACCTTCTCATTTTCCACACCAGTCTCAGTGAACACAATAGACTCCCCAGCCCTCAACCCCTGAATGTGGTCAGAGGGGGAAGGTGTGCACAGCCCTCCATAGAGTGTGCAGTCAGCTTCCTGGAACATGGCTGCTGCTTGAGGGAGCACGAGAAGTGAAGGGGGTTCCCTATGATTTGCACCCCTGTGCACACTGTTCAATTCTTTTGGAAAGCCCCTCCCAGAGACGCATTTCAGATTTCAAAAATAAGCGTTTCTACTTCTGCAGTGATACAGAACCTTGGCATTTCAGAACCAAAAAACCCAATGACCCAAGAAAAACCAATGGAAAGAGAATAAGTAAACTAACTTCAGTGCAAAAAGAGGCAGAAAAAAATGTATTTTATTAAGAAGTGGTATTTTTTAAGGGCAAGCAGGGTTAAACATAAAAGTAAGGGGTGTTTTTTAAAAAGAAAAATAACTTGGCTAAGTGTTCTGAGCCAGCCTACATTCCAACAATTTATTTCTGGTCTTTTGAAGTTATTGTTTTGACCCAACTGAGGGTTTTTTGTTTCATTAAAAAGTTTAAAATTATTTATTAATAGGTCTAAATGTTATTAACTAATAAAGTCATTACCTATTAAAATATTGTCAATGTTTATTTCTAATATTGCTAAACCTACGAGTGGTCTCTGTGGGATAAGGCATTTATGACTAAGTAATTTTTTGAATTGCTGTTATATTTGTTCAGCAACAAGTAACAGAGAACCCAAATACATTAGTGAAAACAAATGTGAGTTTATTTATTTTCATATATCAGAAGGTTTCTTAGTGTGGCTGCTGGAGTTATTTTAGTTACCCAAAAATGGCAGGGTCAATGTTTCTGTGATTTCCTAGATTTGACTTTTCCCTCATGATTATAAGATAGTTGCTGAAGCTCCAGCTATTAGGTCTGTGTTTAAAAAAAGAGGAAGATATACATCCTTTTAAATAACAAAGGCAAAAATTAATAAGTCCCCAAGAGATTTTAACTTTTATCTCATTGGCAAGAACTGGTCTCTTGGCCACTCCAAGAAAAAAAAATGATTTTTAAGTAGGTGAAATTAAGGGAGATAGATAGTTCATGAATGATCCAACTCATATCATTCGTCTGTATATTTCTGATACATGATAATATGTAAACTATCTTGGAAATAAATAGCATTGACAATTCTGTGCCACTTGGCTTTAAAACATTAGTGTGACCTGGTCATTGTTTCTTATTGAAGATGAGAAATGAAATCTTGAAAGTGGTCATGGTGGACAGTATAATGGGCCTTCAGTTCCATCCATAACCTCATCACTAAAATCTGAGCCATGAGATGGAGAGATGTGGAGATTATCCTGGACCATTTGGGTGGGCCTAGTATAATTACAAGTTTCCTTAGAAGAAGGAAAGAGGGGTGTCAAACTTAACAAAGGAAATGTAATGATGGAAACAGAGGACAAGGGCAGAGAAAGACTTGATGATACTATGCTGCAGGCTTTGAAGCCAAGGAATAGAAGCAGAAAAGGGAAAGAAAATGGACTAATCCCAGGAGCCTCCTAAAAGAAAAAGAGCTTTAACATTGTGATGTTAGGATTTATGACCTCCAGACTGGAAGATAATAAATGCTGTTTTAAGCCAGGAACTTTGAGGTAATTTGTTATAGCAGCAGCAGGAAACCAATACAGTTAGCCTAGATCAGATTAGAATGGAATTAGAATGAATTGCTTCTGAAAGTGACATTTGATACCTTATTAGGGAACAGCTGCAAGCCTCTGCAATTACCTCCTGTGGGCATACGAAATAGCAATAATAATTACTGGCATTTATTGAATATGTGCCCGGAAAGTGCAAAGTGCACTGCAGGCATTTAATTCTATCCTTGCAACACACCCACAAGGCACATACTAACAGTAGTGTCCATTTTTCTCAGCACAGAACAGACTAGGTGAGGATATACCTGGGCATTGGGGAATGGTACACAGATAGCAGCAGTGCCCACAGGCAGCAGCGTGCACAGAGGCTGGTTGGTAGGAAGGCACATATTTCCCAGGCTCCTTGGAGATGGGCTGCTGCACCAGTGGCCTGGGAACCCAAGAGACCCATAGTCTGCAAAGGGTCACTTAGGGCTCGGCTCACTCTTTTCATGAATACTTGGAGGAACTTGACCAAGGGCTAGAATCAAGACATTTCATAGAACACTGAGGTGTGGAGAGAACTCTTTGTGTGTATCCTGCCCTCCAAGAGTAAATCAAGGCTGGCATTAACAGAGGCAATGTATGTCGGTAAAGACAATCTAAATAACTTCTCAGTCACGTTAGAGAAAAAAAAAATGCCAGCTCTATCCAATGATAAACATATTCTGATCTTCTAAAAGTGATGTTTGAATCTGATGAGTTAAAAAGAAAACAAAAGAAAAAAATGTAAAAAGCATGTAGCAGTTCTTCCTTTGCAGGTTGCTGATACAAATGAATTACAGTTAACACAGCCCTGTGCAAAGTACAGTCTCCTGTATTAAGTACTCGAAGGAACAAACGGGAAATAATCTAAAAAAAAATTACTCTTCAAGGTTTCAGATATCAGAAATCTATTAGAGGTTACTGTCTTGGAAGCCAGATCTATCCAAGGTAACTTATAGTCCACCAAAATCTCTCAAAAGATTAATAATAAAGCAGGGCTGGAGATGTCGTTTTTGTGGTAGAGTACTTGCCTAGCCTGTGCAAGGCCCTGAGTTGAGTCTCTAATACCACAAAAATGAAATGAAGAAAGAAAAAACAACTATTTACAACTTAGTGTTATTACTAAAAAAAGCTTCAGAACCTTCAACTTACTATAAATTTATTTGGTGTTTGGTTAAAAAAGATATTCCAAAATATAAAAGCATATATAAATTTTTAAGTGGCTGTTACAACTAGGGATAATAAATACTCAGGCACACTAGCAACGTAATTTTATTACATGTACAAACACCAGCATCTAAGGGAGGGCAGATAAGCCAGGCAGCTTATATGTTATCAGAATGGACATGATCTTAAAGGGTCACTTGGGTCCACTGTGTAGCTGCCTCAGTGTGTTTTGTTTACATAGAAAAGAAAGCAAAACAGCAAACCAAACAACATTCTTTCTGTGTTTAAACTGAATTTCAGAGCAAGCCCCAAATTTTGTCTCGGAGCCATGTCAAAGAGAGACCTTGAAGTAACACTGCAGTGTCCTTCAGGGAGGATGTTCAATCTCATCCAGCCAATTTTGGGATCCTGATGGGAAGAAAAGAGAACATGTGTCATTCTCAGAGAACAAAAGAAGGTGTATGACCAGGGAAATTACAGGATGAGATGGCGAGGTTCAAAAAAGTCGGATGAGGTGTTCCACAGACTGTCTGTATGACTTACAGACGATTGTTTTAGATCTCTGTACTTCAGTCTCTTTTTTTCCACCAGTGGCCTTTGTCCTAAGGATGACAGTCCTGGCTGTTACTTCCTGTGGACGTAAGGGTGGCCTGACGGGATGAGGCACAGTCGGCTACCTCATCCAGCTTCCTCCTCTTTCCATGTCATGTTCATACAGTGACCTCAGCTTCCAGGACCTGCTGCTATTTCTAGGGCTGCCCCAGCCACACTGGCAGGAGTTTTTCTGCTTGACATCCTTCTCTGTCACTTCCAACTCCTGTCACCTGCATTGTGAGGCTTCTAATTGTGCTTTGGGTATACTTGGAAGATCTCTCTTTCCTGCCCGTTTTGGGAATATTGCAGTGGTGATCTTTTTTGTTGTCGTTAAATTCAGCACAAAAATTTTATACACATATTGGAAAGGATTAATTGGCTCTAAATAAAACTAATCAGACCTAATTACCGCACAACCACCCACACTGCACAGCAGCATCTCTGTGCCTGTTAAAACATGCCTACGTCCTTTTTCTAACACATAGGCACTGTTTGTAAGGACAGTTGCCCCGACTGTGTCTTTTTATACCACAAGTCACCAATTTTGCATATTTTGATTCATAGGGTTTAAACTGTTTGTACCATTTTAATATTCAGCTATGACTCTTACCTCTTATAGCCAATTAAGCTGCTCTGCCAATTAATGAGCTTGGTTCAGTGTTCCAACTAATTGACATTACAAAAATGAATTGTTTTTGCAACCAGTAAGTTTGGAAAACTGATCACTCTTTGGAGGCCCACCTGTGAGAGTCTGAGCCCACCTTCTGTTGGTGGCCACCCTTGAGAGTTACATAATGTATTGAATTTTCCTACACATCTTCCCAGACTCCTTCTGCCTCTCATGAAACCCAAATATGAGACTGAGGAAGATGGAGCTCAAGGCCAGCCTTTGTCCATGCACGGTATCCACTCACTTGAGTCCCACTGTGTGCAATTCAGAGAGAAATAACCTCCTTCTGTTCCCATTTCACATAGGACAAGGGAAACAATCCATCTCCGGCTCTGAAATTAAAAACAAAATTGTGATGCCTTTATTTGTTTTTTAATAAATTTTAATTTGTGTGTTGAAGATTTATAACATGTTATGGGTTACATATAGGTCATAAAATGGTTACTATAGTGAAGCCAATTAACACGTCCCACTAGGGAAGTGGCAACAATCCAAGGACTCTTAGTCTGTTCCTATGGTGGGAAACCAAGGCAAACATCAACTTCAAATCACCAGGGATCATAGCACTTAGAGAGAAATTTCTCATTGATAATAAAGTTAAAATGTATTAAACTCTCTGTGCCAGACAATGATCTAAGCTCCTTACACAGGTGTTGTCCTGACCATGACAGGCCAGGAATGGGAACAGAGAATAGCTACAGGTGCAGGCACCAGAGGAGAGCTGTGTTTCAGACACAGGACCATTTTCAAAGAGAAAATCCTGAGACTGTTGAGTTTGGCAAGTAATTGATGGCAGCCAGGAGAACCTGTGGAGAAGCAATCCTTTGGATCTACACAGGCAAGCAGATGACCAGTGAGTGTGGGGAGCAGACAGCAGACCCTGGCTACAGGGGCCGACTCTGTTTCTGGGGATGATGCAGAAGCCCAACATGGACTGTAATACTGAAACAATTCTGGGTAGTCTGCGCAGCTTCCCAGAGAGGAATTTGAAAACTGAACCAAAAGAAATTGAGCCATCAAAACCACACAGGGAAGTGGGAGGCCAGTTACTTAATGGGAACAGGAGGCCAAGAGCTGGAGAAGGGCCAAGGAGTCATGTTGAACCTGTCTCCAACTTGGTCCTGGCTCCAGGAGCCCAGCTGTGCTGTTTCTCCCTCTCCTGACCCAGTTGAGGTCAGGTGACACAGGTACAGGCCAGGAAGGGAAGAGATAGCTGGGCAGGGATGGCAGGAAACCAAAAATCAAAAACCTCTCTAGGCCAGCCACGTGACAAGTCTCGAGTGTCCAACACTAGCATTAAAACTTGGTCTTTACTTGGCACCAATCCTTGCTCTTTCAGGCCAAGGGAACATAAGCTTGAAGCTCAAGCTTAATTTTTTTAATACAAAAAAAAAAAAAACAAAGTCTCATGAGATGCTATCAATAAAATTATGAAACAACATTTGATCAAATAGTATACAGTCATCACAAATCATGTTTTCAAGGAATATTTATTATTATTATTATTATTGTTTTGTTTTGTTTTTATTTTATTTTTTCCTCTGTGTATGTGTGTACGTGTGTATGTGTGGGTATGTGTGTGTGTTTCTGGGGATTGAATCTAGAGCCTTGTGAATACTAAGCAAGTGATCTAACTTTGAGTTATATCCCCATCCCCAAATATTTATGATTATGATTTATGATTACATAATCACAAGAAAATTAATATGAGTATAACAAAAAGCAGACTAACATAGTAAAGTTAAAGTGTCCTTTGAACTTGCTGAAAAAAATTATATTTTTATACAATAAAACGCACTAAAATGTAGTCTTTTTTGACATTAATTTCCTCTACTACCTGATATTGACACTTTTTGAGAGTAGGTACTAGGGAGAAAACCCAATCTCACACATGCTAGGCAAGCGCTCTACCACTGAGCTACATTACCAGCCCCTGGCATTTCATTTTGAGACAAGGTCTCACTAAGAGTCCAGGTTGGCCTTGAACTTGGGATACTCTTGCCTCAGAATTCCATATAGCTGGGATCATAGGCATGTGCCACCACATCTAGTTAATGATACTATTAAACTGTAAGAATAGTTAAGACTTTTGAAATATAAAAGTTTATTTACTTTCAGGGCACTTTCAAAGAATTTAATTTTTAAAAGCCTGTCACCTAGATGTCTAGAAATCTTGAAAAGTTAATTGTGGTAACTTTTACCATTTGCTGATTAGACTCTTAGCAAGTTGGTTTAGTTTTCTTCTTTTGGAACTAAATAAATTGTTAAATTGAAATTACCACTTAGAAATTAAAATTATAAACCAGGTGTGGTGATGGACACCCATAATCCTATCTGCACAGCAGGCTGAGGCAGGAGGATAGTATATTCAAGGTCAGTCTCAGCAATTTAGCAAGACACAGTCTCAAAATAAAGTAAAAAGGACTAGTAGTGTAGCCCATAGGTAGAGAACTTACCTAGAATGTGTGAGGCCCTGGGTTAAATTTCCAGTACCAAAAAAAAAAAAAAAAAAAGAAAAGAAACTAAAATTATTCATGCATGTACAATTTTCACATAGTAGATATACCTATTGACCTTTACTTTTAATAGATATAAATAGAAGTAATTAAATATTTTTTTATTTTTATCTGATCTAACTACCTATGGGAAAAAGAAAAACCTCTTTAAGCATAATTTAATTGTCTGAAACAGTTTTGAGTGGTAAAACTTTCTTTTAGTGTAGGAAAATTTTAAGTGATTAAGATTTCTTTGGAACTATGAAGCAGAGAACTGCCCACACTTTTGTATTTGGTTGTTTTACCTGATATCCTATGCAAGTACCTTATGTGTGAAATTAAATCGCGTGGGCTATGGGCACTAGAGTCATATCAGTTTGGTGGTTGGGAGGTAGGTGTTGTTGAATACACTACTAGTAGTAGAAAAGAGAAGATAAGATACTTTTTGATTTTCTCAAAGTCTAACGAAAGGGACAGGAGTCAATGTGGCATAAAGGGAAGAGGGGACATCAGTGAAAAAGTCCAGATGGTCTTGATCCCCTTTTACCCACTAAGAGATGGCACAGGTTGATGGGTGAGTAGGTTAGGGTTGGGCACAGATGGCACACAACATCCTCAAGGAGTCCAGGTAAGGGAGATGTGAGCCTGTGCCCAGAAGCTGAGACTACAGAAGGAAGAAGAAAGGAAGAACAAGGGTCACTTTTGATGAATTGGAACAGGAAATCTGGGGAATCCACAGCAGGACCCCATAGTCTCAGTTTACATTATGATTACTAAGTCTTAGGTCTTCCCTCGTCCTTCTCTTCTGCATTCTCTAATTGCCCTCTCCCCCAAGAGATACGACAGCCAATTCAGGTACCATCAAGCAGCTGGGAAGCCTGGGCTCCTGGGTCTCACTCATATGCTCACAACAGCATTGTGTAGGTTGAGAAGATGCTGGAGAGTTTGTGGGCAAAGTAGTGGAGGAAGGAAATCTGTTGGTGGATGTCTACACTATCCCCTACGGCTCATGGGTAATTCTCAGTAGGGTTCAGATTTTCCCCACAATATAGAGACACAAAAATACAGCTAGCACAAGAGGCCCTGGTCAGAAATACTTGCCCTCAATCCAATCAACCCTACGATCTATCTTCTCCTTATTCACAGCTCTTATTGTCTTTAAGATGTTCAGAATGACAAGGCTCAATGGACAGAACAGTTCTAAATACCTTTATTTATTTATACTTCCAACTCTCCTCCTGCCCACACTCATTTTCAAAAAGGATCTGAGGTCTGTAGATTAATGTCATATATAAATTGAAATAGAAAATGAAAAAGTATATGGAGAAAGGAGGAAGTAAATACACCAGCTGATATAATTATTGTGACAGAGTTAATCACAAAGAAATTGATAGAAGAAGTTAAAATTACTAAGTACTGTTATTTATCTCTACTAGCATTTCAGAGTAAACATGTTTCTGTAAGACTAATTAACATCAATTTCATTATATTTTATTAAAATTGTCTTAAAGGTATGAAGAAAAAGAATCTCAAAGATTAGTAAATTTATTAGTAGCATTCTCAGCAAAAAGACACAAGATACCAATTGTTTTATAAGGGTAATCATTTGGCTGAAACCAAATATGAAAGACAGACAAAAGAGTGTTTAGTTATAGATGTGGAGTCTGAAAATTTAAGAAAAGTGAAGAAATGTTAAATAACAGGGAAAAAAGCATGAATTTTAAATCAGCATATTTGGAAGTTTGCTGTGAGAAATAGAGATGGGTACTGAATGTCTAGCACACAGAAGGCACTCAATAAATGATATTTATTAACTGAGCACCTATAATCACCTAGGCAAGATTCTAAGTGCTAGAATTAGAGTAGGGAAGGAATAAATCCTTTGTCTTTATGGGGTGTATGTTGTGATGGAGGAAAGAGCCAATAGGCTAGCAGGGAAGAAGGGAATCAGGAAGGAAGGAGGGGGGAGAGCAGGAGGAAAGAGAGAATCTGAGAGTGATGGTTTCTAGGACACAGACATAGGGCAGGGGGTCCTGGGGCAAGGCTAGCTCCTCTAGCTAAGCAGCTGGAGAAGGTCTATCTGAGGAGGTGAAGTTTTCTTTTTCTTTATTCTTTTTTTAATATGTATTTTTTAAGTTGCAGGTGGACACAATACCTTTATTTTATTTTCATGTGGTGTTGAGGATCAAACCTAGTGCCTCACCCGTGCCAGGCAAGCGCTCTATCACTGAGCCATGCCCCAGCTCAGGCAGTGACATTTTCTCAATGCTGAATGACAAGGAAGGAAGTCAGTGCAGGTCAAGATCTCTGGAGGAGCATTTCAGCCAGAGGCAGGGGGAGTAAGGAAAGTCCACGAGTAGACCAAATCCAGAATTTTTCAGAGACAGAGAGAAGTTCCATGAGAAGAGTGTTAAAAGTGACAGAGGGTATACAATTAGATCTCAGGTGGGGCCAGCTCCAGAAAGCTCTCGAGGACCCTATTTGAGTTTATAGACTTTATTTGTAGGGAACTATAAAAGGGTGCTATGCATGGAGGGATGTGATCAAATGCAGTCTTAAAAAAGAACATCCTGGGGAGGTACAGAGAAAGGAGGGCTTATCTGGCGGGAGGAAGCACAGAGCCAGCAGCCAACTAGGAGCCTGGGAGCAGTTCCTGGGAAAGCCAGTGGTTGCTTGCTGGCCTGGCATCAGCCAAGGAGGTGTCTTGTGATTGAAGTGAGGATCTACTCTGAAGGTACAGATGACAGGACTTCCCAGGGAATTGGCTATAAAGGAAAGAAAATTATTGGTCTTATTTCCAGATGTTAGACTTGAGCTGTGGCAGAGAAGTAAGGCAAAAGCCCTTTTGCTAAGACAGGTTGATGGACGAGGGAGGAGATGGATGGTGTAGGATTGATGATGTTAAGACAGGCATCAAAGTAGAGAAGCCAAGTAGACAGTTGGCCATAGGGGCTGCAGATCATGACCACACCTGACAGATGACATTTGCATCCAGTATAATGTAGGCTGGCATTATGCAAAACATTCAATTCAGTTTTACCAAATTAAAAAGAAAAAGCTTAGCCCTATTAAAAGATGGTAGTCACCGTTTTTCATGAAAATAGATCTTCTCAAAGCTTTTATTTAAATGACTTTTAAGATATCTTTATCAACACGTAAGAGTTGACTCAGTTAAAACCATAAGTTCTCTGTGGTCATTAAAACCTGATAGAAGCAAGTAATGATTCAGTTGCAGTATCAGAAACACGGTTTCCATATCAACAAAATTATTCTGTACAGTCATGGATTCTAGATAAAATTCTGCTTCCTGGCCCCATATCTTCTGATGGATGTAGTTAAAATTCTTTCTTTTTGTAGAAAAAAAAGAAGAGAGGTGAACTCACAGTTGTATTTTTTTAAAATATATATCCTAATGACATCTAAGCTGGCCTGGTATTAATTTAGATAAACTGATTTTGGCTGAATTCCTGTATGCTGCTATGGCTATCTCATTCTCAAGATCTCAGAGATGGGATATTAGGTGATAAATCTAACCATGATGCTAGATATCAAAATTTTCAGTTGAAGTGACATCAGGCAGTGACTAGAGTTTACCTGTCTCCAACTTGGAACTCAACGATTTGTCAAGTGTCAGTTACAGTGATACTATTCATTAAATGTCAGTCTGTCAGCCTTCTACATTATCACACTTTAATTACCACAACAAATTTATAAGGTTTTTACTCTAGTTATGATAAAACTGAAGCTCAAGAGGATTGTTATTTGCTCAGAGGTGGACCTTGGGTTTATACACAAATGTAGTTCTTTGCCTAGCTTGTCATGTTGTGCCCATTGTAAGATCAATGTTATGGAGAATTCACAATGATATGGAGCAAGCTGACAATGTAGAAATGAGTTTTCACAACGACTGCACCTACTTTCCACTGACTCTGGAAACATCATTCTAATTACTTGTAATAGTTCAAGTTCCATGAAGTCTCCTAGGGGATATACAAGGTTAAGTTCTTATGAGCCTTTGGTCACAACATTTCTATCAATCAATCAATTCATAACCTTCTTTCATGTGTGTTTATGATTAAAGACACCTTATTACAAGTATATTTTTGATCCATTAACCTTGAATTCATAGCCAACAACATAATGAAGCACAAAGCAAAGACCAAGTTGGGGGGCATAAGGAAAGAGTTGTATATCACGCCTCATGTCCTACCAGAGCCCAGATTTTTCAAGCACCAATGGTACTTTTACATGAAAAGGGCAGGCCAGCCTAAAACAAAGAAGTCCATTAAAATTGTGATTGGGTTTCTAGAATGCAGAGTAGGAGCTATAATCTAAAAGCTAAAGGACATTTAGATGATAAGAACCAGCTTGTGCTAAGTAAGTTCAATCAGTTCCAGGGAATTCTAAAAGCTGAGCTTTAATGATCAAGAACTAAGTTCAGATGATTGAACACTAAGTTGGCACCAAACTACACAGAATAGAGAATGCTACTTGATGCATGTTTCTTTTTACAAGAATAGGAAAAGGGGATTACCAGTGAGCAACAAGAGAGACTCAGAGTGTAAACATTTGAATAACAAACAGGGAGGGAGACTCTCTAAAGAATAATGATATTTATTTGGAAATGAGCAAGGAACATTGCAATGCAGAACATACATGCCATGAAAACCATGAGCATATTTAAAAGAATGGGATAACCAATAATCATTTTGCCACAAGTATTAATAGTAAGAATATCAAGGATTAATGACAACATTGGCCCCAGTCTAAGCTTGAACACACAGTTATTGGACAGACAATCCTGCAGAAGAAATTTTTTTGTGTGTAAGATTACGGTGGCCTTTGGGCAAAGCTGTGGTTCTGGCAAAGATTTTTGTGATAGTTCTTGTTATCAGGGTTAGGTGCATGAGATGCCTTCCATTGCAATATCTCAGCTTTATTATATTTTTCTTGGGGATTGACACAGGGATTCCATTTTGATTTTTATAGTTTTCATAAGAGAGAACAAGATAAGAGTACTAATAATATAACTGGTGGAAATCTGTTCCTTTCTATGGTGAAACCTCAGGTGAAATATGATAAAGACACTCGAATGTGTTTCGGAAACTGTTAATAGTACTTTCCAAGGCAAACCTCAAGAGGAAAGCCAGGGTCAGCTCAGGTTTCTCTAACAAAATGCCATAAAATAGGTGGCGTTTATTTCTTGAAGTTTTGGAGGTTAGAAGGTCTAAGATTAAGGGGCCAGAAGATTCATGCTGAGGGCCTGCTTCCTGGTTCACAGACAGCACAGGAAGGGCCAGTGACACTCCAAGGATGCCAGCCACAATTCCCAAAGAGCAGAGCATGACACCCAGTGGCCATCAAAAGCAGAGGACACTCTTGAATCCCCTGGGTCAGGAGATCACTCCTGGGGAAGAGGAGGAAGGGAAAACTGAATTTGATAGAATCCTTATTGAAAAAGTCACAGTTTGAAGCAGAAGTAAGAAGTTAACCATAATGTGGAAAAGTTAAGGTCTTTAGGCTGTGGGTAAAAATGGAGTCTACAAATGTAGTTCAACTGAGTTCAACCACAGAAAAAATTAAAAACGTTTCATTGCTTCACATCTGACTTCCAGCTATGAATTTTGAACTCCTTCCAGGTGACACATTGAGATGCACCAACAAAAGTCCTCGGAGCATTTCAAAGTTGAGTAAGGTGAGTGGGACATGGAATGGGCAGGGACTGGCTGGGAAGGAGGTTAAAGGAGGATGTTTTCCAGGCTGGCTGGGCCCAACCAGAGGAGAGAAGGGTGGGGCCTTGGGTCAGGGCAACCCCTGAGCGGCATAAGAAGAAACCTCCTGAGGGAGACATCAGAGTGTAGCTGGGAATTGTGGATTTACCTGCTATATGCACTATAACAGATGAGTTAATGGATGTGTTTGCCCTTCCATGCCTCTGCCTGCTTGTAGTGCTTAGAGATTCTACTCTCAAAAGTCCCCACATGGCTCTAAGCCCACTGTCTTCCACCAGCACCTTCAGTTTAATGGACTGAGAATGTCCTACACATTAGACCCAAACAGACCCATCAGTGGAAACGTGGCACTGTGACACAGGGGACCAGTCCACAGACTTTCAAAGGTCAGTGTATTTAAGACTTACAGGAGATTTCTGAGCTCTGCCATGATATCTTCAGGACTGGAGCCAAAGAAGGATCTTTGATCTTCAGGATGTGTCTGGTGTAGCAGGTTTCAAGATCAGGAATCAATATTTTAACTATATTTGTGATAAGTCCAAACCAGGAAGGCCATGGATCAAATTTGAGACACAGGCCTCAGAACTGTGATGTTCTCTAGAGATAAGATGGACATCTTTCTTCATATTAAAGATAAAGCAAAAGCAGGAAGTCTGAGAAGTACCAGGCGGACTTGCAGAGAGAAGCTGTGTGCCAGGGGGAACCAGGCTGGTCCACACCGTTCCCAGCCCTTCTCCCTGCCCTGCCTCATGCTGCAGAGATTAGAAGCTCTAAGCACCTTGAAGCATCCTTTGAAGGACATATGATATATCTTTGGCCAATGAGAGCTACTTAGAAGTTTACTTTATTGGGGGAGGGCGTTTTGGGAAAACTTTCATGTTGATTCTCCTGGGAATCCTGAAAAGGGATGAATGGCAGGTAGAACTGTTCCCTTCTGGTGGTCTCAGATGATGAGCAAAGTGACATAATCCACTCAAAAGCAATTCCACCAGCAGCACATTAAGACAATTAAACAGAGAGCTGAATTCCCTGCCAAGAAAATGAATCTTCTAGATTTCCTTACAAATTACCATAAAGCTCCATCAAGACATACATAATTATCCCACAGACTGTGTCACTATAGTATAGTCAGGGGCCAAATGAACTTACCACGTAACAAGTTGGAAAAAAAATGGAAGTCAATAGAAAAAGTAATTAAAACCCTATGACAAAACAGATAGGATTATCCCAGAAGGACCTCAGCCTACAAATAACAGCTCAGGTTTGAATCACCCTGACCTGTGCAGCCAGATCCCAGGGCCCAGCCAACATAACTATTCAACAAACTCAGACTCTGCAACCTCACAAATTAACCTGTGGATCTTTTAAACTGGAGATGAATTACTAAATTATTAAATACTAGGAAGATGATATATAAAAACCTAGGAAAATAGAAAATAAGATTACAAAACAGAGTCAAATCCATCATCCTTTTTAAAACAAGAATGATGCATTTACGCAGTAACCATAGTGACATTTTATGCTGTTTGCTTCTTAAGGCATTAATAAGCATGTTAATTTCCTGTGTTTGCTGTAACAAATTACCACAAGCTTGGTGGCTTAAAGCAGTAGAATTTATTCTGGTTACAGTTCAGGAGGAAGGCAGAGGTCCAAAATCAAGGTTCTGTTGCCTCCAAAGGCTCTGGGAGAGAATTGGTCCTTTTCATTTTCCTGCTTCTAGAGGCTGCAACATTCCTTGGCTTGTGGGCACAGCTTCCAGTCCCTGCCTCCATAGCCCCACAGTCTCCCCTTTTGTGTGTCTGTCTAATCTCCCCCTGTTGTTCTTTTTCAAGGACATTTGTGATTATTTCAGGCTCACCCAAGTAATCCAGGATAATCTCCCCATATCAAGATATTTAATTGTTTCAGCCAAGACCCCTTTTCCTTGTGAAATAACATTTACAGATTCTAGGGATTAGGAGTTGGTATCTTTTGGTGGCCATGAATCAGCCTCTTACAGAGCATTCCTAAGAGAATCTGATATACTTGATTTGTGATTTTTAGTTTGCTGTTTAGATGTGTTTAAATTTATAGTCACTTTTTGAATGTGTAGGGAGTTATGGCTTTGATTTATTATTTGAACAAGAAATGTGTGATAGATTTAAAAGTTGGCTAATTTTAAAATTCGATTTTTAAATAAATCAATAAAATTAATAAAGTAGACTTTAAGAAAGTGTAAGTGGTAGCTATTGTTCTCCCCACAAAATTCCTTGGATCTTAACAAATCCCTAACAATTTTCCTTTATGGCTCCCTTCATTTATTTGTGTATGTGTGTGTGTATTTCAGTGACCCTCAGTAGAACGTTTCTCCCTCCTACCCTAAAGGATAAGATAGAAATTGGCAGAAGTACATGAGTGTCCCACCTGTGTACCCCACTGTGGTTGAGAGCTAGGATGAGCAAGAGGCATGCGACACAGCAGACTGTTCACAGCCCAGCTGCAACTGTGCCACAACATCTCTGTGGGGCTTTCAGAGCTCACCACCTAGCTGCCTCATGACAGCTCTTGTGTCTTGTGCTGGTGGATTTGGGTTCCTTTAGCAATGAGTCTCAGGACTGCAGCAGAATATTTCTTTCGTTTATTTTCCCTGAGTATACTAAATGTGCCTTTGGTTTTAAAGCTACCTTTGGAAGAAAGACATTGGCTGAAGAAATACATAATTACAATAAACACTATTCCATGAGGCACTTGGCAGAGTGCAGGGATTTCCCATCATTATCCAATTGAACAAGAAAGTCCTCAAAAAGTTTTGCCCAAAGCCATCTGCCCTTCCTCTTGGCATATTCCATCACCAAGGCAATTCTTTCCTGGGCCACTGGTACTTTTTTCCCTCCAATGATTTCCCACCCCTGTCTACTGAAAGATTTCTGCATGCCTGTGCAGATAGATGACCAGTTCTCAGGATCTGCCTCAGTTGTGTGATGTGGAGCTCTCCAAGAAAGTGACAATGGATCAAGGAGTCTCAGAAGCACGGAGAATGTCTTTCGTCTCCACAGCATGTAGCCCTTTTGCTTATTTTCTGTCTACTGCAACCACATCCATTACCAAAGATTTTCCCTCTGGTCCTTTTCCAATTTGCTGTGTGGTCACAATGTTGGACCAATGCTGTATTTTATGCTGCTTTTGAGAATGACTTCAATGAACACAATGTACAAGATGAGTCACACAGTATTTCATGGCCCTTCACTCCATAGTTGACAGCAAGCACGACAGAATATCACTAATTATGCTATCCATATGCAGCTTTGATCTTCAGGATATGTTATAACTAAGAACTCAGTCACCCTCTTCACAGGGTAGGGTAATCAGTTCAACATGCCTAGCCCCGTTTTTGTTTGTTTGTTTGTTTGTTTGTTTGCCAGTGAGGAAACCAGAGGAAGGTAGTTCAAGTAACTTATGCTGGGTCACAAAGAAGCATCATGTATCAGGGAAATATGCTCTTTAATGATGGCTAGATAAATTATATTACTTCAAACAAGGGACACTTAAGTACACTAAATGAGTATAATTCTTGAGTCCCTTATAGCATTTCCTGAATCCTCTGGGAGTTTCCTTGGGAGACTCTCACTGGACTACAAATGAGCCCCACCCCAATTAAGCTTCTGAGAAGAAATTAAGTTAGGAGAGGACTTCATGGCCTCCACCATTTTTTTTTTCTCAGTGATATATCAGTAGCTGTGAGGGGGGAAAAAAATCCGAAAGGAGCATTCCATAAAATACAGAGGAATTAGAACAGAGATTGGTTAATGACCAAGACAATATTAACTGGGGGATAGACAGGGGACAGTACAGTTTGTTTTGCCATTCCTAAGAAGACTCATGCTTTCTAATGTTGAGTCTTGTAGCTCCCTAATGAACGTGACTGTGGAAAATGGGAGAGAGTGAGCAAAACCGGTGCGGGAAATCTGGAGGAGAGATCTCTAAGTCTACAGGAAATTCCAAGTCCCTATTCAAAGACTACGTTTTAAACACACCTCAAGAGGCTTAGTCACTCAAGTGCCTGCGCACTGGAGAAGTTAGTTTGCTGGCAGGCCCTGTGCTTCCTCTGTGACGATTTCTTTTTGTGTGTGCCATTGAGAAGGGTGTATAAGAAATGTGCAAAACCAAAGAAAAAGGTAGTGACTAATTTGGAATTCCTCAATGGGGAAATTTCACAGAGGTTCCAGCAAGGGCGGAAAACTGTGAGTCTTGGAGTTTAGGGAATTGATCATATAAGCACATAAAATAAATAAACAGAGCAGGAAAATTCATTTCCCAGAGAGGCCTGGTGGCAGTAAGGCTGAGCTCAGCAATTCTGAACCTATTTTACTCCAGAAATCATGATAAAACACAACGGAAATCCACACTGAGTCCAGCAAAGTGCACTTCAAAATAATGATTTTCAACCAAAATGGAATAAACATATTAGATACCCATGCCCACATCCTATATAGATATCCATAGAGAATGTATCAAAAAAGAATGTAAAGAATTAAGAACCAGGCCATCTGGGTTGAGGAATCATTTCTCCCTCTGGAAAGTCTTGGAACTTCAATTCCTTATTTGCAAAATAAGATAATAATGCTTTCTGGACTGGGGATGTAACTCAGTGGTACAGTGTTTGCCTAGCATATGCAAGGTCCTGGGTTCTATGCCCAGCAATGTGAAAAATAAAAAATAAACAGAAACTAATAATAATGCTTTCTTTACTTAAGTTGTTGTGAAACTTAAGTGAGGAAATTAATGTGAAAGCATTTTGTAAATGGTAAATAATTATTCAAATGAAACATTATTACGTCCATCATTAATCAGTAAATTCAGTCCATATTCCCTGATATTCTGGCCATATCTACAAAAGACAAGCAAACTACATCCATACCTCGGGCTAAAGGTGAGGTACTGGGGTGCGGGCTCAGCTATGAGGTACTTCATTTTACTCTCTTTGCTGAACAGCTTAAAATAAGGAGTCAGCTATTTCACTTAACTTATTCTATCAGAGATTTCTTTGGATGAATAATGCCCTTACTAAAATAAAGTACACTCTTGGATTACGAGGTGATTAAGATTGTGGACACTGGAGCAAGGAAAACCTGGGCTCCAATTCTGGATTGCCACCTACTGGCTGTGAGTCCTTTAAAAAAAACTGCTGGACCTCTTCGTGTCTCATTTTCTCCATCTGTGAAATAGTGATGATAGCTGTACTTCCACAGACAATGCTCCATGAAAGTTACGAAACCACGGATTGCATGATTTGAATCTGCCCAGAAGAATGGCAGTGGGTAGGGATTTCTCTCCCTCCTTTTTATCACTGGAAGGAGTCACTATCTCTTCTCCCTTGACTCTCCAGAGCTACATACTTGCTAGTTCATATGGTTCCCCTATGCTCACCAGGAAAGGTGCCCTTGACTCCAGACACTTATGACCCTCAGTGGAAAAAAATAAACTCTCTGACAGTGGCACAGCTGGTACGCAGCCTGCCTGACCTTTTATGGAGGTCCTGTCTAGGAAACATGGTCTCCCGGGGGGGGGGGGGAGGAAGATGGAGGAGGTTAGGTTAGAAGTCTCTGAATTCTCTCATTATTTTAAAAGACTTTGTCAATTTTTTCCTCTAGGTCTTTAGATTGCCTTCAGGGTGAGTCTGGGGTTCCGGCCTGGACTGAGGAAGGACAATGAACCAAACACAAGGGACCTCAGGTTTCTGGGGACAAGGGTAGATTTCAAACAGCTGTTGAGGCTTGCATTTTCTGACCAGGTTAGCTCCCTGCTCACCACCTTTCCAAATTCGGACCCCAGAACTGGTGAGACATAGCTGCATCTTCCCTGTGCTCCTCTTTACAGTCCAGGGAAATTGCAGAGACTTGAATTGAAACAAGGTGTGTTTCCCAAGGAGGGAACCAAAAAAGCAGGGCATAAAGGTAGCATGAATTTCCATTCATATAGGTTTCCCTTTCTTGTGCTAGGAACAGAGAGTGACTCTTCATCCTGGAGTCATTTCCTCTGACTGGTGATCACCCTGAGTCTGAACGGCATAACTTATGAAATTATTCCTATCTATTATTAGTTTCTCCCATTTTTATTTTCTCACAACTTATAACCCTTAGAATCCTAAATACCTTTTCCTTTGTCTAGCTATTTCTCCCCAAATGATCACTGTTTGTTAAAGGGCCTACCAGGTCTGAAGTTTTTACTTCTTTTCTGGGACACCTCCATTCTGCATATGAAATGAACATTTAATCCTACTAAACTGAATTTGTCAGTTTGATTTTCAGGCCCCAGGCACTGATCCTGAGTAGAGAGAGAGAAAAAATGTTTCCTCCCTTATCCTTGCTTCTCATCTTCACTGGTTACTGCAAACACAATAACTAATTGCACATCATTGAAATCATGAGTCTGAAAGAAGAAAATTCATCAAGAGGGGAGTCCCCATTAATGGAATAGGGAGTAGTAAAAGAATGACCCAAGGAAATAAACTTGCTTCTCAACCACTTCATGTTCTTGGGGGTCTCAGACTAAAAGGCCTGAGGTACCACCAAAATTCCTTTATGGAATGATTCCACCAAAGTCCTCCTTGCCCTCTCTCTTGCTCAGTGCAAATTCTCTTGCCCTCTCTGGCGCTCTCCTTCCATGACCTTCTCCCTTTGTTCTGGTGAGCAACAAATGTCTTATTTCTGTTCACAAAGGCCCTTCCATCCACCTACTGGAGTGACCTCTCCTTCAGCCCCAGTGAGCACCTCTGGGAATGATTTAGCGGTCTAAGACTTCAGCAAGAAAAGGAACCAAGATGTTCCTTTCTCACAGAACCTGTAATCTGACCTCCTTCTCAGAAGAAAGAGATAAAGGGATGTGGTTTTCACTTACTGGCCCTAAGGCACATTATATATTCATTTTACTGATGCTGAAAAATGGAAGCCACAGAGAGACAGTAAATTTTATAAGGAGAATCTCCCAGCATATTTTAAAACCCAGAGACAAGTAAATGACAACTGAGTGTCAGGACTGCCAGGAATTTCCTGAAACATATCAAAAGAGTCTATAAACATAAATTGCTCCCCCTTCCCCGAAGATGAAGTGTGTGTATGAAGATAATACCTTAGACAAGCAGATTACTTTGGTTCACAAAGAACTTTCATTTTTACAATCTTTTTTGATCTACAGAACTCTAAGTGGTAGTCAGTCCATATATTATTATAATTCTTAATTTACAGATGATAAAAAGAATGTTTAGGGAGGCCAAGCAACTTACAAAGTGGTGAATAGGGTTGATTTTTCTCTCTTGATTTCTAACCCTATGATCTTTCTTCAAGAAAGTTAGGATTGAAGTGTGACGGGAGAAACAGAGGGCAGGAGAATGTAGCCACTAGCTCTGCCTGGCAAGCTGTTTCAGCACAGTCACCTTGGGGACCTCAAGCACCTATTAGACCCCTCTGTTTTCCCAGACATACCAGCCCTGTGCCCCCTGAGGAGGCTTCCTGTGAAGTCATTCTCTGAAGCAGGGGAGGATCTGAGATGCTCCAGGGCTAACACCCAGAAGCCTTGCCTTCCACCTCCTCTAGTTTATTGCATTCCATTCCACTGTTGATGCAAAACTATCTGCAAGGGCAACATGTGATTCCTTGTCAATCCTTCTTAGGTCACAAAGATGCACCTAACAATGCATGCTCTGTGCCAGGGACAAGTACAAGGTTGCATATTGAGAATGGGGGGAGGCTATGGTGAAAGAGAACATCAGCTCACAAACATGTTGAGCAATTTCCCAAGCAGAGAGGAGGAAGGGAGTGAATTTAAGCTAACACCTCACATTCCTGAAGGGCATCTCTGAAGGAGAGATAAGAGCATTGCCTGGGACTGATGAGAAGAAGCAGGTTCTAGAGTCTGGCACATGATGTCCAAAAGGATCTTTCCAGTGAACATGTACATGTGTGCACGCGCGCGCACGCACACACACACACACACACACACACACACACACACACACACACTAAGTCTCCCTACAGTCCCTCTCTTTACTCACATTTCCTGGAATGTAAAAATGGGCTGTAGTAGTATCTAACACACAGCACTATTGTAAGCATTAAGAGTGGGTTTCACATAATGAAGGGAATTCTGCGATGAACAGCATTGCGGTGGGGTTCTCATCCTGGCACTACAAGCTCTGCAACTTGGACAAGTATTTGTACTTCAAGGGTCTCATCCATAAAAACCAAAGTAGTACCTCCCTCAGGGGTTCTTGTGAGGATTAAATGACCTAATGAATACAAAGCCCTTGCCACAGACCTGCCACCTGGTGCACATTCAGTAAATGAAGCACTTGGATGGACCAGCCTCCAGTCTACTAGACCACATAGCTCTTCTGGTTGCCAAATTCAAGATGACACCTTTATTCTCTGAGGAGTATGAACTGCAATCAGGACACCACAGAGCTGTTGTCACTGTACTCACCTTTTCCTGGGCTGATAGTTATCCAAAACACCTCTAGTTTTAAGCTACGGCCAAGAGCCACACAGTTTCCACACCTGAGGCAGCATGGGTCTCCACAATCAATCCAAGTGTCCAAGTTGAGGGTTTACCTGGCAGATTTCCTTCCATTCCTGTGGATTCAGCATGAGATTGTCTGAGGAGGAGTGTCTAACCACAGTGGGTGCTGGTCTCATGAGATGGGCTTGAGACCCCAGTTGTCTTTTTCAGCTGAGGTTGCTGTGACAGAATGTCATGGTCTTGCTGAATAAAACAAGTGTACATTTCTCACAAATCTGGAGGCAGGAAAGTCCAAGATCAAGGTGCCGGCCAGTCCAATTCCTGGTGAGGATCTTGATGGATCCTCATAGAGCTGAGAGAGAGAAATACAACTTCTCCCTTGTTCTTATTATAAGATTTCTTATCCCTTTCATGAACGAGGGTTCTAGCCTTACAACCTGATTTTCTCACAAAGGCTCCATCTCCAAACTCCTCCAAATACCATTCCAATGAAGATGAGAGCTTCAACAGTTGAACTGGAGAAGGTGGGGAGGACAAACATTTAGCTCTGCTATGACAAGGACTCACCAAGAGTCAAATGATGAGTAAATGTCACCATAATCAGCACTATTATCCCTGTAGTCACCATGAATCCATGGAGCCAAGCATCAGCAATCTCATAGCTAACAAAAGGCAGATATCACCCAGGACCGAGATGGTGTTCTATGATACAGTAGAGCAGAGACTTGAGGACAAGGACAACAGATGACAATGACTC